>NW_020653337.1:7033479-7234607 GCF_003589595.1 Hyposmocoma kahamanoa
GTAATTAATAATAAATTGAACTTAATAAAAATTCATTCAATAAAATATTTTGTAAATCTTAATATAGCGTAAATTGGAACGTTTTCTTTGTAAAATTAAAAATAAGGTATTTAATTAATAACTATTGTAACTATAGTGATAAAATAGGGTGGTTTGCATCAATATTAGACATAACTGGTTGAAGACTGTACCACCTCAGTCAACCGTGACCATGGGACCTGTAAAAGGCCCGAAACGTCGGTTTGTTTGAAAAAACAAATATACGCGATTTAAATCCGGAAAAATAGTTTCATTTCCTATGTGTAACAATCGCGAAAACCTAAGAACTCGATATGTATGTTAAGGTTAAAGTTTAGTACAGACATCTAAACAATTTCCTACTTGCCAAATATATTGAAAAAAAAAAAAAAAAAAATTTTTTAATTTATTGTTACAATATTCTAACGATGGTTTTATTGAAGTGTAGAGAATCAAGTTATACCTTCAGCAATAGTTTAATATTGAATTTCACATATTTTGAGTTACAACACTATTGTAATAGCAGTGCGATATGTAAATATCAATGAGTTTTCCAATTATTTTTACAATAAAATAAAAGAACATATCGATATGTGTGTTTCACCATTTTATTTGCCAACAAAGACGTTCCGTTTCACTGGAGTTTCAAGGCCGTGACCTTAACAGATCGCGCTATTTTTTCAATACCAATTATACAATAATTCAATGTGTTGTGTAATGATTCAACCAGCTGTCGGGTTTTTGCCTGTGTTGCGTGACATGGAGCGAAAGCGAGCTTTGATTCCGTTTGATACCTTCAGGCGTGTTTAAGTGTTCCGATTTTGAAATCTTGACCACCACTACATTTTGCAGTCATTGTCTATTCACATTTTTATGAGTTCGGCGGCTTTATTATGATGACAGTAAACAGCATTTATTGAAGATTTTCCTTAGAAAAGCTTTTAACAATTTGACAAATTTACACGGCATCGAATCTGGATGCTCTAAAAAACTTTGATATTGTTCAGAGGAGCCTTAAAGTAAATACAATACCGACGCAGAATAATTCAAATTGCAAAATTTCTGACGAACTAAACTATAATACAACAACAACAACAATAATAATAAGTTCATGGAAATGGAAGAGGGCGAAGTAGGCTCTTATTGCACACCCTCGGTGAAGATACACGCCATACTGCATTTACTTGATTGCGGTCCGTAAGTGTGATTCAAATCAGTCAACAAGCTAAAAAAATAAAGAAAACAATAATAATAACGCACACTCATAGCCCCGCACTAGGGAAATACCCTGTATCGTGGGCACCATGGACACAGTCAACTACACATTACACCCAAACTCACGAGAGAAGTTAATGGCATTCCACATATTTCTCCCTGCCCGGAATCAAACCCGGGACCTCTGCAAGACAGATCAGCATGGTAACCATTCGGCCACGGAGGCAGTCTACAACAGGTATGTACAAAATAATCCTTTATTAATACATTTTCTCACACGTTTTTTCTAACCACGTTTGATGACTAACATGAAATTAAAACGCTATTAGTGTAGAAGATCGCGATATATCATTCCCTGCGATTGTTATCTTTTCAAAACGCGAACGAAAAGATGTCTAGTTTTTTGCGAACAAACAATGTCGGAATGACCATTAACAGGTCAGAAGGTTGTTAGCATCTTTTCGGTAAGCAAACTAGGTGTAAGAACATGTTTTAGAATCAGTTATGTAACTTATTTTAAAAATTGTACAACATCTACCTATCCCATTTTGAAGAGAGAGATTTCAGCAGTAGAGATCCTTGTGACAGAGTTCATCCAAGGTACTGCTACCTTATATATTTCTACCGACAAGCAGTAATGTAAGCATTATTGCGGTCCGGTTTTGAATGGTAAAGGTGCAGGTGAAATTACAGGCACATGGGACTTGTTAATTTATGTCTCAAAGTGATAGGCGCAGTGGCAGTGACCTTAGATCTTTGCGATTTAAAGCTCTGAGCGACACTACGTTCCTTAGTATAATAAAAAAGACGCGTTTCAATTAAAGTTAGCCACGCCACGTGTCTATTTGTAGTGCAATAGTCTAAAAACAATAGATATACTAATCTAAATATATTTTATTCGCGAGAAAGACTGACTTGTACTAAAAATCTATTTAAAAAGTCACTGATCGTCTTTGGTTTTTCTTGCCTTATTTATAGAAAAGCGACAAAAAACCGGTAAATAAAATATAATAAAATTCAAATTACTTTGTGGTTTCGTCTTTAATTGACAGTTTAATAATTATGTAAAGTTATCACGAGAAGCTGTTGATGATCAGTGATTTTTTCTAGACGGTACTTAGTGTTATAAATATTAATAGCAGAATCCAATCAAAGATATTCGAAACCTTCACATTTATGAAGAATGAAATGAATTCAACGGTGTCGGGAGATGATTTATGTGCGAACGACCACTGTCTCACGGCAAATATTTAGCAGCCTGACTCAGAGCTTCTTCGGTGGCTTCCAATATTTCGGAGACAAATACTTGGAATATATTAGACGTTTTATAAGATTATAAATTAAAGAGGTTGGAGAACACACCCGACTACAGGGCCTTCTTCTTAGCTAGCGGATGGCTTTTAATGAAATATTTCTTTTTCATACTTTGGTAACAAATTATAGTTGCTATGGTTTTTTAATGAATTTAATGAATATATAAAATAATTATAACTTTTTTATGAAAAAAAAAGCAAACCTCAAAAGTTTATGGAATTACATCTAGGAAATGAAATTATTTTTCCGGATTTAAACCGCGTAAGTATATTTGTTTTTTTTTTTAAACAAACCGACGTTTCGGGCCCTTTACAGGTCCCATGGCCACGGTTGACATGGTCAGTCAATAAGTATAATCAGAGGTCAATATACGCGATTTAAATCCGGAAAAATAGTTTCATTTCCTATGTGTAACAATCGCGAAAACCTAAGAACTCGAATAACATCTATTTGACAAATTTTGTTGAAATCGGTTAACGGTAAGCGGTGAGGGGGGTCCGATAAACTGGACTCATCCCCTAATTTTACATCCTTACAGGCGGAATGTTTTCTTCAAATTTGAATGAGACCATTACTGAAGGACCATCTTTCCAACAAGTCGGTTAAAAAGTCTCTCGTGAGATGCGATGATCGTTTGTTCCTATTATGGATATAAACTATAATTATCATAGATTTTAAGTATAAGTAAAGACTAATATCAAAGTGTTTTGTTACATTTTACACATCTACTATATTAATTGAATGCCTAAAACTAACTAACTAAAACCACAATATGTCTAACCGGCTCGTCGCATGATCAGGGCCGTTCTTATTAAGACTTCTTTAGTTATAAATTGAGTTGACATGCCGCATGTCCGCACCTAACAAATTCAAATAACCAAACACAATCGAACCAAACAATCAGAAAGACCTCAACCATGAAATAACGAACGGATTAAACGAAGATGACATTGTACATTTTACAACTCAACACCACCATTAAAACTATAATGCAACCTGCACTGTCATAGATAAACCATCAGGAGCAAAGTGTTGAATTTGGCGTTGGTGTAACAATTCGTAAGAAAGTGGCTTCGGCAGTTCGGCTACTTATATATTTGTCATCGTCATAAAATGATTCTGAGGGGCGGATGAGTTTTTGTCGATCGATCTCGCTATGGGAGGCGACCACACCCGCGCCGTACCCGACCGCGCCTATCTGTAAACACAATAAAGTCTAATATTTACGCTCGCTCCGACCTGTAAAGATACAATGAGCAAGTACACTATACTTCGACCAAGACACTACGATCTCAGATTGTGAAACCACTGGAGTAACCACTTGCCTCAAATGTTAAAAGATGTCATATTTCTGGAGAGTACCTGATCTGTAGTACAAATTTAGGAGCAGTAGAGCTCCTTGTGAAAGAGTTCATCCAGGGAAGTACTGTTACCTTATCTATTTTTGCCGCCACGTAGTAATATGAGCATTACAGGCACATGGGACTTATGTCTCATTTTGCTGTGCTTTTAATGCTCTGAGCGGCACTGCAACTGTTATGGACAGGCGTGTCGCTTACCACCAGGCGCACGACTTTTTCATCCCGTTACTTAGTATCATAAAAAAATAGATTCTTCGCTATTATATAGCCACGTATTAGGTATGTAAGGGGCACGGATTATAAGGTAAATGACAGATATGTGGAAACGAAAATCATTCAGTATATAATCTCAACACCCTTGAATAAACCATGCCAGGAGTTGATGCATATATTACTTGGAATCTAAACAAATTAAAGTCAAATTTTTCGAACTAAAAATCTACAATTTAATTTTTATTGAATTGATATTCAATTATTTTTTGAGAAATTACTCCACCAGTTTGAAATAATTATTAATACAAATATCGAACACTTCTAAAAAGTTGAAAACCAAATACTTAAATGAGATCCGCGGGTTCGTTCCGTGGCTTCGTTGGCATAACGACAGGCACGGTTTGCTAAAAGACGTCGGTTGGAATCCGGCCGGAAGGAATTTTTTATATTAATAATTATAAAAATCTACAACTCATCATACGCAACCTTTGAGAAATACGCCTATTCTCGTGCCAGTTTATATATAGGACATTTTATACCCCTATTAGCTTTAGAAACAAGTTGGAAACATATGCTGTGACTCTCTCCCCGCCTTAAAATACCTAACGCGTGGACTTCTTGTCGTAAACAAGCTATGCCGTTAGAGATAATGTTAAAGTGGACGTACTACGAAAATGCCCTTCAATTTAAATATATATTACAGAAATTTCTGCTTTGCCTGACAGGCAATAAACACCTTTTTCGTGTGTTGAATGTTCCATCTTCCGTTTATACAGGTTATTTGTAAAATTGCTCATTGTCTTAGCAATATTTGCGTTTCGTAATAGCTCAGATTAGTCGAGATAGGAAAGGTGTCTAGTACGGTTTTTGTTAGTGTTTATTTAAGGAAATTGGTTGTTTACTCTTTATTTTTGTTATTAAGAGGCTATATTTTAGAAAAGTTCAGGTACCCAAGTGAATATGTGTTTAAATAACATTTAAATTAGTAAGTCGACAAACCAATTAGACACGCCCTCTGTTTAAACACAATATAAACGTCTAATTTGTGTAAATATATACGTACCGTATACTTTGATCGACTAATACTGATACATAGATAACAAACGGATATTTTGTTAAGTCACCGTTACTTCAAAAAACTGAAAATCAAACATTCGAATCCACATACCTGAAAAGTTAACCTGTCAATACTTGACAGCTTTGATGGGCAGTTAATGAATAACAATACACTTTTACGTGGTGCATTATTAGTCGCAGACACATTTCAGAAAGCCATGGTTTATTATTGACAATAATTAGGGGTGCAAAACGAAAATGCTACCAAAAAACCAATCTGGAATCTCAAGGTTTTAGAAATAGAGTATTATTTCAATTACCTGCAGTCGTTAAAGTATTTCCAAAGTACAATAGACCAGAACGCTTATAATGAGGCTTTTTGAATCCTACTGCTGAGAATTTCACGGTGCCTTTTGTTGGCCACATACCCATTTCAGTGAACCCTGACTATGAATTCGGCAGTAGCGCCGGAATGTCATTGAGTAAGGACTATAAATAAATACAATGCGGTCATTGTATTTTTTAATTCAGTATAGTGAAATTCATACAGTTTTTTGCCAAGTTCTTGAGAATGCATTTTAATACTTGTCAAGGATTAGTAGTTTTGTGATTGTTTTAATGAGAATAGGAAGCATTTATCAACAAACACATTTTAGTGTAAAAAACGGTATGGTTGAAAATGCCTGCGTAGCTTAAAAGCTACGCTAGGATGTATTTTAATTTTAAATATATATGGGCTATTAATAAAATTTCGTTTACGCGTGATAAATATTAGGTTTTTTAAAGTCACCCCTACTATATAAATACATTTCTTTTGGTATTTTTATGTATTTTAGTTAGTGTGGGAATGTCGTGTTGACATCTGTTTTCCAGACACGGATCTTCAATTAACGGTGACAACTTGACATATTGTCGATACGTCAAACACGTGTTCAAGATGGCGCGTGCCAGTTTTTGTCAAACAGCACTTGAGACAGTCTCAGCACTTAAATCAAGAAAAAAAAATTTTTATGAGCCAAGTTAAAAATGAGGGTTTACATTTCCTTGTTGAAGCTTCTGTTTGTGTTTTTAAAAATTTACAAAATATAATGTAGTTTTATAAAATGAAGTATAAATAATAAAATTACTGTAAAATACTCTATTAATCAAAAGCATACCTCATACCACAGACACGAGTATGAACATTGCCTTATTTAAAAGCAAAGACCGCCCGCGTTGATGTCTTTCATATGAAATATCAAGCATTAGGCATATTCCGGGCAAGCTGGATCTATCGTAGACATTTTGTATTGATTGTTGCATAGAGTAATAAAAAAATTCTTTGTAAAACATAATTTTTACGTAAACTAATTTTAAAAAAAGTTTGTAAAAAAAATTATTTAACAAATTGGAAAATGTTTGTTTAAATAGTATTTTAAGCTGGATCAATCAATTAATTCTTATTATGAAAATAAATGTAACTGTTTTAATATGAAATAATTTTCTTTATTATTCGTTACCCTTATATCTCTGCATTGGCATAGTACCAAGTGTAATTTTGTAGTGCCTAGTATTGTTGCAGTATGTGTACAAATAGCAGACAGATTATTTAAAAAAATTCATTTTTCAATGAGCCCTGCGTGGGCGCTAGAGCAACACGTGCGATCGCGGCGTCTGTGCGCGCGCTCGCCACTCATTGGTTGGCGGGGACCGCCGCCCCTCCCATAGCGCGGGCGCAGGGGGAGACATGCTGACTCATCGCGATCCCAAGTCGTTACACAAGAATTTCTTTAAACATTTTAATAATATTTTGTTTAAAACCAAATTACCCCACAAATTATTAAATTAAAAAATATTTTTTTAAAGTAAATTTACATATAACACATAATATGTAAATATTGTATTTATTTTCCATACACAGAGTTTTCTTTGTTATTATTAAATTACTACACAAAACAGTGCGCATTTTAACAAACTTGCCCAAAAACTCCCTAACCCAATAACCTTATAGCAAAAAAAGTGACAGTTTTATTACAAAACAAAAGTGAAAGTGTCTAAGACAATTCTTTATAGAAATTCACGCGCAGATTTACAGCATCATAAAACAGTGCACACGCAGGTGTGGTATCTCGGACAGTTGTTGGACGTGATGGCGAATATCAACACATGATTTTTATTGTGATCTTTTGTGCACGTGCTACTTCTCTTTAGTTTATTCATGCGAAGGGAGAAAGGTATGTATTTCGGTACCTTAGCACAACATTTATATATAGGTATTTACATGATAAATAGTGTTCATAAATAGTAAATCTCTAACTGTACCTGCCGATAAAATTAATTTTGAAAAATTAAAACTTATTTTTCCAAATTTTTACCAGACACGTTTATGAGAAATGTGGAATTACAAATTTGAGAAACAAATATAAGTAAAAATTAATAAAGTTCTAAACATATGTCATGTGTCACTGACATATGTCATGTGTACACAAAACTACGGTCCATTATTTACCAAATTCCCCGCGCAACAACTTGCGAACACAAGCACTTGTAAAATAAAAAGACAAACGTCAAGTAGCGAGTTAAAGTATTTTTAATAAAAGACAATACTCTATTACGCAATTTCAAGCATTTTGACGTAAGGTATAATTTCGTTCGACCTGTCGTAAATTTATGTAAACAAAGACAGAAAACAATGTTGTGTTAATAAACTTAAAAATCCCTATTATCTTATACGTAGTTTTTATTTTGTAAAAGATACAAAGAAGTTCCCAACAATACAAATCTCATAATCCGAAGGAATGTCTCATTAAAGGAATGATCATTATCTATTAATCCAATAATTGCGCCTTTTTATATTCACTTGGCGGGAGCACTGCCGTGCCTCTAGATTCTTTCATCCATTAAAACCCAGTGCGTAACAACTTTACGAGTAACGATTGTGTATATATAGTAAACAACTTCATTGCATAAGAAACACAATAACCTAGTGACCTAAAAAAATAGTCCATATGAAGGAAGGATATTAAAATTCCATAATCAAAATCCTTGTAACATGTAGGGACAATTATCAACTAGTCAAATCCATTGCATTACAGAGACAAGGTTGACCTGAAAAGAAAAAAGTAAGGTCTTGTTTGAGGTGAGACCAATCGGGCGGCTGGCAGGTAAGGCCTCCCACCATCGGCGACTCCGCCTTGGGACGCGCGCCGGTTCGCCAGACGTTCCGGTGCTTTGACGGACCGCGCTCATGCCAAACTACGCGTGGGACCGCCCATCGCAGAATGAAGTGTCTGTGGCTGGTTGTGATCACTGTGCTGTGTTTGAGGTGCGAAGCCGTCGGCAACAAGCCTCGGAGAGGACGCGGCAGCATGTGGTGGCAAGTAATTTTATCTTCCCTTCGACGTAAAACCTAAGTTTCACTTATCATTTAGCATGAATGAGCGTAACTTTTAATTTTGACATAAAAAAGATATTGTTCGATTGAGATTTTTATATTCTAAGGTGCGAGGTAATTAATTTATGTCAAACTTCTAAGTTGCGTTCTTCAGTGTGTAATGTGTTACAAAATTGCACTATTGGAATAACTGTTATTATTATTTAACTAGTATTTTTATCGCATAACTCAAGCCCTATGCTAATAGTTCTAATAATTACCGTGAAATTCCTAAAAAAATATAATAAAAATACTATTTTTGTTAATTCAAATTACATACTCCAATTGTAAAAAAAATATTTATTTTGGCTATAAAAATTAATCAGATGTGGTCTATTTTTATACAAGTCAAAGTCAAATGCAATAATTTAGTTTCTATTTTTTACCAGGATAGAAAGTGTCGATTTTGTCTGCAATATTGCTTTTGCACTTACAATTAAGTTTAATAAAACGTAAACTCAAATGGTTTGAAGCACGTGGATGTTATGCAAAGCCTTTTGTCTTTTGTATCTTAGTAAAACATGACGAAAACTATTCAACATATTTAAAAACACGGTCACAAATAAAAGAAGTAGAAATATAATAATATATTCACTCATGAAATCATATTATATCTTTTAAAGTAAATTTTTTGAACCGTATTATTATTTAACGGGACTAACAACTTTTTACAAAAAATAGTTTCATGTAAATTATTTACTATATTAGCTTATTGATTATGCACACTGCTATTTCATGATAAATGAATAACATAAACTCTGTTATATCGGTATATAATAAATAACACTGAACAAAAAGTATGTAATACATTGTAATGAACACATTGCATCCCACGCTGTCTATAGATAATTAACAGATCGTTAAACAACTATAAACAAACTCTTGTGAGATCGTTAATTGTGCGCTAAAAAATAATGACTTTCAATACAACATTTCAATGTGCAGTTGATAATGTCGTAATTATAAAAATACATTACATATCAATATACAAGTATTGAACAAAATGTAGGTCACTGTTTTGATTTTCAAATAATTAATTATATCGATATTATAATTATTATAGATAATTAACTAGTCCTTTTTTAAAGTGTACTTTCTTTTTGTCTTTTTGTAATTATAACAAATTAGTTGGTGGAGTAATTACAGGCACATGGGACTTATCAACTTATGCCTTAGAGTGACGGGCGCAGTGGCAGTGCACCTCAGATCTTTGCGATTTAAAGCTCTGAGTGGCACTACAATTACAGCGTATAGCTTACTAAAAGGCGCACGACTTGTTCGTCCCGTTACTGGATGTTATAAAAAAAAGTAATTTCACTAAAAATAATTGAATATCATGATAGTAAAACATCCTAACATTCAATAAAACTTAAACAAACCCAGTTTACATTTTTTTTTAAACTATAGTTCAGGGTATTGGTTTGCATTAATATTAGACTTTGCCATCTCAGTCAGTCGTGACTATGGGATCTGTAAAGGGCCCGAATCGTTGGTTTGTTTGAAAAAAAAATATATACACGATTTACATACAAAAACTAGTTTCATTATCAATGTGTAACAATCGTTAAAACCTAGGCGCTCGATAATAACTTACAATTCAATATCTATAGTACTGTATATGAAAACATACAGGTGTAGAAAACTTACGTGCAGTCCTCTAATTGCCTATGTTAAAAGCCATCCAGACTTTCAGCATGAAATGTCAAATACTCATATCATTATTGTATATTTCGTAATATCATTTTAGGACACATAGTGTCATTATCAGACAAAAATATATGAAAACAAATAAGGCCTAATATAAATATGGTCGTGAGTAAATACACAAAACTGACTCGCGTACGACATTGTTATTAAGAACGCGCCTCAATTTACGTACTTACATAATTATATGTAGAAAAAATCTTATATAGCACATAAATTTTATAAAAAAAAAACATTCTCAAGTTATTTATTATGAAAGAACTTTCAATTTGAGAGTTAAGGAGCATTATTTATCTACTGTTAATATACCTATAAACTGGATTTTGAAATATGTATTTATCTAGTTTATAATAGTTTAATGTTAAACATTGTATTACATAATTTTGTATTTTGTGCACGTAAGCCCGTTATTACAATTATTTTGTCCTTTATTTGGGTCTGCAGGAAAAAATTTCTTATAGAAATAAGCTTTTATTAAATGTATTCTGTGCTTTTTCCTGTGCATTATTTTTTTTTAAATAGAAGAAAATACAAATTCAAAATTGGTACAGTATAGTTCAACTACAGAGGTTATTCTTACACACCGCAAGCACGCACACATACATTGTATCTGAATATGAATTATAATTAATAAATAACACATACGGTTCAAATTGTAAGAAATCCGGAAATTTCTTGTCGAATAGCAATTGTGAGAAACTTTGACTAATTGTTGATAACGATTCAGTGAGTCGGCTCTCGTTCTACATCCGACATCTTGTGAAATAAGTTACATTCGACCAAAAAAAGACAACATCAAGTATAATAAGGCAGCTTCAATCGCATCGCATTTTTTTTTTGATCGAGTTTTACTTATTTGGCAGAAATTCTTTCGAACGAAGAACGGGAGTGCACCCTCAGACACTTCCCCTTTAACAGGAGGAGGCAAGTGATTTTATAATGAATGAGGTATATTTGAAACAGCAGTCAATAACAATCGCCTTTCTAACCAAGAAATCCCCTATCACGTAATCTCTCAGCATGTGATTGCTATAGGTGAACAATTATAATTTTTTTAAATAAAGAATATAAACAACACGTGTTAAATAATAACTTAATATCTTGTACTTTAGAACTCAAGCATGGGATTCTTATACATACTGACAATGAATATTTTTAACATAATCTTGTAATTTGTATCTGTATCAACTTACTGTATTACCTGGCTCAATCCTGTCTTTGACATTTTTAACGTTAGTTGCAACTAATTAAAAAATTAAACTTTAGATTTCGATATCACTGTAGTTAAACAATGAAAACGACGTAAAACAAAACACATTCACTAGACGTCATATTTTTCGACGGACAGATGGAATCTCTGGAGTGACGAGCTTCTCGTTTATATTTATTCACACTATCACACGGCTCCTGGAATGTGACATACCTAATTCTACACTATGTAGACAAACACGCCCGTTAGAATCGCTTGACTTTCATTATTTTTATTAATTTACTTGTAAGAAATAATAAAAAACTTAGGCAAAAAAATTATGGATACTGCTAATAAAAATAATTATAAATAAATGTCAAAATTTGATTAGTGTGTAAAATATGCAACTTTTTACAAAAATGCAGTTGACACCATATTTATCAAATGCGATGACCGGTTAAAATATGTTTTACCGACGGCAAACTTCCATAATGCTTGTTTCCTACATGATTAGTAAATTTTGTAATGTTTGTATAAAAGCAAATATTTTTAAACGTAAATGCTTGTAATAAAATAATTAAAGTGTTAACAATTCTATAATATTTAAACGCTACTAAATTACGCTTATCAGTGCATTATCGCATCGCGATGCGCACGCGGCTTGCGTTGTACAAATAAATTTCTTTATGTGTGTTTAGTATTTCTTTTTATTACTAATTATACTTATTTATCAAAATGAATGTTGTATCTTTATAGCAGTAACTTAAATGATATTGTTCATTCAAGTGTGGGAGTAAACACTCTTAGAGTCCGATTCCTATCAGTTCCGAATTTGAGAAACGACTGTCAGAAATGTCATCACGGGGCTCGTTTTATCTCTAGGTGTATATTCGTATTTTGTCGAATTTCGGAGACTTAGTGCACAAGCGACATCCGAAATGGGTTCGAGCTTTCCAGATTTGCATAGTCTTGCAGTTCTAGAGTTGCAGAGTCTCGGATTCGGACTTTACCCATTATTCCCATTTATACAGGGTGTTATTTTAATGGTATAATAAATATCGCAACCCTCAATATAATATTCTATATAAGACGCAGTCACTTGTAGGTGTAGCCTCCTCCAGTACTTACGGTTCATAGCCAACTTCTTGATTATTTTATAGATGCTGATTTTGATCTTCTTCTTTATTTGTTCGCAATACCTACGCCATTCTTGGTCTTCGCATCTTTGTGTCTTCCCCTCATTTATCACTCTCACAAATTCGTAATTACGTAACAAATGTACAGTAAACATTTTCCACTTTTATTCTCTGTTGTTTCCAAATTACATCAATAATAAAATGATATAATTGTGAAAGATTAATTTTTAGGAAACTGTCAAAATAGATTTAGGAAAAATACAGTACAAATAAATATATTATCTTTTTTTATATGAAATGGAATGTAGCCATATCTCGCATAAACCAATTTTGACATCATGTTATTAGTCAGTTTCAAAAAAAAGGAAACTTTCCTATCTACGACTTTATTATTTAATCAGTCACCAGTCATGTATACGCCATTTGGTTCGAGTCTAATATAACAAAATTATATTATATGGTATAAAAAAACGGTATATGGTTACCAATAGACTTTAGCAATGATTGCGCAAAATTTTTACGAAATTTCAATTTTAAATTTAATTGTTTTTTTTTCTAATTATCATGAAGAAATTACATATTACGATAATTATCAACAAGCACAATAAGTAGTGTTTATTAGTTGTGAGTATTAAAATGGGGTAATAGTTTGATTAAAATTTTTATTTCAATGAACGTCCATAGCTCATTTTGTACACATAATAAACCTACATTAATTTAATTTCGTGTGTCATTTTTATTTATTTAGTAATTTCTCCAAAAAGTATTACCGATCCAATTTCCCCACTTTATAATTAACTTACTAATAAATAAGTAACGAGTTCTTAGGTTCTTCTCAGTTAACCGTGACCATGGGATCTGTAAAGGGCCTGAAACGTCGGTTTGTTTGAAAAAACAAATATACGCGATTTAAATCCGGAAAAATAGTTTCATTTCCTATAATAAATAAGTGTTTAATTATCTGGGCACCCCAAACTTTGGATTAAGTAAGCCTAAGAACAGTACGGGTCACATGTTTTGTAGTTTGAATAATTAAATGTGATTTGTAATTTTTATTTAAACTGTTACACGAAATTTATATTCCAAGTTTTTGTATTTGATGAGGAGAGTGATTTCTCCAAATTACGAAGTGTGTGGAATTCTTCAAGGTCAACCAATCAGGGTGCGGTTATTTGTACAATTTGGTTTTGGTACATTTAAAGTTGGGTTGCAATCATTTTCATCTAAGCCAATAAATAGTGCTGCGAATATTTTATATACATGTTTGGTTAGGTAATACTTTGATTTACCGGTTTGGATTCTATCTTCTCTTATCGTATCAATGGCATACACTATAATGTTTGTCATCGCGGTGAAAGGATTTGGCAATGGGCGTAAGGTTGTCCAGGGTGCGCAAGACGTACAGAAAAGAGATGGTACGTTGTGCGTTGAGGCTCTTTTCATGGATTCCAGTAACAGTCGGTACTACCTCAGCCCGAATCAACATTTTTCCCGTACTGAATCGGTTCTATTGAGCAGGTCGAGTGGCAGGAACACAGGCTTTATATCAGAATTTATTTTTTTACAAATAAATTTAAAGCCGTTTGAAAAATGTATATCGTATATTATACTTGTAGTATTTAGTTCAGTACATACAAAATTCTTGGTATATGTAAACAACCTATCGAATACAGCAGTTTTCTTGTACAATTTCGGGGTACGTTTGTGTTTTCTTTCTGTCGAGAAAATTTTCAGGAATATTAATCAGTAACCTATCCTTAGTTTGACCATATATTTTTTCCAAAATGATTGATTCAACATTGTTATGCGGAATCAACCAAAGCCATTTGAATTGCAATTGTTATGGATAGGCGTGTCACTTACCATCAGGCGCGCGACTTGTTCGTGCCGTCCCTTGGTATAAAAAAAATAACCGACTAACTTAACCGAAAAAAGGAGGAGGTTCTCAATTCGACTTTATTTTTTCGTGTATGTTTATTAGTTCGCCATTTTTTTTAACTCTTTATTTAGGGGCTTTGATCATTAATGAACATATAAAGCCCATTAGAAAAAAATACATAAAAAACTCTTAATAAGTAATTACACTTAATTATATGTAAATAAATATTAGACAACATCACAAACGTTGCTCTGATCCCAAAGTAAGTAGCTAAAGCACTTGTTTTATGGAAATCTGAAACAACGATGGTACCACAAACACCCAGACCCGAGACAATATAGAAAAGGTAGTTTTCTACACTGACCCGATCGGGGATCGAACTCGAGACCTCTGAGATGGCGACACCGCGAATACCAGTATGCAAGCCACTCGACCCTTACCGTCAAAACCGGAACGCATTAATACTCACATTACTACTTGGCAGCAGAAATAGGTAAGGTGGCAGTACTTCCCTGGACGAAATTTTTCTTAACATGTAATTAAATACAATATACACTAGGTTAATACAACCTCGATAGAATCCATAGGGTAGTAATACGACATAGATTTGAACCAGCATCTAATGCAATGTCACCGATGTAACACATACTTATTGCATGTAACTTTCTTTACTTCGTTTATGATATAATCTTAACACGCCGACGACGCCATCGGGCGGCTGCCTTTCACACATGGAGCTATGTATGGAGCATTTCCCACTTTCTACGGTTAGAGAAAACGTATTGTGGTGTTTATTAACATTTGAAATAAATTGTTAAATATATTTAGCTTTCAAAAAGCATTTGTTAACCTTTTACAATGGTTTCTAACTTCGTAATAGGTAAGTAAGTTGGCTTGAAAAACTTGCATGCAAATTTCAATTACGTTAAATAAGGTAGACAGTAAAATTCTGCACAATGTGCGTTTCAAGCAGGGATTGCGGATGTTAGAGACGTGGCATGACCTAAAAAGCACACTGGAATAATTTGAAAACTTTCCAGAAACAGACTATAAGCCAAAAAAACAACCCAAAAGTTCCAGAACGATTAAGTTAGACAGATTGATTGTTTCATAGATTTTGATTGGTTTTGTTAATAAATGTCACAAAATCATTGAAATTTTATTACAATACCAAAGGAATTGAATAAGGATGTACATTTTTCGCGTTCTTTTTAAATATATAAAATCAGAATTCGCATCAACATCTGCTAATGTGTAAAAAACCTGCAACAACCTTGGGTTCAAGCGACAGGATGAATAAATCGTGCGCCTGGGGGTAAACGACACATCGACCCATAATAATCGCAGTGCCACCGAGAGCTTTAAATTGCAAAGTTTGTGGACGCTGTCACTGCACCCTGAGTCGTAAAGTTGACAAATCCCATGGGCATGTAATTTCACTCATAGTTATAGAATTTATTTTTTTATTTTAATGAACTTGCTCTTGACCACTACCCAAGCTCTAGCTCTGGAGCAAAGATAGGATCTACGACGGCCGAGAAGATGCCTATTCAGTCGTAACTTAAAGATACCCGGGTTGTATGAATTCGGAAATGACGCGGGCAGGGAATTCCATTCCTGGGCTGTGCGCATAATAAAAGGTGATGAAAAGCTCTTAATACGCCTAAAGGGAATATCGATCACGTGATATCCCGCCGTAAGTTTGGATGTCCGATGGTAAAAGGGAGCGGGCGGGATGAGCCGATGGATGTAGAAAACCGATAGCCGGGCAGCTTTGCGCCGGTGGGCTAAACTATGAAGTTTAAATTCGAGCTTATCATCGCCAATAAGTCTCCTGGCTCTGCGCTCAACCACCAGCAACCTTACCCTTCAAAACCGAAACGCGGTAATATAGCATTACTTAGTCACAAAAATAGGCACTGTGTTAGTACTCCCCTTGACGAGTTCTACTGCTCACTATACAGGGTTATTTTTAAAATATTAACAACCTCACAGGGCGATATTACCAACATCCTAAACAAGAACTTTTGTTCCATGACGTTTAATAATTTATCCGATTTTGCTTTCATACAAAAATAAATAGATCTAAATATTTTATTGTCATTTTTTATAATATCAAGTGACGGGACAAACAAGTCGTTAGCCTGGTGGTAAGCTACAAGCCTGTCCATAACAGTTGCAGTTGCAGTGCCACTCAGTGCTGTAAATCGCAAAGATCTGAGGAGCACTGCCACCACCCTGAGACAAGTTGTTGCAGGTGTTGACAAGTCCCATGTGCCTGTAATTTCACCAGCACCTTTACCCTTTAATACCGGAACACAGTAATGTAAGCATTACTGTTTGGCGGCAGAAATAAGTGAGGTGGCCGCCTTTCCCTGGACGAGCTCTTTCACAAGGAGTGCTTATTCTACCAAACACAGATCTAAAAAGTGTCAGAAAGTACAACAAAAATTTAAAAGTTTCTTTTTGGTCAATTTATTATGTTTAGTAAAAAGTCATGGAACAAAAGTTTTTAATAATAAAGCACTGCGAGGTTGTCAGTTTTTTAAAAATAACCTTGTACAGGTGTTTATTTGCGCTAAAATATATTTTAAATGAGTACTTAAATCATCCAGCCGCATTTTATCTTCAGTTTTGTTCTTATTAGTAAAAAATTGACAATCGCCACACCTTACTTAATACGTATGCATGTCGCGTAGTGCATATTACCTTACGGTTGACATCGCGTGCTGAGCATGATAGCCCTGATAACAAAAACCATCTTCCTTAGACCTCTTTACATTGTCAGTAATTATTTAATTACTTTAGTTATAATCGTTTCTTAGTGATTTATGAGTTCAAAAACATTCATATGTATTTAAATGAAATTCACTTAAAAACAATGTGTTGCTGAATTTGTATGTTTAACAAATTCTTTATCATAAATTAGATGTAGTCTTCGTACCAGTAAGAAGCATGCAGTTCATTTTACACTGGTCCTCAAGTTTGATATTTTATCTCTTCTCACAGAGCAACAAATTAAATAAAAGCCCGATTTTGTATGCAATGCGCGTGCGACGTATCAAGCTGGTGACGTGCTAAAGTTAACCTGCGAATATTTTAAATTTACGATGTCAAACTGTCCAGTTGTCAGTTGGTATCGGGAGAAAAAATAGTTTATTATGGCCCTGGACGACTTTCACTTGTTGCTGTATGAGTAGAATTTTAATATAGCCTGTATGAAGTTGTTGAATGCTCACGACATTTCCTACAACTTTATATGGTGTTGTGTTTCCTTCTTGATGTAAACACGTGTGTATTTTGATATACTTTTTTTATAGTGTATTTTTATTTTGATAATATACAGGTAAGGTAAACTAGGATTTTTAAATTATATGAACAAAATTGGGTTGGGCAAGGTGCCCAAGATGCTGGCAGCGTTCCCCCTTTGTATTGCTGTGCTAATGCGTTGGGCAAGGTAGCTGCGCGCACTTGGGTTTCCCAGGCAGTCTATTAATTTTTTCGATAAAATTTTGTACAGGTGAAAGGCACTGGGACCTCATGGGCCAAGGATGTCGACTCCAAAGGCTGTAATTAGGTAGTCGGAGCCGAGTTTCTGACACTTATTACTTTTTGCCGCTTTCCGCCAGCGAAACGAAACGCCTGTCCATAGCAGTTGCAGTGCCACTTAGAGCTTTAAATCGCTAGCGATGCAAACGCGGTGCAGTAACGATGCAGTCGCTAATCGTCTAGCTTTACACACGCGCGCGATTTTAAGCAGCGATGGAAGGGTGCGTTTGCACCGCTGCTAAATGTCGCCGTGTGTTACCATTCTAAGGGACACTTCCACCGCGCCCTTCACCCTGAGACATAAGTTGATAAGTCCTTTATGCCAGTAAGTTCACCAATACCCAACGCGGTAATGGTCCCATTACTGTTTGGCGGCAGAAATACCTAATGTGGCAGTACTTACTTGGACGACCTCTTTCACAACGACCTGTACTGCTCTACCATGTCAAACCAAATACACTGTAATATTGTAGATAGATAACACGTTTATTCAGCACAAATACAAACAGAAACAAAACATTTACAATCACTTCACAGAGTATAACATAAAAGCACATAGAACATTCATTATTAATTTTATACACATTTATATAAAACACATATTGCGAGAAAAACAAATACTGTGAGAAAAACAAAGAAATACTATAACAACTGATAAAATTTTAATGTACGAGTACCTATGACTACAGTTTGTGCTGAAATTGCCCTAACTAAGCATAAATACTGTAGACCGAGAGAAGTCAAACAGTGCGGGTTTTCTGCCAGTACCATATGGTGAGCGATCGCAGCCCAGTAAGTAAGCCCAAAGTTAAATCAAATCAAAGTTAGTTATTAATAACAGCATTTTGAAAAAACGCTAAAAAAGTATTATTCGACTTTTTGTCAGTTATTAAGTTTTGAAGTTATAAATAAAAATAATATTAAAAGATGAAGAAAGGGGTTACAGTGGATAATAAACTCCGCTTCATTCCACATGTTGAAAATACTATAAAACGTGCGTTTAGAATTTCGGCGCTAATAAGGAGGACGACTAAATGCTTTAAAAGCACTGCTACTAGGATGATCATAATTAACTCTCTTTCTCGTATTACTCTTGAGTATTGTTCTGTTGTATGGAACCCGCATGATCAGGCACACTCGATTGGAACATGTGCAAAGCAAATTTCTTCACCATATTTGTTACTCTGGATACTTGTGACTCTTGCGCCAAGCACTTGTAAAGATATGGGGCACTGTCTCTGTCTAATTGTAGAACTATGCTGGATCCAAGTTTTTTCCACAAAATTGTGAATAATTCAATAGATTTTCTACCACTTCTAAGTAAGGTTAGGTTTACTATTCCTAGACTAAATGCAAGACCAAGAAATTATACACCTTTTAAAACTCGTACCTCTACAACTAAACTTGGCATCTCTGCTCCTATAAGTAGAATTAAAACTTATAATTAGCATCATAGGCCATGTATATTTTTGATGATTCCCTGCTCAGCTTCAAAACTAAAATAAAAAAATTTCATGTTTATCAAAAATTAAAATAATATTAAAATAAAATTGTATTAAGTAATTATATTAACGTGTTACCTATTGCTATATGAATTTGAAACTGTAAACTATATGTTATAATAAAATCTGCTTCCTAGTACTAGCATGCTGTGATAGCCTGTAAGTGCGATATGTATAATGTTTTTTTAATATTTTGATTGTACCTTTTTAGCTACACTCTGATATGTATTGTGTTGGCTATCCATTCTAAATAAATAAATAAATAAAGATACATTTAACTTATTTTGTACATATCTAGCTATTGTTATGTTTTGCGACATACCCATTTCTGTTTTAAGAGTAATCAATTTATTTTGCCTTAATTAGATTTATTGAGTGTCAGAATGCTTCACCACCATGATATTGAATTATTTTTCGTGAAATTACTCCACTAGTTTGTTACAATTATTAATACAAAGATGGAACACTAAGAAAAATTCCTTCGATTCAGCTAGATTTGAACCAACGTGTTGCAGATCTTTGTGTTTGGTTTTTAACTTTTTTGTCCATAGCGCCATCTGCGAGAAATCTATTTCTTCTCTTAGCCAGCTCTGTTTCTTTACAGCTATCAGCAGCTGACTAGAGCCATGCCTTGATAACAGCTCCTTATAGCCATAAAATTACAAAACACTGTACTGACACTTGCAATGTTTTGATTTGATACGATAGTGCTACTAAACCACTTAGACATAATAATAATGCACCATTATCTGAAATTAAACTAGCCTATTCCCTGTATCATGAGTATCAACACCATCAAGACTGACAAAAAAAATTGAAAAAAAAAAATTTTTTTTCACCGAGAATCGTAACCGGGACCATGAGGTGATCATGCTAATCACTGGACCACTGGGTATATTAACACTGGACTAAAGCAAAGTTCATCGTAACTTCCTTCAAGCAAATGCCCATATATATACATTTCTTTAAGATCTACTCAAGACCGTCGCTTAATTGCCCGTATAAGGTACCCCAAGCGCGGAAAAGACAATATTTGTTATTTTGACACATTCACACAAGCTTTATCTCTGCTCAAACATAACGCTTGCTCGAGAAAGCCATTCACGATTTTTTCCCCGAGGACCCAAGTCTGTTTGGTTTCCTACCAACGTGACAAGTGCAAAGGACTGTATATGGTCGGCAAATATGGACATCCTAAGTTTTGTTTTGAGTGGCCGTGGGTGTCAATATGACGGCCTGGTTTAATTTATTGCACCCACAGACGGATTAAGATCGTTTTAGAAGATTATCGAATTGCATTCGCTAAATGTCTTTTGGGTATGACATATTGATATAAATTACTCCAAGTCTTTGCATTCTTTGTTGTGTTTCTATACAATTTTATAGAATAAGATGTTTAATACCAATTTTGACGATCTCGATGGCCCAACGGTTTGCACTGTGGGCGGTGGACGAGAAGGTTTCTGGTTCGATTCACGTTAGGACCAATTTGAGAAACTAACTTTTGGTTTAGCGTTCCAAGTATTATACAAGCAGTGACAGAGAAAGCCTAACACAAAACCACGTCTTTAAAGAAACAAAAATAACCATAAAAGTATCAAAGAGTTTGAAACGAGCGTGATAAAAGCTTATTTTATCGTAGATCTTTCTAAATATATTTATACCTATATATGAAATATTTTTATGAGGCTGTTAATAAGTAGCGAGACAAAAATTGAAAAAGAATGAAATGAAATCTGCGATAAAGTTTAACATTTTTCATAATATATTCCGTTCTACATATTAGCATTATTAAATGAGACCACACATGTCATTCAAATAAAAAACTTAATAACAAAACTAGATCGAAATAAATTCGTTACAAAAACTGACAGAAACGTCATACTGATTATGTTGTATCAAATTAATAATGGAACTAATGTGATAGTATCTGTGACGAAATATGTCAGTTTTAATACAGCGATCAAATAGAATATACAAAACAACAACTAACAATCGTTCAAAAAACAAGATTTATATAGGTATATTATAGCGTTCATTAACACGTCACCTTCATTCAGAATCGCCAGTCATAAAGCCTCTGAGATATAAGCCCCATGTACATATGTCTTCCGAGAAGTTAGATTAGGCGTTTAAGTGATTTCTAAAGTAAAGACTTTGAGACTTAATGCCCGTCTCCATAAATTCTCGAAGGAAATAAGAATTTCCGACGAACACGTTCATATTTACGTAACACTCGACTACAAAGAAAGGCAAATAGAAAAGTAATATGATTTCCAGCGCTCGGGCACAGGGCACGGACGACACACGGTGCGCGAGAGTGCTCCGAGTTTTTTGTAGGGCCGCAGCCTATGTTCGGAGGCCGGCGGCGGCGGGTGGCGGGCGGCCGAGTCAACAGGCCGTGATCTCGATCGCTCTTGGCCTGTTTGCCCGCTCGCTCCTCGAGAATTAATGCGCGACGCAAATATTTATCTAAACGTCTGCGGATTGACAGTTCGGTCGTCAGTTGTTTGTTGTCTTTACCTTTTCAAATGAGTATTTCATTTCGAATTGCACCCAATGCCTTAAGTGGCGTTCGTCCTTTGTTTATTTTTTAAATTTGCCAAGTTTTTGGTTTTAGGAGCCACTCGGGCAGGCATTGTCTTTGCTGCGACGGTGACAAAAGTCAATCTTTAGCGCGTGTACACAATGAACCGTCCCGTTTTTTGTTACGCCTTGTTATTAGGTTTTTTTTTTTACTAAATTAAGAATCTTTGTTTGATAGGGGGATAGCGAAAGCTGGCGAGCCAAACAACTTATCACCGTTATCACCTGGAGTGCTGTACATGGACCCGGCGGTTCATGCTACGTTAAGAAGGAAGCAACGGCGGCTAGCCAGGGAGAACCCAGGCGTGCTGGCGGCGGTCGCAAAGGGCGCCAGCATGGCTGTCGCGGAGTGCCAACATCAGTTCAAATACAGGAGATGGAACTGTTCAACGAGAAACTTTTTAAGAGGGAAGAATCTATTCGGCAAAATCGTTGACAGAGGTAAGTGCATTTAAGGCTTGTTATTAATGTTTTTAATTACACTAAACAATTGATAAGGGTTGACAAGTTAATACTCGAGTCACGGTAATCCTGTCGCCAACGTACAAGACCTTTGCAAAAAGGCGATATTATTTAAATAGCGATTTCAAGAACACGCGTCATTTGTTGTTTCAAATTTGGTATCGTTAAACAAAACGAACAAAACATTAAAAAGAAGTTAAGCAGATAAGCCCTAAATGCCCTTCCAAAATACCGAGGAAACAGATTACTGGCTATTGATTCGTTTAAATAAGTAACTTTAAAAAATGAAATCGAAACTTGAATGAAGTTCGGTGCAAAAAAGGTCTGTATAAAAAAGAGTACGTTTTGTACAAGCCCCCTAATACCAGTTACAAAGAGTGGCTACAAATTAAGTGTTATCCGTAGTTGGCAACCCTTTTAAGAGATGTTATCTGCCAGGAACGGGAGGGTAGCGCTGAGGCCGGGGCCGGGGGCACGTATAAAGGGCTCATCAAGATAAAACATCCTGGATCAATTACATGCGCCCGAGTGACATTCGAGTTCCCGTTTGTCGATCCATCCTTTTATTTTATTTACATTTTCAAAAGTATTCCTTTTTCAATTCGACTTGTATTAATATTAACATTGAATATTAATTTGAAAGATTATCTAGGAATGGATGAAGATTTCACAACGTGTTATAATTATTTTTTTAAAGTAATTGTTGAAGTGCATTAAGGTGTGTTTTGTTAGTATGTTTTTAGGATAAAAATCCGACATTACTTTCGCTTCGATTAACCTACCGTTGCGTAAAAAACATGTCTATCGTTTATTCAGCAAACACCTATTCACAAATGCGCTTGCGTCGAATGCATTTAGCCGATTTCAATAGCTGCTGATCTTATCGTCAGATCAGATACAAATCGGCTAACAGACCTCCATTAGCATACACAATAGCGGTATTAGTACCAAGTTCAATTGAAATAGCATATTAACTAATATTGCGTAAGTTATTTAGTTTTTGAACTATTAATTTAAACACAAGGCTTGTGTACAGATAAATAAGGAACAGTGCCTGATAAAGATATTATTCCTTTAAAAAGTTTTAATACACTCTCTGACTATACAAATTAAGTGTTGCCGTCGATTAAATGATTACAAATCCTTATGGCTCCAGAAAGAAGGTATAAATTGATGTAACAGTCCACTGTGTTGTCGTGTATATGTTATTTAGTGTTCGGAATCAGCGCTGCCCTATCTCCGGTGTCTGATTTCGATGCTTTGTGCGCGATACACCTTATTATGAGCTCGCGAACATCTGTTCATACAACGTACATTATTTGCTATTACAACGGAAAAAAAACGCCAGTTCTGGAAATCAGTTTTGTCGTTTTCGCGATGCTCTTTTATTTGATGATTTTTATGGGAACGAGATAACGCATTAATCTGATTTTTAACCGACTTAATAAAAACGAGAATCAATTCACCTGCATTTTTTATGTATTACGCGATTACTCCGACATTCGTGAACCGATTTCGATTATATTTCATATGTTGGAACGGGGGCAACTAAGCAATGGTCTTATACAAGTTTGAATAAAATATTTCACCTCTAGGGGAAGCAAATTAAGGAATGCAGTGAAATCCAATGAGGATTGGATTTCACCCACTTTTCATTAACCGATTTGAATGAAACTTGGCACATAGATGTAATACCACAGACTTTTAACATTGGTTTTTGTAAAAAAGTTATTATTATATTGTAATATATGGAAAGACCACAGTCTCCCATTTGCTACGATCCTGGCATGCTTCTTTCGCCGTATCCACACACATTAATGCTTTCATCTCGCTCACCGGTTAAACGCACTCTTGACCTGGCCTTTCTTTAGGACGTTCTCGATTTGGTCATGGTTAGTGCGCCTGGGTCGGTCTTTACTAACTTGCCCGCACACACTCGCTTTATAAATTTATTTCGTAAATCTTTGTAGAATATTCTATTTTGAATTTATCATGATTCATCATCATCAACCCATTTATACGTCCCATTGCTGGGCACGAGTCTTCTCTCAGGATTTAGGCCAAAACTTCATTTCACTTCGAGAGTTGTAAACCTTCTCCGATTTTTATTTATAATATCAAGTGACGGGACGAATAAGCCGTGCGCCTGTTGGTAAGCTACACGCCTGTCCATAACGGTTGCAATGCCACTCAAAGCTTTAAATCACAAACAGCTGAGAGGCACTGCGCCCGTCACCATGAGACGACAAGTCCTATGTGCCAAAACAGGAACGCTGTAATGCTCACATTACTGCTTGACGGCAGAAATAGGTAAGGTGGCAGTACTTACCTGGACGAACTCTTTCACAAGGAGCTCTACTGCTACATTCACAATTCACGTATGCCTTCGTCGAAAAGCTCACGGTAAATTTCACACATAAATTTCGAAAACTTCAGAGGTGCGAGCTCTGATTTGGACCCAAGGCCTCTGTTTGAGAGGCTGTAGGCCACACTGTTAGTGGTTTTATATTTATTTTATAATAAATAGATCATAATTCATATTTTGATGTTTCTACTACAATAAAACAACATCAATAAGAAAGAGTTATTCAAATATCAATAAAAACGTATTATAACAAAATGCTTTCCGTAAGATCGAAGTTCACCGCGCCCGCATTAGGGTTTATCTTCGAAATTAATAGCGTTCGCTGCGATATCGCGCCCTAATTCGATCGCATTTCGAATTCGTAACTATATCAGGATACTGTCGGCCTGTAGTAAGTGTTCTGTGTACTCCGGTTATTGACCGCTAGCTTCAAACGTTAATGAATTGTGCAAGCGGTTTTAGTAAAGAATGTTTCTATTAACTCGGAAGTTCCAATGCACTTCAAATTCTCGTGTGTCTGAGAATAGTACACCAACAAAGTCTTAAAGCCTTAATTAGTTTCAATTTTTTTTCGAAAAATTTAAATGATTGAAATCAGATCTTTGCGATTTAAGCTCTGCTTTTCGCTTACCACCAGATGAATTGTTCATCCCGTTATTTAATATCGTAAAAAAAAATGTGTTCGATCTTTGTATTAATAATTATAACAAACTACGAGTAATTAAAAATGTCATGGTAGTAAAACATCGTAATATTCATTACAGTCATTATACAGTCAGTAAATTTATAAAGCGACATCTCTTGTCAACCTCTGGTAGCTGTAAAGGTACCTGGTTGAGTGAAGAAAAACTTTAATAGATTCCTCATAGGTGGCGCACCGGTAAAAAAGCCGTTAAAACCAAAAACAGAGATCTGTAACAAACGCATAGAAAATTTCGATTGGTCTTCTGCAGTTGATAAAGCGGTCACCCTAATTTGGCACTGACACAGGCTTGTGTCCTGTCAGATCGAGGGAATTTTTCTTTGTGTTTGATCTTTGTATTAATATTATAGCAAAGAAGAGTGGTAATTTGACAATGACTATTTAGAAAAAAAACCGACGTCAAAAGTTCTGGAATTACAAATTTAGCCAAATTTGATTTGTGACCCTGAGAGGTGAAATATTTTCTTCACATTTAAATGGGACATTGGTCCCATTCAAATTTGAAGACCATCAGTATTGACTGATGTACCCTCTTTCCAACAAAAAAATAATCATCAAAATCGGTTCACAAGTGCCGAGTTATCACGTAACATACATACAAAAAAATTACCTCCTCCTTTGTTCAAATCGGTTTAAAAATATACTATTATGGTAGTAAAACATCATAATATTCATTATAATATTATAGTTTAAAAAAATATATACGGTTATTTTTTTATTTGTGTACTTAAAGATAAATTTTCATTGCATTAACTGGGACACCTTGCACTATAAACAAATTAAATGTATGAAATATTCATCCAACATTAGATTGGTAAGAAATCACTATTACATATATGCATACTAAGTGTTTACACAATTTAAAGTTTATAGTAGGAAAAAACGCGACCGGATCGAAGATAGCCTGCGGCTGAACTCAACTAGTACACTCGCCTACACAGCTTATGCTTCTATAATACTCAATATTAATAGTAAATATTTGAGAACACGAATTTGTGCATACGATTGTACCACTTGCGTGAATGAGCAGGTAAATCAAATGAACTATTATTGGACTATGCGTTATGTTCCACAAATTTATGCTGCTAAAATAACGTAAATCGTCGAGACAGAACCAATTAAGTAAATAAAGTACATTAAGAAAGAATTACGCGGCAATTATTCTTCAGTTACATTTTTCTTTTCTGTTAGCAACTTGTGCCTATTGGACCAGCAATAAAATGCAGAAACATTGCTCAATAAAGCATTCAAACCACTGACAGGCATGAGGCGAAACGCCTAGAGCGAATATAAATATTGATATTTCATTCAAACATGTACTGCGATAAAAGCTTTGCACAATTTTTCTAAATTAAAAGCCAGATAAAGCACGGGCCCCCAGACCACCATAGTAATAATTTCACTTGATAAAAAGAGCAAAGAGATTACACAATTTATGTTATACGCGTGTGCATTTGGAGCATATTACTTTATTAAGGGCAGGCAGGGCGGGCGAATCACGCGGCCCCATATTACAGGCTTGCCGCAAATATCCACGATAAACTTTTTAATACATTGCAATTACGCTCATTCGAGAAACGCATAAAAACGGACAACCGATCGCGGCGGGAGCCCGTCACAACGTTCTCATTAGAGAAAAAACTCGCAAATATGATCCCTAAACTCGCTTTTGAAATGTTCATCAAATTCCTCAACATTCTGTATAGGGTTGTCGCGCACCATAATTACACTGCAGACGCACAAAGACCCCCCGGTAGGGACACGAATAATTACTAATTTACACGTTGACACGCCATTGACACAAACGCGACATCTTCATCTCATTGTGGTGTAAACCTCAAGGCTCGTATTAACACGAATGATGACAACGGCACAATGGCCCGGCTTTTATTCGTCGTGTCATTGTCATAGAAAAATATATGGGGCGAGACCCCGTGGCGAGCCCTCCTGTGGCGTAGTTTAGCGATGCGTCTGCACTCGGACAAACTCCACGGAAGCCGCGTTTACACCTAATGCAGCTCCTAATGGCAGGTAACTCGGCCAATAAAACCCGACCTTTTTCCAAATATTTCCTGTTCTCGAGTGATTCGTATGTGCCCCCAAGATTCCAACGCCGTGGGTGGATTAAAACGTATAAAACGATCGACACCAAAAATAAAACAGATATAAAATGCTCTCGACGAAATGTTTAATACTCAATTAGATAAGCGTTTTGGGTTTTGTACAGTTTGAACTGTGTCTCCGATACGTAATGTGCTTGTGATATTAAAATAAAATGAAGGTATTTGGATTACAAACATGCTTCGCTATTCCTGTAGGGACATGGGACTTGTTGGAGTTTTTACCGCTCGAGCTTTTGACATTTTCAATTGCCTCTTTATTGTTTATGGACAAGTCACTTAAATCGGAATTATTTTCGGTGCTTTTTTCGTAGTTTGAAAACAAATGTCTTTGTCCATTGTGTGAATGGGTGTGGAAGGCAGTGGATGGTAGCTATGGTAGCTGCGAGCGCTTTGTGCCACTCACAATGAGTGATATACGAGCGACGTAATTTTGAATTGTCGCAGAGAACCTCGGACCAGCAGTTCAATGTGAAATTATCACCCATATACGGCATAACGAAAATGAATTATTGCTTTTTATTGCTCCATTCCTGGTGTGTCTTTATACTAAAAAATATCACCTATTCATGCGCAGTCTTGCCTCTATCTATTGATTAAAACTGTAATCCTTATTAACAAATTAACTCTTATACAGTGTAGGCGTCAGAGTAGCGACGAAAATAAATCAAAATAGACTATCTCATTATTGCTCTGGAGTATGTCATTAACTCCTAGTGGAAACTATTTTGTATACAAATAAAACTACATTTAAAATGACTTCATCTCAAGTCGATAAAGGCACGACTGATAGAGCGAGTGCTAAACCGGCCAAACACCCTTTTATAAACGTGTGATTTATCGATGTTTTGAATAATTACGTCTCATCAAATTTGAATAATGTAAGTCGTCATAAATAATAAGGTACAAGAGGCGCGATGCAAAACCGTCATAAGTCAATCCTTCAAATTAATCTCATGGAAACACCTCGGCGTGATGACTTAATGCGGACAGAAACATATTTAATTAGTGCATTAATTTTGAATTATTTAATGGTTCACCCGCGAGCCAGGTGTTCGTCAAATGTCAACAGTGATTAAGTTTTATTTTAGTGAGCGGTCGAGCGGGCACGCAGTTGGATTTACGACTTTTTGACTTTTATAAATTCTCAACGCCTCGCCTTAACTGCCAATCCGGCGGGATGGAATTATCGCTCGGTGCTCGCGCTGTAAACTGACTTCGGGACCATTTATTATCTGCACAGATAATCCATGGACGGCACTTTATTATCAGTTATAATAATAATTTACTTTTATAGATCCACATTACTTATGTTTGTTCTTATTTGACTGCAATTTGATGGAGCGAAATTGCTTTAGTAAAATTATGTTACCAAATCTCTGCCTACCTAAATTACTTATACAACATCAGCTGTCTAGACACGTGTACCTCTATTTGTTTTGGGAGATGCTCGGCCGGCGTCGGATTATTGTTGTTTGGGCGGTTAATTAGGTCCGTAGATGGAATTTACATTTTATTTAATGCCGTGACTAATGCGGCCCCTCAGACGGTGCCTCTTTACATCTGTCATAATTTTTCTATGTCGCGCCTTATTCGCAAAACGCGACAATCGGCTTTGTTGCTCGGGAAACCGATGGCCGGACACGACATGCAAATAAATTATTCATTTATTTAAAGTTTTATACATATTCTAGTCTTATTAGAATTAAACAAAGAACCACTACTGAATTATATAAAAAAACTCAGGCTGGGCTTGTGAATCATCGACGGTCATCGAAATACGACTTCAACATTCTCACACACCAATTAAAAATTATTTCCAATCGTTGTTTATAGCAGCGTCCCGTTATGCCATCCGTATGATTGAACTGTTGCTGGAGTAACACTAGCGAAATAAAAATCACAGCGGGCTTATATTGACAGCTGTTTGATGACAGATGCGTCGACAGGGTCTCACTAGGAAGAGCCCGCCACCTGGCCGGTGCAGGCGCCCCGTCGCCACACAGAGCTCTCTTACTCATAAACGATCTCTGTTGTAATATATCCGTGACCAATCTTACCACTTTATGATACGTTCAACAATATTAAATGCTTGATTACAATATCCGATCATATCAAACACATTTTCTGCATGAATAAATGAACCAACCCCTCAGTGTCATCCCAATGCCTGATGACTTTTATCAGGTACTCACAAGTCAATCGGATTAGCCGAAAGCTATTATGTTACGAGCGTTATTTACGTGTGCCATATTTAATTGGCCTGCACCTATTCGTTATAGTTAATGCGAGAGAACGTTTCCAAGTCATTACCGAAGATAAATGCGCGACTCAGCGACCGCTCGTATTCGTATCTGTACCTTGAATTAATTTCGTCCGAGCATTGAATGATGGCGAAATTGACATTAAAATTCCCAGTCCAACGTCTCATGTAATTGCTGAATAAAATACTTTTGTATAACATCCCAAAGGGAAGCACAAAAAGCGAAACCCAAGCGAGATGCGGCAGAGTGCGCGCGCCGTAATTTATATCGGTGTACGATGACAACTCAATAAAAAAATGATTCCATTTGCTTATTGAGTCCTTAATAACGCTGGTACGGGCTGCGCGGGTCGTTTCACATAATATGATTATTATATATAACAACAAATACGCGTTTCTTATTATTTTTACATCTTTGGGGTCTGTTCACTTTTTCCGATTTATAGCGAGCGCACGAGGTGGCCGGAAGCCCACCAAAGGCGTGCGCCTGCGCAGTATATTCCCAAACGAATTGCATTGGCCGCGGAGTTGACACGCGATACACTTATATTAGAGCGGCGTTAATTGCTTACTTTATTTTTACGAAGGCATCTCGCGATAGCGATCGGGCTTCTTACGTTTTATAGCCTTCGAGGAATTTCATCATAACGCTGGAAGAGCTCGCGCATACGGCGAAGGCCTTTAATGAGTCGAGCTTGCACCAACAATAGCGAGTTATTAATGCACATTACGCCGTAAAATTACAATGTCTACGCTTGTGAATTAATAACAAGATTACATCCAGGGTCGACAGCCAGGAGAATTTTATGTGAGTTTTTAGACGAATGTAAATTTAATTATGTGGTAGGGCATTCGTTATTCGTCGACGTCCGTTTTATCCGTTAATAATATCGTCTCCGTGGGCTGTAGGCTGCTGCGCGTAGACAAAGAGCTGGCCCGTATTAATCGTTAAGAGTGCGCAGGCTATTAAATCGATATTAACAGAGAGAATTCGATGCGCGCGCCGTACCACTTGTAATGATCAAATTTATAATCTCTCGGGTAGGTAAGAGCCACTTCTTTTATTTTCAATCGTCGAGATATACCCTCTCTCTTTTAATTGTATTTTATGAGTATTTGATTCTAATGCCGGGCCATTAATTATTTATAGTATTCGATACGGGATGAGAGCATCGATTTATGAATTCGTCCGCTGGAGATGAATGGACGCGATGCGATGATTGCTTCGTGCTTAACCCTTTATTGCGTGAATATCAACTTAATGATCGTGTTTCTCTTATTGTTATGATTCAATCTGGCGATGTCAGCCTCGCCCTACACTTCTTTCGTTGTAATTAAAAAATAAGCAAAGTAATCGAACATATTATTAGTTCGCCACCCTCGTCGTCGAGAGCAATTTGTGAACTGTTGGAATGTTTTTGTACGAAATCTTTAATACCTACCAATTTGGAATCGTCCAAGATTTTTTATCCCTAACCCTAACAATAAAATTTGATTAAAATATGGACCCCTCGGCTGTTGAGATGAATTAATTACTTGAATACCAAACATGCTTTGCTTAGTATGTAATCAAGGACCCGTACTGCCTCTACCTGTTTTGAAAATTACCTACCCAAAATGCAAATCGTTTTTTATGCTATTTATGGTTTTATTATATGTGTAGTAAACGACATAATTGCAAGATAATTGTGGGATTTAACATTTAGATTTAATATGTATATAAGTTAATCAAAGTTTCCATTGTCGTAGGTTGTCGAGAGACAGCGTTCATATATGCAATCACCAGCGCCGGAGTTACGCACGCCGTATCCCGGGCTTGTGCTGAAGGCTCTATTGAGTCGTGCACGTGTGATTACTCCCACGTGGACCGCGCGCCTCACCGCTCGCGAGCTGCCGTCGCAGCTAACGTGCGAGTTTGGAAATGGGGTGGATGCAGCGACAACATCGGGTTCGGCTTCAGGTTCAGCCGGGAGTTCGTCGACACGGGCGAAAGAGGAAAAACACTAAGAGAAAAAATGAATTTGCACAACAATGAAGCTGGTAGAGCGGTAAGTTTCATCAGGTTCAATAAATAAACAGCCTTTACACACTCGTCTAAAACTTCACAAACACTTATAAATAAACCATACACGTTGAGTAACAAAATGTCACTAACAAGCTACAGCTAAATGTTCCCAAGTCATGACAAGTAGCCGTCGCTATCTTGGCCTTGTGATGATTGGCAGTCGACATACTGTGGCATTACAGTTTATCCAATGGCCACTTAGACGGTAGCACCTCGTAAACAAAACAACTTCGATTTATCGATACGACCATTGTCAGCGAGGCGTGTTTACATTACCATTACGGATGACGATTGATCGTCAGCAACTTGTCGCGTTATTAATTATGCGTCAGGCGACGGCACAACCCATTGCGCGATGAGTGCGCAACAGGCACTCATTCGTTGCGCCTGCGCCGGCTACGCGTCCTCCCACCGCACACCCACATTTGCATGTCACTATCCGACTCTACCTAAAATCTGTCGAAAAAGGACGTCGTCGCACACCTCGAGCCACCCAGACTCATCATTAACAGACCGCTTAATTCCTGTCACGCCGCTCGCGCTGGGTGTCCACCTGATGAATATTCACTACATTCCGACGATTGTTTAACACATAATTATTTAGACACCGTACTCGTTTATAATTAGGTACACAAGTTTAGTAAGTAGATACATAGAGTTGATTACAAGGCGTCGACATTGTTCTTCAAAGCGCCTGCGCCTCGGAATAGGTTAATATTGACTGTCTCCATCCTCACGTCATTTATCTACCTTCTAAGAATGATGAATGTCCCTAGAATATGATTTATGATCCAGCCACGCGCGGTGACGACCGGCCCACCTCCTCACGATTTGTAACAATTTGCTCGATCGTGAGATGCGATCGATGGAATACGCTTAAAAGATCATCGATCACCTGTATCGACGCTTATCGAAGGAATTTAAAGATATTTGGACATCATTATAGACCTCCTGTTACGATAAAGCCTCTTAAATGATTAAAATTAAATAATTGTACATTACTTTGCGGGTGATGTTTAATGGTATTGTTATGTTAACAGCACGTGCAGACGGAAATGCGACAAGAGTGCAAATGCCACGGAATGTCGGGGTCTTGTACGGTGAAGACGTGCTGGATGCGGTTGCCGAACTTCCGCTCCGTGGGCGACGCGTTGAAGGACCGCTTCGACGGTGCCTCGCGAGTCATGATGCACAATACCGATCTGGAGAATCCGGTACAGCGGAACGACGCGGCTCCTCACAGGATACCACGCAGAGATCGGTATAGGTTTCAACTACGACCGCATAATCCAGATCACAAAGCTCCCGGAGTCAAAGATCTTGTGTATCTAGAATCATCTCCTGGCTTCTGCGAAAAGAACCCTCGACTAGGCATTCCGGGCACGCATAGTCGCGCTTGCAATGACACCAGCATCGGTGTCGACGGCTGCGACCTCATGTGCTGCGGCCGCGGCTACCGCACTGAGACTATTTTTGTGGTAGAAAGGTGCAACTGCACCTTTCACTGGTGTTGTGAGGTTAAATGTAAACTTTGTCGCACTGAAAAAGTGGTTCATACGTGTTTATAGACAGCTACGTAGTTATGACTTTTGGACATTTTCAGTGATAGAGCAGATACTCTACTTAGTGTTGAATATTTGTGGTTGTGACTCCAGCGCTTGAGTGGACCCGTTCAAAGTACTCGGAAGCAGATAACGGACCGTGTATATAATCACTTTACTTTTTCTTCTTCTAACGGAGTCGACGTTATCGTAATTCATGTTGACTTATGTAAATAGTTCTGTATGACTGTATATTTTTTCTCCTCTATGCGTATAATTGATCTGGCGTGAAATTAATATAAGCTCTCGTTCGGTTAATTTATTTGGCTATTAAGTGCGAACATGTGATCTAGTAACGTTATTTTTTGTGGACGCTGTCGTTTGGAATCTAATGAGACCAGTTTTACGACAATTTATTTCTGTCAGTCTGTCATCCCTCGTTTACAATCGAAATTGGCCTTATTGGTTTCCTTACGCGCTCAGGTGTGTAATTTATTTATTTAAGATGCCGTACATATAACTCTCGATTGACTACTCACCCAAGGGACACCTACGTGAAATGCTTGACGACTTTAAATGGTATTACCTAATATCATTTCAAAGTCGATGTTCATCTAACTAAATATCACATCACGTCGTCGTTAATGACTGCGACAACGACGACGTGATGTGGTATTAATACTTTGTACTTTAAAGACGTCCGCGTGTGCACGCACGGACACGTAACTGTTTTAAAATCCAAGAGCAAAATTATCTTGTACTTAATAATATTTTCACATTATCACCGAGGCCGTTAATGGAATTTGTGGCTTATTGCATTTGCATAAAAGTGCCTTCTTGGGTGTTCGCTGGCGAAAGCTGGCTCGGGCTTTATCAGTCAGTAAGTAGCGCCATCGTAAAAGTGTCCTACATTGCGAGATAACCGCTCTCGAGAATTTTAATTAAATATTAAAGGAATTAAATAATCAGTATTATGCGTATAATATTGCATGTGTGTTGCGTTGGATATTTCGAGATAAACGCGCACGCAAACGCACTCGGTACTTTGTTATACATTTTATACATTTGCTCGTCCCATTATACAGTTTCTATGTACTTACGTAGTTAAAAGCATGTGTAGCTACAGTACTACAAATATTTTGTTTCTTTTAATATACATTTTATTTGTTGTAGACAGGCATTATCGCAAGCTGTTGACTACTGGCTATTTTTAACTTATTTTCATGAACTGGTAATGATTAACCCCCTGCTTTAACCACGATAGACAAACCTGAACTTCAAAAGTTAATTTATTTTGACATAAATGGAAATAGGTGTGTTATTCACCTTTCGACGTATTTAAATAACAATCTGACGTAATAGAGTCAACAATTTGCGATGAATTTTAGTAAATTTATTTGAATATTATATCAACGTGAATCATATTTCAAATGTGATATAAATAAGTCTTACTAAGTAGCTAGGACTATTTCTTTTGTAAAATATGAAACTAATGAAGATATTAATGTCAATACGTAAGCTATTATTGGAAATATTTATTAAACTTGTTTTAATTTATTTTATTTCACTTTAAAACGGGCGTTCTGTTTTAAAGTAAGATAAGTTTTAGTTATAGTGAAAAATCCGATGTCAAAAACATCGGTACTATGTAAACAGGTATATTGGAATACTTATAAATGTAGTATTCCGATCTCTGTACATATTGTAACTACTTTAAAAAAAGAACTAATGCAACTACTGAAAAAGTACAGGTTAGCGAAATGGGGAATTTGCAGATTAGTTTTTTTAATCCAATTTTGACGACAATTTTTTATATTTAAATCTTGTTGAGCTTGAGTTGTCATGAAGTATTATTAATATGCGAGTGTAGTAACCTGAAATATTATTTAATATTTCACGATAATTTACTCGTATACTTAAACAGGCGGAATTGCCACCGAAATTAGGCAAAGAAAACTAGCATGAAAATTTCCCAGATGTACTTACCGCGTCGGATTTTAAAAAGACTGAAGCCTTTTTTATTTTTTATTTTGTAGTTATAATTATCCATGACTGGATTTCTAGAGCCATTGCTTCGAATTTTAGCAAGAAAGCTATTGTGATAAAAAAGTATTTTAATGTAATTTAATAGCGAGCCAGTGTTATGTATTCGAAAATCAAATTTGTGCCATTTTTAAAATCTTTTTATTCGTGACAGTTTTTTTAGAATTTTTTTACAAAATTTCATTTTAGTAACGTCCCCATCGAATTCAATTTAAAAATAATCTACAGTTTTGTAAATATTGTCTTTAAACAATGTATTTTTAAGTTATTTATGTGAATGTAGCATTTTTAATTGTATATCTTAGTTATACAATGTAATTAAAATCAGCTGAACTTAACGGAATCTCAAATCTAATTGTTGTATGATAATGAAAGGATAGGTATATACCTTTTTGATATTATAATTCGTCCAGTGACCGCTTTTGGGGTCAACACATTATTTAGTATTGGTTGTACCTTAGCAGTATCTATTTATAATTAAAATATTGATTAGTTGTTACTAAAAATACAAAATTGATCAAAAAACATACTGTGTTGTTGTTTTATACCTGTTCCCTGTTATTTTTGAAAAAATATATTGTTATTATTGTTGATGTCTGGACTCAAACCAGCCACCTTGCCACAACTGGGCTATCGCTCTCCCACCTGGGCTACGGAACAAGTCTATTATATGAGTATTATTAAATATTACAATATTTATTTAAATGGTACTAAAGTACATAATTATTTTATATTTGGATGCTATTACCGTCTATAATTTTTTTTAAATGGCTTTCTGTGTCCTACTGCTGGACAAAGGCCTCTCCTCTTGACGCCCACGTTCCCTGTTTGACGCAATGTTGGGCCAGTCCATTACATATGCATCCAAGTAGCCCCGACGCCTCCTTCTTGGTCTGCCTCGTCGTCGCTGGCCGAGCTCTGGCACCCACCAAGTGGCTGTGTGAGCCCATCTCTGTGGGTGCATGCGACAGACGTGTCCAGACCAGTCCTTTTCAACCTGGCAGTCCTTTACCCAACATCGATTATGCGATTATCTAGTCAGTGTTCCGGTTTTTGTCCATCCTCTTTACACCTAATATGCTGCGTTCCATCGCTCTCTGGCAAACCCTGATCTTGAACTTTTGACTTTCGGTCAAGGACTACGTCCGTAGGTAAGGATGTGCAGGATATACATTTATACAAAAAATATTTACAATTAAGTATGAGTTATTTAAGTATTAAGTAAGAGTTCGTCCATGTAGTACTTACTGCCACCTTACATATTTCTGCCGCCAAGCAGAAATGTCAGCATTACTGTGTTACAGTTTTGAACGGTAAGGGTGCTGGTGAAATTACAGGTACATGGGACTTGTCAAACTATGTCTCAGGGTGACGAGTGCAGTGGCAGTGCCCGTTAGATTTTTGCAATTTAAAGCTCTGAGTGGCACTGCAACTGTTATGGACAGGTGTCTGGCTTACCATCAGGCGCACCACTTATTCGTCCCGTCACTCGATATTATATAAAAAAATGAAGTATTGTTTATGCATGAAAATAGCATCCAGTAATATTGTAGAAAAACAAATAATGTGGGTTCCACCACTCTTGTCCTGATAGCCTAGAATTTAAGTAATTATAATCTGCCTATTACGGTCTCTGGTAAATGATATGCACTAAGAGATGTGAAATTTTCTTTTTTTAGCTTATCTGGTTTGTAGTACGAGACTGTTGATGGAATTCCATATTTTCTTTACATAAAGTCATGTAACTAATATTAATTAAATATATAAGTTCTTATCGACAAAATTAATTAAAATATAAAAGTACAGTTGAGAGTAAGAGTGGTTACACATTGCCTATAAAACCGTGTACAATGTAACCGTGTGCAATCGCGCATTTGTATCGATGCAATTGAGCGCGTGTATTACGCTTGCATCGCTGCTAAAGTGTGAGAAGTAGAAAACCCGGAAGGAGATGGCGCGACGAGCTAGATGTTCATCTGAAATCCTAACCTGTAGTGGCGCTAAAGTGCGATGAGTGAAGAAAGGGTGGAAGGGAGGCCTTAGCCCTGCAGTGGAATACGAGTAGTAACGACTGAAAAATAAAATAAAATTAACATCACTAATGAATTGGAATGTTATGGCAGTATACAGGATTATTCTTAAAACGACGACTTTTAACGACCTTGCTAGACTCTATTACCAACATCAAAAACAACAACTTTTGTTCCATGGCTTTTAATAATTCATCAGATTTTACATTCATACAAAAATAAATAGATTTAAATAAATAGATAGAATTAAATAAATAGATAAAAAATAAATAGATCGCTCTAAACGGTATTAGCTCTGTGAAGGACGGGGGTGGAGTCGTCACGGAGGACGCTTGTACGTTTGAACGTTACTATGTTTTGTAAAAAAGTTTTTGTTCAAAAACCGAAAGAAGAAAGAAAATCGCGGTACTTGCACTGGTGCGGATGGAACCCGACATCCTGACTGATCCATTCTTATCGATCAAAAACTGATTTTTCTATTTTTAATTCATTGTAATTAACACTAATTAGTAATGAACCATTTTATTATTTCAAGTTTATTATTTTTAATAAAAAAATATTTAATTTAATAAAGTATTAAAGTAACAGTATTATAGCAATAAATTATTCACACTCCTGCATAAAAGTATGTGTGTTTACATATAAGAAATAAAATAAAAATGGAATAAACAAAAAGGACAGCCAAAGGTTGTTCATCCCCGAAACATTTCCAATAGGATAAAAATCTTTCCACAGGAAATAGTTTTTTGAGTTTATCTTATTAAATATGGTGTTTAGAATAAAAAAATGTGATTTGATAATATTTTGTTTGTACATACACACAATTTAAACCTTTTCACTGTTTCATTAATCGTAAAATATTTTTTTAATGACATCACTTTTGTTTACATTTTTAGACTTCAATTTCATCTTAAAGTTTATTTTGAAATCGAAACAATTTAGAATAAACAATAAATCACTAGTAGATTGGAGTAGGTAATATTTGCATTTTTCTTTGTATTCATATTCCAAGGTTCATCCTGTATGAAGTTTATGTCGTTTTATAGATTTCCACGTTCAGTTTTTTCACACCAATTCAATTTTTATTGATTTACCTATTTCATGTATGCAATGAACAAAGCAATAAAATAACACTCCAAAGATTTTTCGACATCACAACAACGTTGCTTCCTGCCATGGTAAAAAATCTATTGAGAAAATGTTTGCTGGTAACCTGTATTTTCATCACGTTGTGCCCGAAAAGTAAGCCCCGCCTAGCATACATATTTTCCACTGACCTACCCTACTTTTACTTTTTAGTCTTTGGATATACCTTCCTGCAATAAAATTGAGAAATGAAATTTCCGGACGATAAAAAGCGGGAGAGAAGGAAAGTAAAAAATATAGACATTTTAGTGTCAATTTAGTGTACATTTATTGTGAGTAGAGCTTTTTATCAAAGAGTTCGTCCAGGGAAGTTCGTATTTCTGCCGCCAAACAGTAATGTGAGCATTTTGAAAGGTAATGGTGGTTGGTGGTGAAATTACAGGCACATAGGATTCGTCAACTTATATCTCAATGACGGGTGCAAATGAGGGTTTCTAGGAGTACTTAATAATAATTTGTGATCAACATTAGCTTTTCGCTATTTTCCAATATGGCCGCCATACAAGCATTTATTATTATTTTATAAACCAAGTGGGCCCGAAGTCCGAAGCGTCCGCACGCCACTGTATGTAGGCAGACTAGTACACGGAGGCTCTGTTACGAGTACAAGTTTTCTCAATGTCTCTCTGTTAGATTCCTTTTTTCTTGGAAGATATACCAAAGAGAAGTATTTAGGGAAAATAAAATACCAGACAATCACACCAATATATATATGTATATACATACATATATATACATACATATATATACATACATATATATATATATGTGTGTGTGTATGTATACTACTTGTACTACTGTACTTAGTTTAATTTTTCAGGAGGACGATTTGTTTCCGAAGAAGAAATAAGTAAAAAAAATAATAATAACAATAAAAAAAACAACAACAACCACTGGAATTTATACACTAGAAAAAATAAAAAGAATTTAAATAATTACGTGAAACAAACTACCGTGTATAAAAATGTAAGAAATAATAATAACAGTGGTAACAACAAAAATAATAACAATGATAATAACAATTATAACAACAATAAAAACAAGAATGGTAATAACAATGCTTACATCATAAACAATAACAATAATAATAACAATGGTACCAACAAAATTTATAATAATGATAATAACAATTATAACAACAATAATAACAAGAATGGTAATAACAATACTTACATCATAAACAATAACAATAATAATAACAATGGTACCAACAAAACTTATAATAATGATAATAACAATTATAACAACAATGGTAATAACAATGCTAACATCATAAACAATAACAATAATAATAACAATGGTAACAACAAAAATAAGAATAATAATAATAATAACAACAACGATAGTAACAATAATAACAGTGATAGTAGTGATGAAATTTTTGTCAATGTTCATGACCATGACGACATTGCCGAATACGGAGAAACCGAAAAGCCTAAAGGTACAGCAGCAGACTCTGAAGAGGATAATGAAAAGAAAAATAAATTAAAAGACATAATGAAAGATGCCTCTGTAACTTTGTGGACTGGCTTGAAAAATGCAGAGCCTGGATTCGATCTTGACGCAAACGAGATGGAGAAATTTAATATTTGGCCACGTGGAGATATACCATACTATATTGATGAATATTCATTTGGTAAGTTTTTTTTAATAAATGCATATCTGGGATAGAGTTCCGAATTTTTTTATGAATTGCTAATTTCATTGATATGCTAAATTTTTTTAGTTATTAATATCCTAGAAAAAAAATAGGTCATGAGTAAGGCGTGTTGATTAGGCGAAAGATGTGTACCAGGATCGTAAAAGTGTAAGGCTGTAGTCTCTCTCTACCCTGATAAGAAAATGACGTGATATGTGTGTATGTATTATATTATTTACAAGAAATTTTTTTTAAAGAAAATATAGAAAATCCTTTAATAACAGCAATACCACAGTTTTACCAACAATACAGTTGCCCAAATAACGTACTTGCGCATAGCAACAGCGGGATACGTTAGTATTTTAAAAATAAGTATGTAAAATCGAAATACAACAGAGACTTAAAATTTCATAGAAGTATTGGACTTACTATGTAAAGTACAATTGAAATCACGGCCATGCTCGTGTTTCCCCCATTCTTTTAAGATTAAATTGTTCATACAAATGCGAATTCACTAAATAGTTAAATTTAATAATGGAGAACAGATAACTTCTAGAAATATAGTGCATTATCTACAGCGCAAGTACCTACATGGCGGCGGTGTAGCCAAATATCAAAGGCGTAGGGAAGATATGTGACACTGTAGTGTAGTACATGCTTTTTATTACATCTCCTGGCAATTTTCAGACCCAACCCTTCAAACTCGAATACGTGATGTCGTGGTAGCTGTAAACAGCGTTACCGGCCTACATTTTAGTGAATTGCAAAGTCCACCTATTGACGACAAAACCCGATTCGTTTTCTTTATCAATCGAAGAGGCGTTTTACCCTGTGTTGACTATACTAATAAAAATTTTACGAACGTAGGTGTACAGGTAAGAAAGAAATATGACCACGTACAGATAGTTAATAAATAGCACACGATTCATAAATTTCGTTAACGAATTTTAGTATTCTTATTTGATTTAAAACCTCATGCAAAATTAACCAAAATCAAAACAAGTGAAACACGTAAATTAATAACTAAGAAGTTTTTTTAAATTTCTCATTGGCTAGTATTTCCATACTTTTATCTCCATTATTAAAAATGGATAATAATGTTTTCTTAAAGATATTTCTTATTGTGTAAGGTTGTTACCACACCAACTAATCTGTAGTCGTGCCATCGATCGATGATAAAAGGAAATGAGTCAACGTCGTTTGACAGTTTCTACTACACCAAATCGATCTGCCCGATTTGTCATTAAATAATGGAACGATCGACAATCGGTGTAGATTCTTCTGTATACATTTAAAAGCTACTGGAGAGCCCACTGTATGAATTATTAAATCATCATCCGATCCTTCATCGACTGTCGAATGAATGTTTAATCGATTAATATTCGTCGGTATGCCAATATTACCAAACCAATCGGTCGACGTCGGTTGATATATGTGGTACCCAAGAAGCATTGCAGCCGCTACTCAGAATTTGTGACATCTCCTAAAGTATCATTAAATGTATTCAATCATTTAATGACTTTACGTGTATACATTTACGCTGAGAGCATCTCACAGATCGGGAAACACAGATAGTCTACATCTCCTTATATCGAAATACAATGACTAAAATTTTTATAATATGTACTGTTTTTTGCAGAAAGTGGTGTTAGGTTATGACTGCTTAAGTATATTCAAGTCATTGGGCAGTTTGATTCTTGCCATAGCTGGAGTACCACCGCAACATAACTCACCAGACAGAGATCGGCATATTCTTCTGCAAACGGAAAACATTCTTCCCGGTATTTTCAGTTTATTATACATCATGCTGTTTTCAGGTGGACTTTTATTATGTCCACATTGTTGTTGTTGTTAGTTTTAGTACCAGTACCTTGTGAAAAAGTTCGTCCAGGGAAGTACTGCCACCTTACCTATTTCTGCCGCCAAGCAGTAATGTCAGCATTACTATGTTCCGGTTTTGAAGCGTAAGGGCGCTGGTGAAATCACAGGCACATGGGACTTGTTAACTTACGTCTCAGGGTGACGGGCAGTGGCGTGACCCTCATATCTTTGCAATTTAAAACTCTGAGTGATACTGCAACTGTTATGGACAGGCGATACCATCAGGCGCACGATTGTTCGTCCCGTCACTTGATATTATTGTGGCGGCTTTAGACACCAACTATTATTACGGGTTCGCTGTTGCAGTCTCTCTGGACGAGAGTCGCCAAGAAGAGTGTTACACTTGCCAACATCTTCGATAGTGTTTTATTTAAGTGGATTGTCACTTAAGTGAGAGCTGTCAAATAGTTCGGAATTATTTGTACATACAATAATTATGACATATTACAATCTATGAAGTTCACGAGGCCGTTTCATTATTCGTTAAGGGGGAGCTATAAATTCCCCAAATTGTTTACCAGACTGAAATTTGCTTTCTTGTATAGAATTTTATTTAATATAGTTTTCGTTTTTAGACAAAACTCATTTATTTGAGAAAATACCTGACACCGAGTGGCTGTTCCACGACGTAGATTACGACTACAATAGTGCTGGTCATTACGATCTTTTCCAATACACGGCCAACGGTAAAGCGACAATTAAACTCTCGGTGAGATATCACACATAATTATGATTAAGTATATTGCACTTTTAAACAAGCAAAATCTATAAGCAAGTCGTGTTTTGAAATATTTCGAGTTCTTAAGTTTTCGCGATTATTACAGCTGTTGCCTGCGAGTTCCTCTGCATCGACTAAGCACTTCGTAATACTACTTAAGTTGCCTATTGTACTACTTACTTGATAAATGATTGATTCTCCACACAAATTTTCATCCCCTATTTCAATCATCAGCTTACATGCATCCACTGCTAGACATAAGCCTCCCCTAGAGCACGCCAACTCTCACTCCTCATCACATCCACAACTCTCATCCAGCCGCTGCCGGCTACTTTGCTCAGGTCGTCTGTCCATCTTGCCGCAGGGCGTCCCTCAATACGTTTTCCTTGACGTGGTCCCCATTTCTGAACAATTTTGCTCCACCGGCGATCAACCCTTCTGCAGACATTCCCGGCCTACTGACACTTAAGCTTACTGATTTTGGAATCTATATCGGTTACTTTAGTTCTAGCGGTTTTAATTCACATAATTTAAAATTTAAAAGGTTTTGTAATTTAAAATAGCCTGTGTTTTCTTCTGGGTCCCATCTTCCTCAATACCAAAATTAATCAAATTTGGTTCAACGGTTTAGACGTCAAAATGTAACAGAGTTACTTTCGCTTTTATAATATTAGTGGTTAAAAATGAAACTGTTTTCTCCCTGTTGATGACTTTACTATCTCAATCAGCCGTCACCAGCGGGACTGTAAGCCTTGGTTTCTCAGAAACAATGGTTTGTTCGAAAAACAAATATACATGATTTAAATCACAAAAAACTGTTTCATATTCAATTATCAAATTAAATATTTTTAAAGTTAAAGGCATATGACGTCAATATCAATAAATATCTCCTACTATTGGATCTGATTTCGTATAAAATGTGAGTAGTTACCACAACTTAGATGGTTATTGTTTGTTGTTTCTTTTTTATAGACAACAGATGATGTAACATGAGTATTTGTGTCCAACGGATGTCTAAAAGCTCATATAAATATTCTTTATAAGTGAAATATAAGTGAAAGTTTTTTAGTTACAGGATGTGACATCATTAGGCGACGAAGGTTTAAGCTACGGTGATTTATGGAAAATAAGAATGCTTTATAACTACATTTCTAGAAATAGAGCATCGATAGGAAAGTCTGAATGCTCCAAACTATTCGTTCCTGGGAGTAAATTTCGTAAATATCGCCCTGATAGCGGTGAAGATATTACGCCAAGAAAGAAACCGAATAAGTATTTGGGCATTGATGAAAAGGCTCCTGAAAAGACCTCCGCTGAAGAGCACAGTGGTGAGTTACCGGATGGAATGCACTTTAGTCATGATGGCATCCATGAAGACAGCACTGAGAAAGAAGAAAACACGATTTTTAGAACTCACATACGCACATAAAAGAACGTGCATGACACTAATGACAAGAAGGTTTTCTAACCTCTTCGTCTCTTATTAGGGGAGTTTGTAATTTAAAAGTGCTTTTATGCAATAAACAATATTATTTGTTTAAATAAATTGAAAGTTCTACCCGAATGTAAAGTTTAGTGTCATTTTCATTTCCAAAATTGTTACTTAACCTCATGATGCCTAGAAACCTGATTGAAAAATGTTATTCTTATCTGTATTTCAAATGTTACTTACTGTGCATATAATACTAGGGCTTTCAGTCCCATTGCATTATTATATGAAAAACGAGTATTTAGAACTGTTTCAAAAGTAGGTTGTCAGCAGTATAAAGGCAAGGCGTTTAGGAAGTATTTTTTTATTAGTTTTTTATTAGCCTATATATTAGTCCCACCGCTGGGTACAGGCCTCCTCTCGCAACGACAGGGCTTGTGCTTTAGTTCCCGCGCGACTCCAATGCGGATTCGAAACTTCACACACATCATTAAATTGCTTTGCAGACGTGCGCAGGTTTCCTCACAATCTTTTCCTTCACCGTAAAGTTCATAGTAAAGAAGGATGGCTAAAGCTGCCCCAATAACAACGAAGAGCCGTTCATAGACTTTGTTAGCATAATTTTGTATTTTAGCTTATGCCTAGCTATCAATATCAATATATTTTTGTATAATTTTAGAAGTCGGGAATTAAAAAAAATGTATAATATTATATTGTAGAATAGGTGCAAGAACATAACGCAATTGATTCAGTTTGACCATAGATTAGGAAACGTTTTTGTACGTACGTTTCATTTTAAGCATGACTGCATGTTTACCTACCTGAAATATTGGTTATTTTATAGTACACACATAAAACATTAAAGCCATAAAATACCTAATGAAATAATCAATTAAACAGTCATCACTTAAAGTAAAAAATAAAACACAATGTCATAAAAATATTTAGATTAAATTTAAATGAGAGATATAACTGCCCACGTGGCCAAACAGTTACCATGCCGGGCTGCCGCGCAGAGGTCCCAGGTTCGATTCCCGGGCTCGGAGAAATATTTGTATGGCCTACATTATTTCTCTCGTGAGTTTGGGTGTAATTTGTGGTTGTCTATGTGTGTGTCCATGTCACCCGCGACACAGGGTTTCCCTAGTGCGGGGCAATGTTGAGTGTGCGCGTTATTATTATTATAGAGATAATGAAAGTTGCAAAGGATTGTTTTGACAAGAGACCTCTTGCCAATGTCAATGTCACAAGATAATGAGAACAGTGTGACCATTTGTGGCAGATTTAATTTTTATTCATTTTCATTCCTGCAAAACCTGTTAAGTTATATTAAATATGGCGTTTGGTGGATTTGGGAATATTCGGGAAGTTATTTATTATTTTTGGGAACTAACTGGAAACTTGTTGTTTTCCGCTACTACGAACAAACATTTGAACCGATATACAGGACAATGTTCTAATATAACCTATATCAACTTTACAATCCCAGCTTCTACATGCTGTACTCAAAAAGGTTTTTTGATGCTTTGATAATGAATCACAAGTATTGATAGGTCTCCTTAATGCACGTCGTCAAAAACGCTGGGTCACAAAATACACGGGTAGTTGCCATCCTTTTTTTATGCAAAGAAGGAGGCAAACGAGCAGATGAGCCACTTGATAGGAGGAGGTCATCGTCGCCCATGGGACATTGGTAACATCAGATGAGCTACCTACGCGTCGCCAGCCTTTGAGAGCCCTGTTAACACGCTTTTTAAAGAACCCCACGTCATAGCGCAAAGGAAATACTTCAAGAAGAAGATTATTCCACATCTTGCAGGTTCGAGGAGGGAACGAACGAGATGCCCGCGTGGTCTTACAATGCAGGCATCTAAGATGTTAGGGATGGACTTTTCTCCTTTGGCGGGAAGTGCGATGGTAGAAACGAGACGGTGGCACCAGTTCGACAAGTGCCTCAGAGCATTCCCCATTATAAAGACGGTAGAACACACACAGAAAGCCAACGTCTCTCCGTAAGCTAAGGGGCTCCACTCCGTCTGCGAGCTTGGGATCGTCGACAATACGAACGGCCCTACGTTGAATGGAGTTAAGTGGGTAAAGCTGGTATTTGGGAGCTCCTGCCCAGAGATGCGATGATGATCGTTCTTTCAAAATTAAATTTTGCACATAAATTCTTAATGACCCCTGCTTGAGAGACGGTAGGTCAAACCAGGTTACCACGCCTTAGCTGACAGTTAAAACATAATATATCAAATTCTTTATTCAAGTTATAAAATAAGAAATTTGCATATCGTCTCTGTTCTTTATAACATTCTACATAATCCTTTGTCTCCCAGGTATATGAAAGAGCGTTTCAGCTTTCTCAGGTTCCCGGATAAGTCTTGTCGCTCTCTCGTTAGGTCCCAGTTATCTTTACCATCATTCAATTCAAAATTTTATTACATAATTTAATTTTGTTTTGTTGTGCACGTAGATCCGTTATTGTAATTATTGTGTCCTGTATTTTGGTCTGGTTTTCCATTTTACCAAATGTGATTTGTCTTTTCCTGTACAACAAATTATTTAAGAAACATAGAAATTATTTAAGAAAGTAATTTTTTCATTTTTATGATAATAATAATACTAATTTTATTGTTCCAAAAAGCCTTAAATTAGGCAACGTAAACTTTCAAACTTAAGTACTAAGTATAACTTGTTACTTGAGAAAAAGTCGGTTCAACCACTACAACCACTACTAAAATAGAATTATCTGAGATTTAGTTCGCAGCTACAGTAGGTAGGTTTTTATAGTGAATAAGTAAGCAACTAAAGACGTTTAATGCATGATAGACAGGAGCTGTTTCTATTACTACTGTTCTTCACTCTCCACAAATTATACTAACTGCATTCTATAATAATGTTGCCGTGTCCACGTGACTAGAGTAAGAAATGATTGTTGGTTTAATAGACTTATATATTTTTAAATAAGTGTCTCTCAGAAGTCTCGATATTCTCGTGGTTGAAAACATCAGTCTCGAGACTTTGGAAATTTTCGACACCTTCGAAATTTTGGACACCCTCGTAATTTTCAACACAGAGATTTCCCGGAATTAAAGGCCTATACAATATCCTATGCTTTTGTATTGTCTGAATCTCGGGCCGAGAGGCGACATAATATCCGCGATGACGTATGGTCATTGAGGTCCATTACAACTCAGTAACAACTCCATTAGAGAGCTACAACTGACATTTACCATGTCGCTCGTGCTGCGCTGTGGGGCATTGCAGTAAAACAGGCGATTACTATAAATAATTTCGACCTTTTTAGAGGCTTGCTATGATGAATGAAACATTAGTTAATGCTTAAGGTTGCGTATTATTCTTTTATAAAGCCGTGAAAGTGGATTTACAACTTAGATATACGGAAAAAATATATCTATCGAAACATTGTCACCTGCTTGATAATGTTGGATATTATTTTTATGCCTCTCTGGTGCCTCAACGGTAGCTCGGTATAAGAGGTCACGGATTCGATTCCAAATAGGACTAAGTTGCTTCTTGTCTGGGTGTTCTGGATAGTGAGTGAATTACACAGGGAAGTAAGTACAACTTTGGTATATATATTATTATTATTATTTATGAGAAAACTTTACTATCGAGCACACACGCATCACTGAACATGAACTGGATTTTCCGTGGTTTACTGCTTAATGTTACTTTCAGATATAATTCAACAATACCATATACATAGGATATGTAGACCGAAACAACGAAACCTGGAGCTTTGTTTTTTTATATTTTGTGTCTCGAAACGGTTGCAGCACTAGCTTGCAATTTTCTGCAACGACTTTATTCTTTGGCGTTTCGGTACAATATTGAGTTTTAATGTTTAGTACTAAAGAGGTAGATTTAAATGGCAGTGGATATTGAAAGTGAAAATCTGTGTTGGTGGTCGGGAGGGCCCGGGGCGGGTTCCCACGAGTATCGCGCGCGCTGGAAAATTTATGTTTATGAACTGAGAAATCTGTCATAAGGGATACGAATGGCGTGGCTGAATCTGAAATAGCGTGAATAATTTTTCACACGAAACGACTCTTGGATTTTACGAGTGCCTTGCGATATCTCGCTTTGGGATGCGCTATGTCGAATTGCCAACTCATGACAAAAGACACGCGTTTGTTTGCAAACGGGACACACATTATATACAATGTATTTTTTTAACTGGGACAGTACCGGGGAATACCGTACCAAAACCGTAGGAGATACAGGCAAACGGTTACAGTATGGTACTTTTTTGTGAAAATAGTTTTATCATAGTCAATTTTTTGGTCAACTATGAAATTATTACAAAAAACCAACGGTCATATAAAAAAAACGGGTGTTATCATAACCGTAACTATATAGCAAAATTAAAGAGAATAAAAACTTCTATAAAATAAAATCTTATGGAAAAAAAATTGTGACGATAAACTATGTAAAAAAATTTAAAACGCGTGTTATTATATTCGTATCTAATTAATATTTCTATTTTCTCTAGAAACAATATTTCAGTTACATTAAAATAGATTATTTACATTTTTGCGTAAATAAAATATGTTAAAAAAAATGTGTAAAAACTTTTGCACGTTTATTCCTTTGGGGTGACATCGAAACCGAGTTGTTTATCATTAAAAAACAATACTCAATATTATACTTACTTTTATGAACAACTAAACTGTATCGAAAAATATACTATAGCAAATTTGTTTTCACAAAAAAGACCCAATAGTTATGACACTTTTCTTATATCTGCTACCGTGCCGAATTTCATCAACTGTCTTGGTTTAAAAAAACACTGTATAGGATTATGTGTCTATAAGACTTATTTATATGATAATGTAAATATACCAACTTAGATATCATATGTAACAAATCTGTTATTTGCGTTTGTTGTGATTAAATTGTATTATGGAAACAGTGTCGCATATTCAGAAGTTTAATGATCTGGCAACACTGTAAAAAATTTATGTCCGGAAATATGCCGGTTATATACAAATAGCTCGGCAGTTATATGACGTAACAAAGGAGATCACCTGTGTATTTATCTTAGACTATTGGTTTTTTTTTCAATCCTCTAAGGTATTTATAGACTTTGGACACGTAACAAAGAAGTTTGGCTGACTTGGCTGAATTGGCTACATCCTTTGCCTTTTCCCGTAACTAAAGAAAATTTTTAAAATCTTCAAGCACGCGCAACTGACTCCTTCACTACCTACTAGCTCTAGATGCTGAGCCATAGTTCCTTTTCACATCATTGACTTACAATTATATGGACGTCGGGTCCGCGCTAAAAAGTGTCCGCACTTGTAAGGCGCTAAAATCGTATACAGAGCGCGACACTCCGCTTTAGTCTTCATTTGTTCTACGGACAGCGCGATACTGCGATGACGTAACAATTTAAATTTCGAATAGGTTGACTTGGGACATTTTTTTCGTGGTTTTTGTATTAGACCCGTCGTCCATTTATTTGTAAGTCAATGTTTCACATTTACTTTGTTTAACATTATTTAAATTATTGCCATTTTTTCTATTATTGTGATTGATGTAGTATTGGGTGTAACATAAAACCTCTGTGAAACCAAAGGAATCCCATGGAAATATGTTTGGTCTGCAAATGTTGGCTATGATAATATCTTAAAAACCACGCGAACCTTAATCTAAATATCCTAGAAAGTATCATAGTAATATGTGATTGGCTGCAACAAATATATTTGTTTTAAATTTGTTTTTTTTTTTATGTTTTTTTTACCAAAACTAGGAGAAAACCAGGTAATAAAAGAAATCTAAAACACCACAAACCAAAGAGGATATAACCACTACGTCACAAACAAGTTTATCTTAGTCGTAAAATACTATGTGTTGTTATATTTATTTTCACTTTTCCTCCAAATGTTGGTTACTTTGTGTGTATTGATACTTGCTCGTTTCATATTGAGTATAAATGGAGGAAGTTCCCCGTCTCAAACAACTTATACAAACACGTCGTCTTCATCACCAAACGCTATCTCTAACGCAGATCCTAACGGTTTGTATTTTCATTTAATACATTTTTCGAAGACAAGTCCAAGATTTGCAGAAGAATATTACGAGCCAGTATTCTCATTGAAAAAGTCTAGATTTCAGTAAATAACACCATGGAACACGGTTTTGCTTTCTGAGTTGTCAATATCATTTTCTAATTGGTTCTGTCATAAAAACATGAAAAACTTTATTTCCAAATCAAAATTTTCAAATTTTCGCGTTTCTCTTAATATAAAGACTGTTAGGCAACATTATATTTCAAATCAATGGTAAATTACAACCAAAATTAAAAATTTTAGTAGCAGTAGACCTCCTATTGAAAGAGTTCGTCCAGGGAAGTACTGCCACCTTACCTGTTTCTGCCGCCAAGCAGTAACGTGAGCGTTACTGCGATCCAGTTTTGAAGGATACTGGTGAAATTACAAGTACACGGGACTTGTCAACTTATGTCTCGGGGTAACGGGCGCAATGGCAGTGCCCCTCAGATCTTTATGTATTAAAGCTCTGAGTGCCACAACAACTGTTATGGACAGGCGTGTCGCTTACTGCCAGGCCAACGACTTGTTCGTCCCGTCACTTGGTATACCTAATAAAAAATAATTTGTTAGTCATTTTTACACTTTGAAATTGAAAGTTAAATTGACCAAAAAAGATCCATTGGTGTAAAAAAAAGGTAATTGATCGATCCCTAGACACTTTTGATGTGTGTAATTGTGAAAATGACAATAATGTCAAATCATTTTAAAAGTGCAAATCGACACCAGCAATGAACACTGCGTTAACTTATAATTTGCAACTATTCACCAGAGCCTATAAAAGAGAATCTTGCAATAACTTTTTAATTTTCAAATTTAAATATGTATATTAATAAATAATAAATAAAAATCATTTATTGCAGACAATATACAGTCCATTTTGTTAGTACACTTAGAAGCTTTTTTTTTTTTTTTTGACGGGGGGGAAATCTTTATGGATACCCCTGAGCCCAGGGAGACTCAGGGGTTATGTGGGGACTCTCCCTCCACACTGGAAGGCCTACCCCACTAAACCCCCCCCGGGTTTCCCTCTCGCCGGTTGAGTCGGCGCCGTGGGATCAGTGAACATTCACCACGACGCCGCCCGGCCGCCCTAGCTTGCGCCAAGGCTCCCGCGCCAACGGAGGGACGAGTCGGTTGTCCTCCGACCCGCCCCCCAGACAAGTGAGGCCGTGCAATGCAGGCTCCGGAGTCCCTGTCCAGAGCCCGCTGGTCTCACTAGGGGATCAGGCGAGCAGCGAACTGCCTTCGCCTTCTCCCCGTACGTCTGCGCCGGAGCGGGTGCGCGTCCGCCGCGTCCTCGCGCACCCGCTCCGCGGAGTACACTTACAAGCTTATCTATTTTACCTACTTTTGGTCCAAAGTTACAGAATAGAAATAAAATTAATGAATGAAATGAATTGATTACATGATACCTGCTGAGTTCACCTAGCTCTCAGGACGTGAAGTTCGGTGAACCTAGCAGATCTGTGTCCCACCTATCCCCTATCATTTTGAAAATTTAAGTATTAATGACTAGATGAGTCAAATATTTTTTCTCTTTTAATTTTTTTACGCTAAGGATATTTAGTAGACTATTTTGTTTATTCAGTGCAATGTAAAGTAGGTCAATAAATATAATTATGAATCCTTTCTTATTTTCAGTTAACTTAACTAAACTGTTTAAACGGTTATTAAATGTAGCGGAAAGTCACCATGACGGACCGATATTCGAAAAAGGATTTGACCTCAACGAAACGGAGCAAAAAAAATTTAAAATATGGCCTGAAGGAAATATCCCATATTTCATTGACATGCTGTCTTTTGGTAGTATCCTTGTTTATTCAGTGGTGGTTTTTCGATGCAGTGCTTAGACTTCCATTTTTTAACCGTTGACGGCTGACTCAAAGGGATGGTATTGGTAATGTAATTCGTGGCTAAGGCTGTATTGTATGCTTCCCTTGTCATAACCAATGCATTTGCACTTTGGTAACTTTCGAGATATTGGCACCTGAAGTTTTTTTCTTTTAAAAGTGTTAAATTTTGCTTAACAATAAAAGTGAAACTTAAAAAAAGTGCATAGATATAAAAAATCCGCTTATAATAATAATAAATTTTATTTTTCAGACAACAAATTAGTTATTTTTGTTTTTCAAACAAACTAACGTTTCGGGTCCTTCGGGGTCACCCGTGATCCCGGGACTTATGATTTTGATCAAATTGGCGTTTGTAATAAAAAAAACAGCTTTGAGAACAGTCTTGAGTAATTAAGACTTAGTTTTATTTTTTAATTTAGATCTTTACGGAAGAATTTATCCGCTAATTTATGGACTTTACTGACTTCAATTAAACTGTGTGATGGTTTTCATTTTTATTTTTAAGATTTGGATCAAGAGAATACAATAATAGACATTTTTAATAAATATAACAAGTTGACTGGATTGAATTTTTATCGAATTGACGAAGCTCCTGAAGAGGACGCCAATTTTAGATGGGTTTTGTTCGCTAACCGAAAAGGATTTACTCCATGCTTGCAGTACACTGTTGATAATTTTACTAATGAAGGCATGCAAGTGAGCAAATTCAGAGATCTACTTATTGATAAAAACTTTGGGAGAACTATCGTACATTTGTCTGACGTGTCGTGCCGTGACGCCTCAAAACGGTATCGGTTTCTTACATTTAATATGGTTAGATTTATATTAGTGTGTCGCAATCTGAAGTGACGACTTGTGTTGTGTGTACGAAACCGATACAGTTCTGACGCATCACAACACGACACGTTAGACAAATGTAAATCCGGTTTAAGACTCATGAGAATGTGAACTGTCAGACGTAACGTTTCAGAAGAATAACATCTGCATATATGTGAAATAGTAAAGTAAATTATACAAAACAATCATCGTCTCAGTTTACACGACTCACTTTGGTAACAGTAGAGCTCTTTGTGAAATATTTCGTCCAGGGAAGAAGGTACTGCCACCTTTTCTGCTGCCAAGTGTTTATGTGAGCATTATTGCGTTGATTTTGAAGAATAATGGTGCTGGTGAAATTATAAACACATGATTTAGTCAACGTATGTCTCAGGGTGACTTAAAGTTCTGTGGTACCTACTCTGCAACTGCTATGAATAGGCGTGTCGGTTACCACCAGGCGCACGACTAGATCGCCTGTTTTTTCATTAAATACTAATTGATGGGACGAACAAGTCTATAGCATATATCTGTCTATAGCAGTTGCTGTGTCACTCAGAGCTTTCTCAGATCTTTGTGATTACAAAGATCTGAGACATAAGTTAACAAGTCTCATGTGCCTGTAATTTTACCAGCACCTTTCGAAACCGGAGCGCAATATAATGCTCACTCTACTATTTGGCGGCAGAAATAGGTAAGGGGTAGTGTTTGCCTGGACGAACTCCTTCACAAGAAAGCTCTACTGCTACTAAAACCCGCCCATTTCTCGTAGAGAGTGATTTTAGGTTGGGGCTGCATCAGTGCGGGAGTTGGTTTTGGGCCATTGGTTCTGGCGCTAGCGGGTGTCCCATCACAGCACAACTCTCCAGACAGAGATGAATACATTAAAATTATATGGGACAATATTGTACCTAGTAAGTGAAATGATTTCGTTTCAGCGTTGGTTATCTGAGACATGTGCACAAAACCCTATCGGTCGGCTACTTTCGAGTTTGCGACAAGAAATGACGTATGTATGTCGAGCGGTAAGGCTTCTTTAGTGCACCTCGAAATTTCTCGATCACCTTTGTCTAAACCTCAATGTGTAATATATACATACAGCCTGGAGCTGTAAATAGGTTGACACATTTGGGATATGAGCTGCACTTAATACACTGTCATAATAATATATTATATGGCTGATTTAACCAGCTCACTATGCCTGAAAGTATATGACAACAAAAAGGGAAACGTTGACCAAGATAGTCAGCGAAATAACTGACTACACAATCAATAGGGCTGGAATCCATTGGGAGTCCCTTTCCATTATGATACTTCAATCCATCTGTTTATAACGAACAAGATTGATTGCAGGATAAAGTAAACAAATGTGAATTATATGAAACACTAAAAAAGATAACAACTCATCGTATATGTATATGTTATCATATTTAATTTACTATAATTTTCACACTACCACACTTTTTTAACGTAATTTTCATGATATATTGCTACATACTGGTAGCCGTGGTACTCGTAACTTAACGGTTTGACCTACCACCTCTCCAGCGGAGGTCATGGGTTCGAATCCGGACTCGCACCTCTGAGTTTCTCGGAATTTACGTGCGAATACTCGATGCGTGCGAAATTTAATTTGGAATGTACCATAAGCTTTTTGGTTAAGAAACCTGCATATCGAAGAAAATTTACAACCCTCGAAAACGAGCGAAGTCCCCCAACCCGTATTGGACCAGCGCGTGGCGAACTATATCTTGAACCTTCGCTTGAGAGGAGACCCTTACCCGGAAGTGGAAGATATAAATGGGTTGATGATGATATTCCTGCAGTGACAAAGATGTTGTATACTTTAATACTTAGAGGAAAAGCAACATTGCCCTTACAGCAAAGTTCACAAACAACTTAGCTACACATAGGAAATGAAACTATTTTTCCGGATTTAAATCGCGTATATTTGTTTTTTCAAACAAACCGACGTTTCGGGCCCTTTACGGTTGACCGTGACCGGGACCTGTAAAGGGCCCGAAACGTCGGTTTGTTTGTTTGAAAAAACAAATATACGCCATTTAAATCCTACGTGTAACAATCGCGAAAACCTAAGAACTTTGCTACATGTCACTATTTCAGCATTATTGTCAGATTGCCGTTACCAAATGCATTATTATATATTTATCATATAACAATATTTTTTATAATATAATCAATTGATGTAAGGGAAATACACTTTATTTTGACTCAAATGTTTTGAGCTCTAGGATAAACAGATAAACTCTTATAAGATTATTAAATACACTAAACTTGTCGTTGTATTTAACAATCATTACGCTAAATTGAATACAATGTATTTGCCAAAACCGTTCTAAAGTTTATCTTCCCCCAAAAGATAGGGTAACAGTATTTCTTATAAAGGTGATCGTGTTCTCAAGATTTCACAACTATAAAGTTAGTTTTTTCCGCCATTTGGATTTGGAGCATCGTGGCGACATCTCTTTAAAATCGTATAAACTAATTTGTTTGTCTGTTTTATCGACTGAGATGCTATAATGCTAAATTCTTTAGATTCGGAGTTAAGGCTACAAATTCCAGTTTCACCGGTGGTCTTCTTACCCCTTCTGACCTTATGTTTAAATTTCTCTATGAACAGTGGAGTTATGGAAAATTATCGAAAACTTTTCTGTTTCAGGACGAAGACCTCTTTTTACAAAATTGAACAATTCAGATTGGTTATTCCACAACCTAAAGTACGATTTTTCAAGTGCTGGACATTTTGACAACATTATATTCGGTCTTAATGGAAGCGTTACTTTCAAAATCATTAAAGTGGTAGGTATATTTAGATAATTAAAACGGTTTGGTGTTCAACTCCGCCAACTTCATCCTTATTCTTTAACTGCCTTTGTGGCCAAACAGTTATCAAGCTAAATGATTATCACTAATATCTGGTTACTTACCACGGTATGACTTCTTTTTATTTTCCCGATATTTCGGAACGATTGCACGCTCCATGGTCACGGGTTGACATGGCCATGGAGCGTGTAACCGTTCCGAAATATCACCACGAAAGTCTTAAAATCTATATAGTTATCAAGCTGGTTGCCATGCAGAGGTCATGAGTTCGAAATATTTGTATGACCTACATTTATATCTCTCGTGAGTTTGTGTGTAACTTGTAAGTTTGAAGTGACGAGACGAATAGTTGTCCGCCTAGTGGTAAGCGATTTCGCCTATCCATAACATTAGCAGTGCTACTCAGAGCTTTAAATCGCAAAGATCCTAGGGGCACCGCCACTGCGTCCGCCACCCACCCTGACACACAAGTTAACAAGTTCCATATGCCTGTAACTTCACCAGCACCCTTACCCTTCCAAACTGGAACGCAGTGATTTTCACATTACTGCTTATCGACAGAAATGGGTAAGGTAGCAGTACTTCCCTGGGCGAACTCTTTCACAAGGAGCTCTACCGCAACTTAAATTGTTAAAAAGTGGTTGCGTGTGTGTCCATGGCATCCGCGATACAGGGTTTCCCTAGTGTAGGGCTATAAATGTGTTCGCTATTATTATTATTCTGTTCCAACTGCAATTTGTTGCGTTGCTGTCGAAATGCAACTCGTAAGTAACTCTTAATAATCCTAATAATTAACTTAAATTTAAACAGGACGATCGTGATACAAAAGTCGAGAGACACAACGGCTTAAGTTACCTCGACATAAAGAAAATAAAAATGTTGTACAGCTACATCAGCAGGAATCGCACCAACCCCCTGAACGAAACCAGGAGTAATAACAACGACACAGATATGGTAGATGATGGTTTGCCAAGGGCTAAGCCAAATAGGTACCTTGGTCTCCCTGATCCTACTACAACAACAACTACAACAACAACAACAACAACTACTACTACTACTACAACAACAACGGAAACACCAATGACAATTGATTATAGAAGGCGAAGAAATGGAAGACGTAGACGTTATGGAAGAATTCCTCGACGACTTATGGATGACATGCTGATGTTACTATTATAAATAAATGTTCTAATTTTTTAGGTGTTCTTATTTAATTTTAATGAAATATTTAAATGTTAGTGAAACATAATATAGTATCTTATATAAAAATACACTCAGACCTTTAAATCGCAAAGATTCGAGGGACACTGCCATTGCGCCCGTCATCCTGAGACGTAAGTTGACAAGTTCCATGTGCTTATAATTTCACCAGCATTCTTACCTTTCAAAACCTGTACGCAGTAATGCTCATATTACCGTGTTCTGGCGGCAAAAATATGTAAAGTGGCACTACTTCTCTGGACGAGCTCTTTTACAAGAAGCTCCATAACTACTAAAATTTATTCTCATTAGTGTATGTGTGTCTTGTACTTGTACTATATTACGAGAAAAACATTTATATTATTTCAGACAAGTGATATGTATAGAACTAACAACAAGCTCCAATACATTTACTATGCCATTGTCAAAATTTCAAGGCGTAGTGTGCTGTTGACTATACGTGGTATACACAGAACATATTTTTGCAATACTTATATCATAACATTTTTATGCCTTGTTTTAGTATCGACCCAAGCACTTTGGTTTACAGTAACTTGGCTTGAATTTATTAAAAAATTAATCGATATTCAGCTACACATCGATCGATCAAAATAATATATATTTTACAGGTAATTTGTTTTGGTTATAGTACCGTAATTAATACACTATTTACTTATATGTGGTAATATGTATGCAAAAGCACAGTGAAGGTACTAATGCTTGTGAATGCACTTTCCTCACAATTCTGTGGTGACACCCACTGACAACCACTTTCCCAGATCTCTTCATGCTTTCGCTAGCTGTTATCACCACGTAATCTTAATTAGAGGGTGTTAAAGTTATTCATGAGTTTATTTTGTTATTGTTGTCCAGAAATATGAGAACTTGTTCTCGGGGCAAATGGTTGCTACAAGCTTGTGTAATCACAGCAATGATTTCAGTCGGTAAGTAGTTATCATCATCCAATTTAAGAGCCAGGTTTTTTCAGTGTAACCTCCTCCACTCTTCTCGAATCATAACCAAGTCCTTGACCTCTTTATAGGTGCTCATCTTGATCTTCTTCATTGTCTGTTCACTATACTACATTCTTGGTCTTCATCTCTTTCTTGTTTCTTTTGTCTTCTCCTTAATTATCATTCTAAGAAATTCATCATTACGTAACAAATGTCCAAACATTTTCCTTCTTCTGTCTCTGTTGTATTCAAAAGATTTCTTTCTTAGGAAACAGTAAATATTTAACATTTAATGTATGACTACGCCTTGGAGTACGGTCAATGTATGTTGTTCAATTCGAAAGAAATAAAGATGTTTTAGATTTTTAATCTCCACACCCAGTTTAAATAACAAACTTATGCATACTATCGTTGATCACATCGTCAGCAGGTGAGGTGGCATATATAAAAAAAATACAATAGTCATTATAGAATGCAAAACATGTCTCATATTTACCAAAGAATAATCGATGATTGAGTAATTTCATACAGTTTAAAAAACATTTTCAGGGAATACATTTGACCTTTGTGAAAAATATAACACATTTGGTTTTAAAAGTAAGAAGCAATGTGTTCACACAGGAAGTACTTTATCCGAATCATGGCAGAACGCAGTAAAAACGTCTAAAGATGTATTAGGTATTGTTTCACATAAAGTCTCGAGTAAATTAGCCATATTATTTGCAAACATGCATTTGAATAATAAAATGGGCATACAGCAACGCACCCTACGAAACGGACCTAATACAGGTGCTGCTCAATTTCTTCCTGAAAATGGTTTATCGTCAAAGAAAAAAGTAACGTTAAAAGAAGTCAATCAAGAACGAGGTTTCGATATTACCAAGGAGGAAATGACAAAGTTCAAGATGTGGGATAAAGGTGTGATACCGTATTTCATTGATGAACACTCCTTCGGTAAGTTTTTGATGATCAAAGAAGACATGCACAGTCAATGCCCTTAGATATCTGACCACCTAGCCGCACTTACGGTTCTGAGAGCCTTCATACGCACTCAATAAATACACGTAACGGAATTCCGGCTTTTTGGTTGAAATTTGTATTTATATAACGTAATTAAAGACCAAATTGACTTAAAACCTTTCTTTACCTCTGAACTTTAGTATATATTGATTTACTGAAAACCAATTAGACGATTCTGAGGACTTCAGACAAAATGGCCGAACAGTGAGAAGGGTTTTTAAAGGGTTTAACATAAATTTCCCTCGAAAAATGTCAGAAAATTAAATGATTTAAGAAAAATTATAATCCAAAAAGATCTGGCAATATGACCAAATCTTAGCCTGGGACCGTAGGGTCTTTGAGAGTAGTCTCATAGCACGAAATTCGTAGTTACGACCGCTTCCCACTATGAATGACCTACAGACTTGAGTTTCGATCGAACTATAACAACGCAATTTAACAGTTTCGAACGGTCCCCTCTTATCGTTGACGAACTTCGAGAGTGGTTCCGTAGGCCGTCCAAAGTGGGAAAACGGCCTTTATTATGGATTTCGTACTTCAGAAGTAGGGTTCCTAATCTAAACAATGAAAAATTTTACTACTACTACATAGGTTCTGAAGGTGCTTCGTAGAGACGCGAAACACGTGTCGATATATTTTTGGTTGTGGTGTTTGTAGTAGTAGCGCCTGTGTTATTTATTTTATTAATTTTTGAGTGTAAGGAAAGTAATTCCTTGAAAAACATTCAGTGGATTCATAGATAGAGTCGCAAATTAATTTACTTCCATTGTATTTTTTTATATAAAATGTATGTGTATTTGTGTAGACAAAGTCCTGCGAGACAGAATTCGCACCAACCTGGACGAAGTGAACGCTGCTACAAGCCTTCAATTTATGGAGATTCCTCGGCCTCCAGACGACGATAATATGAGATATGTATTCTTCATCAATCGCAGAGGCGCCTTAAAGTGTGTTGATTATACTCCTAAAGATTTCTCCAATCAAGGGGTTCAGGTACCTATATTTAAATTTGATAGTAATACTAGTAAAGTCTCTGAGAACGAACTCAAAGTATTCAAAGTATTCACCTGAGCCAATACTGAAAACCGACCGCACGAAAATCTATTGGAACCGAACCATTATTAGAGAGAATTTCTGGTGGGCTTTATTACCCCACATGATGAGAGTCTTGTGAAAGCCGAAACCGAGAAACGTCGAAAGTATCTCGATCTGGCGCACGAGATCGTCGACATGTGGGATGTGGCCTCCACTGAAATAATTCCAATTGTTTTGTCCGCAAACGGGTTAATTCTAGTCAGTCTGGCTATAAATTGAGGCGGTTGATTTCTGTGGCGTGTCGCTTCCAGCATAGATGCAGAAAGCGGTCCTGCTCGATATAACACGCATTGATCGCCGGTTCTTGAACAGGTTCAAGAAGACTCAGGAATCCCTCACCCCGGCCAGTTGTGCCAATGTTTGGGAATATTCAAAAAATTAAAATTTATCTTCAAGTCCATGGATGATCCTGAGTAAAAAAACTATAATAAATATACAAAGAAATAATCTTTATTTCTTCAAAATATGATCACCTAATAGTGGCTGGTGCCTCATTTAAAGCATAGTCTGTGTCAGGAGGCGCCGCTCTTTCTTAGCTATGCGCTGTGTGCGCGTGAGCAAGCACGTGTGTTTCATGATTAGGGTAAAACCGGGGTTGGCCATAGTTTTTTCTAAACGCTGTCAAAATCAAATTTTAGATCTTACATTGCAAATCTTTATTTGATATTAAACTTTGAACAATTAGCTATTAATTATTTAACAGTAAAAAATTGTCTTTAGACCAACGTTAAAATTAGTTTTAAAAGAAAATTACGATTGGCTATCTCTTCCGAGGAGTCCGGGTGTAATGACCGTAGGATTATGGGTAAGATGGCCAGTAATGATTTCTAGACTTAGACAGGTCTTTTATTTGGTGTTTTGTTTTTTAAGTCTTCTTTTTTCTTCGTGTCGTCCAATTCTCAGTTTTCGTGAACCCAAATGTGGTACACAACGCATTCGAGCCGTCTTCGATAAGGGGGTTTCACAACAACAGCAGTTTTAATAGCTATCAAGTTCTTACGTCTTAGCGATTGTTACACTTGATGATATGAAACTATTTTTCCGGATTTAAATCGCGTTTTCAAACAAACCAAAGTTTCGTGAAAACACGTGAAATTTTGAGCTTATAACAAAGCATTGGATATAGACTAAGCGATAAATACAAAAATGATCCATATTTTGAAAAAATAACTTCAATGTAGTGTAAAACATGAACCCTCTAAAAACATTTTTGCATTTGTCTAAACAATTAACAAGGGTGATTATCACTAATATCACGTTTCTTACCACGGTATGATTTATTTTTATTTTCCCTAAAAAAAAACAAAAAGAAGTCATACCGTGGTAAGAGTCATTTAGTGAATAACCACGAAAGTCTTAAAATCTATATATTTAACAAGGGTTTTTACTTACTTTTCTTTTTTTTGCTCAGAATATTCGACGTACACTTGCACTTAGACACTACACGATATGAACTGAGCAACAACTGTCGCCATCCAGTTAGCGAATCATTGAAATATTGCGATTGGTCATCTATTCCCTATGGCCATCTATCCCGGTTTTAACCTATAGTACAACTTTTTTTAAGATGTTAATGCACAGTCGTGTCAGAAGTCAGACTTTACTAAAAATATCATCCCTTATGCATATGATCCCAAATCTTTTGTTTTACAAAATACTTAAGAAGTCGTGTGGTGGTGTCTGTGATATATTTGTCTATATTTATTTGGTGGTATTCTGATTGTGGTGTTACTTACCGAGTTGATGACAAAAAAGAATTCATTCTTTTCAAACTATTCGAGGCACACATTAAGATTACGACAAATATATATACACCTCATCGCGGAATCTAGTTTCATCCATTTTAGTCTTAATTTTTACCTATTAAAAATTCAAGATTTTCAGAGGGTAATCCTGGGATACGATTGCATCGACCTAAATACAGGAATGGCAGCCATTATTCTTACACTGGTGGGGGTGCCTCCTCAGCACAACGCACCCGACCGTAATAAACATATAGAAATTGTGGAAGAGAATATTATACCTGGTAACATACATAATATTTACAATTATATATGTTAGTGTCCCTCCTAACTGACTATCAACTAACTGACTGCCAAATCATATGTCTATCTTTTATACATTATATGAATTCATTGATAAAATTCTATTAATACATAATATATATTAGACAACATCGCATACGTTGCCATGATTCCAAAGTAAGTGACTAAAGCAATTGTGTTATGGAAATCGGAAATAATGACGGTTCCTAAAACAACCAGGCTCGAGACAATATAGAAAAGTTAGTTTCTACATTGTCCCGGTCGGGGATCGAACTCAAGACCTCAGAGATGGTGACACCATGAAAACCGGTGTGCAAGCCACTGAGGTTGTCATAAAAAAATATTTTTTTTTTAATTTAAAAAATAAAAAAAATAAAAAATACAAAATAATAATAAAAAAATATATTTATAATTGCATATTTTTGGTTTTTCTATATTGGCCAACTGTACAAAACAATTTTGCTTTGTGCGTGATTTGTATTTTCAAAAAAAAGGAGGAGATTCTCAATTAGCTTGTATTGTTTTGTATATATATTACGCGATAACTCCGACTTGTGAACCGATTCTGATGATTTTTTTTTGATGGAAAGAGGGTACCTCAGTAGTGGTAGTCCCGTTTAAAATTGAAGAATATATTCCACCTCTAAGGGTGGCAAACTAGGGGATGAATGACTTTTGAGGTCGGTTTTTTTAGTTCTCTTTATTGAGATTATATAATTTAATAGTTGTTATTTCACAGAATTCCTTTAAATATGAGCACTTAATTTTTTTCATTTATTATGTATACACGTTGACACACGTAGCCATATCTATAGTAAATAATGTAATTGTTATAATGATGCATAAATTAAATTTACTTGTATATTAACTAAGTAAAACATTAAAAATATATACGGGATCTTTAAGGTATCAATTAGAAGCTAAGTAAAATTTTAGATCGGATCCACACACTCACTTCCACAAGCCTACTGGTTTGATCTACCACCTGTTAAGCAGAGGCAGTAAGTTCGAATCCTGGTTTGCACCGCTGAGTTTTTCGGAATTTATGTGCGAAATTAAATAAATTTTTTTTTATTATCATAACAATTATATAATTATAACAATTTTACAGAAAAAGTACCTTTATTCACAAAACTGAAGGACGAAGACTGGCTGTTCCATGATGTGGCATACGACTTTGAAAGTGCCAGCCATTATCATTATCACAAGTATTCAGTCACGGGGCGCTCATCTATTCAGCCCAGGGTAAGAACAATATTTACGTCACTTGTACATACATATATATCTAGTTCCTTTTTTGAAGTACCTTATATGGAACAATGCAGAATTAGTTGCAAAATACGAATAACCTTCCAGGACCTATGTTACTAACATTGTAAGAGAAGTCCTGCCACCTTCCTATTTCTGCCGCCAAGCAGTAACGTCAGTATTACTGTGTTCCGGTTTTGAAGGGTAAGGATGGTGGGGAAATTACAGGCACAAGGGACTTGTGAACTTATGTCTCAGGGTGACGTGCGCAGTGACAGTGCACTTCAGATCTTTGCGATTTAAAGCCCTGGGTAGTACTGCAACTGTTATGGATAGGTGTGCAGCTTACCATCAGGCGCACGACTTGATCATTCGGTCACTTGACATTATAAAAAAGAAGATGGCGCTGGGGCAAAAACGTTAAAACCAAAAACAAGGATCTGCTACTGGCACATAGAGAAATTCATAAGATCTGCTGATTCATTCCGTCGATCGAAGGATTATTTTGTGTTCGGTATTTGTATGAATAATTGTAACCAACTAATGGAGCAATTTCACAAAAATAATCATGGTAGTAAGCAAAAAGTAACATGGTGATAAGCAATAAACTTAATTTTAATGCATTGACAAGTATGACTTTTTTACAGTCATGCTGTATATACTTCTTCATTTCTTAATTAACTGCCTCTGTGGCCGAACGGTTAACATATGCGTGGCGGACTGCCACCCATATGTCCCAGGTTCGATTCCCGGGCCGGGAGAAATATTTGTATGGACTATTATGTCCTGAAAACAAGTCATCTTGCACGTAGATCTTTGTTCTACAGATGAGTCGGATTTATTTCTTTCATGAGTTTGGGTGTATTTGTGGTTATCTATGTGTGTGTCCATGGCACCGGCGACACAGGGTTTCCCTAGTGCAGGGCTATGTTGAGTGTGTGCGTTATTATTATTATTATTATTACTTCTAAATATTGATTTACAGATGTTGGAAATCGAAGCTGCAAGAGTGGGTCAAGATAAAACATTCAGCTATTCAGATTTATTAAAAATCAACATGCTCTACAATTACTTAACTCGAGGTCCGAATGGTAAAAAGATAGCAGACTGCTCGCAAATGTTCCGACCTGGAAGAGATTTTTATAAATACAAGCAACTTAAAAACAATTTGAAGCCAAGGAAGAAACCCGCGGAATACACTAAGCAAAAAATATCTAAAGAAATAACGACTGGTAATGTAAAAGGTCAACATTCCGGGAGCGGATCTGAACATGAAACTTTTGACAATGAGGAATCTGTTAATGATAGCCTTGATAATTATTCAGGTGCTGATGTTGAAAATAAAAACACTGAAAAACCTGTGAAGTTATCCGGCCACAGACCGCAAGTGAGCGCTGAAACGCAAAAAAGATTGAAACTTAAACAGATAATCCAAAATGAGTCTGATTTTCATACCGAGGAAAGAAAATGATTGATGTTACATTAAGTCAGGGTTTCTTAACCTTTTTCCAGTCATGATACCCTCTCAAAATTTCAAAGATCCCACCAACAAACCCTGTCCAACATATTAAAAAAAAACAAGCTTTAGCTTTTTTTTACCAGCTTTTATTGTTTGCGATTAAACTTTACAAATGAAAAGTTGGTGTGACGGTTTCTGCTGCATATCGACTGTGAACTAGCAATCGGTACTATCTCAATTTTGACAAGTTTACGGGTGAAGAAAAAAAATGTTTGCGTCATTTATACAGCATCTGGTAAACATTTTTAAATATTTTTATTACACATGTATGTACACTAGGTATTTTTATTTAATAAACCAGATGTTATATAAATGAATTTTTCTTAATCCTGTACAGTTGTCAATATTGAAATTGCACGGTTACCAGTACACAGTCGATATGCTGAATTAGAGCCATAATTGGAACGTTAAAAGCACGGTGCCTATTTATTCCCAACATATTGTATAAAAATTTTTATATTAATGCATTGTGTTAGGTACGCTCAGCATAGACACGACGTTCATTACACGGACCCCTTAGGTGTCCATAGACCACAGGTTAAGAAACCCTGCATTCAGTAAATACGACGGACATTTATTTATGTCTGTAGGTATTTTATCGAGAAAATAAAATCACTTATTGACAAATAAGCATTGTTTTACTTTGAAACTATTGCCACAGTACAATAAGACAATGATAACTCCATAGAGACGTTGCAGCTTGGTTTGTATGTGTGCGCGCGTACCGCGTGCCGTGTACGGACGCATACATTCGCATAATCTTGTATACACATTGTATACAATGTGTAATGTATGTACGCTGGTCGTTTCACGCGCCTTTCGTTATTATGTGAGTTTCTTTTTTTTTTATTCTAAGTGACAAGACGACCAAGTCGTGCGCCTGATGGTAAATGATACGTCTGTTCATAACTGTTGGAGTGTCACAAGTCACAAAGACCTGAGGGGCACTGCTTCTGCGCCCAACACCCAGAAACATAAGTTGACTAGTCCCATGCGCCCGTAATTTCAGCAGCACCCTTACCTTTCGAAGCCGGAACGCAGTTATGCTCACATTACCGCTTGGCGGCAGAAATAGGTAAGGTTACAAAACGCGCAGTTTGTACGTGACGGGAGTGCACATATACAAACCGCGCTGTTATTTTGTGTTACCATATTTATCTTATGCATACTTGTCTATGCTATTTGCTCTATGAAGTTCATTCTACTACGAGGGTTCCAAATGTAAGATACCGGTAAAACGAAAAATTTAGTAGCTCTAGACTCGTGGGATCGGTGCTCCATTTCATTAATGTCATATAAACCTTAATGAGTAAGATTTAAATGTACTAGTCCGTTCCTTGTTATAGTTTGTTAAATTAATATAAGCAGACTATTTAACGACTTATTGATAGTTTACGATGTCGGAACGGTAATTGCATTAATGCAATTTTATGCATTTAATATCAAACTGACATAAAAGTAGTATTTGTTTTGTATAAACAATATTGATCGATACATAAGATTATTATTGCGATATGTATTTTATTTTATTACCATGTTCAATTTTGTAGGTTGGTATTGGTACAACATAACATTTATTTATGCCATGCTATTTCGCAAATTTTTTTATAGATGTATTACTTAAACATAATCAATAACTGTGATAACCTATTAAATTTTTATTAACTTCACAAGGTACTAACATAAGTGCTTTCTGTATAGCCTTTTCACACTATCGATTCTGACATCTAAAAATCTATAATTTTTCAGCAAGAATATGAGAAGTATTATCCTTTCAAGATGTTTGTTAATAGTAATTACTGTACTTTCTCCCGGTTAGTATAAATAATATTTTGTGTATTTTGTACATTTCGGCCTAAGTGACATTTTATAAATCCGTACAATAGATTATTTAAATATTATATAAACAAAAATAACAGTCATTCAAGTGTTCTTCTTATCTTATGGATGGCATACTTTAAATAACAGCAGTAGCAGTAGAGCTCATTGTGAAAGAGTTCGTCCAAGGAAGTACTGCCACCTTACCTATTTCTGCCGCCAAGCAGTAATGTCAGCATTACTGTGTTCCGGTTTTGAAGGGTAAGGGCGCTGGTGAAATTACAGGCACATGAGACTTGTCAACTTATGTCTCAGGGTGACAGGCGCAGTGGCAGTGCCCCTCAGATCTTTGCGATTTCAAGCTCTGACGACACTGCAATGGTTATGGACAGGACGCTTGATATTATAAAAAAAAACTTTATACGCTGCCCGTGGCACCAGTAGTCACCGAAGTGTGAAACATGTTTCACATCGGGTGAAAGGATTAATTAATCAGCTTAAAGTACTTGTCGATTGTTGCTCAGAATGTAGCAGACGTTGACGTGGACATAGGTACATCAACAGTACCTCATTCTATATATCTCATTGCGAGGAAGTTCCTTTCGTGGTTCAGGTGTTAGTTGTACCTATTAAAAAATCACACTCCGTTTCATTTCTTGTGTTGCCGTGATATTTATCCCGTATAGGAATAATTATATTAATAATAATAACAATTTTTTCAGAAGGTGAGGGATTTGTACATATTAGTTTCTCCAATCCTTATACAGATATCAAAAACCAAATGGTAAAAGTGAGAGATAAAGTGACATCGGTTGTGGCTGATTTAGTATTTAAAGCGAATGGCATTGATACATTGTCTCTGCCGATTAAAAAAAAACTAACGCTGACCGATGTAAATCAAGAACCAGGTTTCAGTTTGACTAAAGAGGAAATGGTCAAGTTTAAGATTTGGGATAAAGGCATCATACCGTTTTTCATCGACGAATATTCTTTTGGTAAGTTCTTTGTGATTTAAATATCGAAGCTTTAGTACGTTTGCGGAATGACACAAGTGTCCGAAGTGTTATTGCATCTCTAGGTGTAGGGGAGCGTGGGGGAATGGGAGCCTGCTAAGGAAACTTGACAATAAAAGTCATAATTTATGCAATTTAATTTTTTATTACTTATGAACGTACGCTTCACATACGAGTATCTGGGTACTAAATAATCACAGAAAAAATATGTAAATAAATAAATATGCTCTCATTACCCCACAGTTCGAAATGGGAGCCGGTACGAATCCCGTATGTCAAATGGGAGCCATTATATATAATTAATCTGAATATTCGTATTTTCTCGTATTTGAATCGGACGTTGTGCACAAACGTCATCCGAGTTTTCAAGATTGTTATAGTCTCGGATTCGGAACGAATGCGAATAGGATGTAGTTTGCATTCGCGCTTACAATATTCTGAGAATACTATTATTAGTGGATCTGCCCACGGTGCCACGCTGTTACGGCGAAACGACAGACCACCTATCACGAACAAGGCGAGACGTGTTATGTAGCATACCAATCATCAACGTGCAGATTCATATAGAACTGTGCCATACAGGTGTTGCTGGTGCGTTGTGTCGTCGCATGATTACAATGCACCGAGTACAACACGAGTGACGTGACGTCGCAACGTTGACGTCTTCAACTAAGAAAACAAATCACGATTAACTAGATTTAAATTGGTTTATTCCGCTCAATGTCAAAATACAATCTTTATAATATTGTACTGCAAATACGATACGATACCATATTACAAATACGATACGACACCATGTTACAAATAGCGGTTCTTATTAAAGACAACGGTTAATGGTATTAAAATACAAAGTATGGAAGCTAGACGGGTATATCTTACATGGCTATCAAAAACAAGATGGTATAATATGATAATAGGTAATTAGGATTACAAGTAGCAGTAGAACTCCATGTGAAAGAGTTCGTTCAGGGAAGTACTACCACGTTGCCTATTTCTGCCGCCAAGCCGTAATGTCAACATTACAGCGTTCCGGTTTTAAGGGGTTAGGGTGCAGGTCAAATTACAGGCACATGAGACTTGTTAACTTATGTCTCAGGGTGGCGGGCGCAGTGACAGTGTTTGTCAGATCTTGCGATTTAAAGCTCTGAGTGGCACTGCGACTGTTATGGACAGGCGTGTATTGTGCGTTAATATTATTAAAAAATGTAGTTCCAATTTATAATAGTATGTAGTACAACGCAGCATCACCGCTCAGGCGTCGCAACGCCGACGCAATGCATTGTGTGGCATCACCCTTATTCATAGAATATCAACACCATCAACATCCTAGCAACGTTACTTAACAGCCTTACTTTCTGTCATGCGCTGCATAGCCGACTGGAATATGGCCACCAGCCGCGGCTGGCTCGTCTTCCTCTTCACAATTCAGGGCGAGTCACTCCCTTACATTGCGTCTCCTGGTATATCTCCTGCATGGGTTTGGTGCCTATGTTCAAATGTTCAATGAATATGACTTAAGTCTGTTGATAACTTACTTATATTTGATGGAAATCTGACATCAAAGATCGGTGTAAAGTCGACCCAGCTGTGAATTTTTAATTAAAAACTTTCTTTACCAAATATTTCCTCCTCATAATCTACAAGTACGATTGATGTTCCTTATTTCTCTGTTTTTTTTTTATTTTATACAAGTAAAAATAAGTATAATAGTCGTTGTTATTTTTATTGGACTAATATTCACATTAATTTTAGTATATTATAATAACAGGTTTCTATTTTGTTCAGACAAAGTTCTGCGCGATAGGATTCGCATGATTTTGGACGAAGTGAATGCTGCTACAGGTGTTCAGTTCATGGAAATTCCTAGTCCTCCAATCGATGAGAAAGAGAAATACGTACTGTTCATTAACCGTAGAGAAGCCCTACGATGCGTCGATCACACAACTAATGATTTCACAAATGAGGGAGTACAGGTAAGTACTTTGTCTAGTTTATTCAATCGTACATACAAATCAAAATTTGATAAATATAGCGTAGCGTCTTAGAAGACGCTGGTGCGAATTCAACCGGATTGAAGGATTTGTTTTCTAAGTGTTCGATGTTTGTATTAATATAATTGATAATTTTTTTTATTATACCAAGTGAGCTTAGTAGCAGTAGAGCTCCTTGTGAAAGAGTTCGTTCAGGGAAGTACTGCCACCTTACCTATTTCTGCCGTCAAGCAGTAATGTGAGCATCACTGCCTTCTGGTGTAGAAGGGTACGGGTGCTGGTGAAATTACAGGCTCCTGGGACTTATCAACTTATGTCTCAGGGTGACGGGCGCAGCGGCAGTGCCCATAAGATCTTTGCGATTTAATGCTCTAAGTGGCACTGTAACTGTTATAGATAGGCGTGTCGCTTACCACCAGGCGCACGACTTGTTCGTTCCGTCACTTGGTATTATAAAAAAAAGTAAGCGACAGCCTGTACATAGCAATGACAGTGCCTCTCAGAGCTTAAGGCTGCCTTTCCACCACAGATGTGCGGGGTAGCGAGGCGGTGCGAGGATGCGTTACGGACTCTTTTCAGCTATGCGCGGGCGCGGTACGGTGTGGTGGGTTGAGCGATGGCGATGTATCACTGTCAGTTAGTGTCATAGTTTCAGTATATCTAGTTTCCTTCACCGTTTTGCACACATTACTCGCCCGCATCCCTCACTCACATTCCTCGCACACATCTCTGGGTATTTTGTGTGTGCTAATACTTAGCTCCGCTAACCCTTTTCCACCGGAACTGCGCTAAGAAAGGCTAGGAAAATGAAACAATCCTTAATATTGTTGGTCAAAGAACACAATGTCGAACATCATCGCGTAAACAAGTCTGCAGTCTGCGAGCATGTCATGCTTAGTGGATGGGAAAAAAAAGATGTCATGGATAAACCTACACATTCAACAGAGAAGATGGATTTCTCCGTACCACCAGTTTGGGATCCAGTATATCCTCTGATGAAAAATCCCAAACAGATATAAGACTGCTGTACTAATTAATATGTTTTATTTTATTCTAATTTCGATTATTAATCATTAATAAATTGTTAAGTAAAGTCAGTAAAAAAATGCATTCAATAAATAATTTGTAAAACTTTTGTAACTGTGGTGAAAAAAATAGGGTGGTTTGCTTTAATATTAGACATAACTGGTTGATACTATACAACCTCAGTCAACCGTGACCATGGGACCTGTAAAGAGCCCGAAACGTTGGTTTGTTTGAAAAAAAAAACAAATATACGCGATTTAAATCTGGAAAAATAGTTTAATTTCTTATTGGTGGTTGTTTTCCTCGCACACCGCCTCGCTACGTCGCACATCTCTGGTGGAAAAGAAGCCTTAAATTTGTTGGTAGGTCAATGCTTAAATCGTTAAAATGTGAGAGCGCTGTCACTGCGCCCATCACCGAAACAAGTCGCGCGTCTTCCGAAGAATTCTCGCCCAGTGTCGAGAATTCTCGCAGCTACCGCATCGTATCTAGTTTGTACGTTACATAATTGACAAAAGATTCATTACGCTATGTACAATTCCGTTACGTGGCAATGTAAATTAAGCTTTGATGTAGTAACGCGTCTACTATAATGATAATACATAGATGCAACAAAATATATCTATTTTAGAGAGTAGTCCTGGGGTATGACTGCATTGATCTCCAGACCGGAATGGCAGCTTTGATCCTCACTCTTTTAGGGGTGCCTCCTCAACACAATGCACCCAACCGCGATCACTATATTGAAGTTATCACTAATAACATTATACCAGGTAAGTGCCAAAGCCAATGTCATTCATAGTGCTTATTTTGTAGAATAGGTGCAGAACGAAAACAATAAGTACCTCGTAGATTTTTAAATTGATTGATAACATCAACATGCTCAACCTATCAACATGCACTTAGTACGAAATTTCCATTACATATTTATTAAGTTAGTTACCAGCGTATTTCGTTATGTCTCAAGCAAATAGGGGCGAAGTAGCTAAGGATTTCCGTTAAGAGAGACCTAAAATGACATTTTGGTGCTCTTTGTTCACACAGAAAATCGGATTTTCTGGGAAAAAAATAAAACAAATTCAACAGGTTTTTATCATTGATAATGATAACCGAAGACCCTGGTAGTAAACTAAATATGACTGAGTAAACTTCGCTCAATAAAAAAATAACATATTATATAATTTTACTTTTTTTACTACGTTCACCTACGGAAAAAAAGGTTCATTCGATTTTTATTAGAGACACTTCAATTAAATTTTCTCTCTCTCTCTTTAATAAAGACGTCAGCTTATTTTACAGTAAGAGAGTATTTATTTCTAAAAAGTAAATGTATAAATATAGCCCAATGAATTTATCCGCGTCTACCTCACACGTTTCACAACCACAATACATTTCGGTTTAAGGAAGAACAAAGACAAAGTAACAGACAGCTGGTTCACACTCACTACAAATGGCTATAGATTGACGAGTTGCTGTTGTAATTTCAAATTTTTTTTAGGGAAGATAATGTTGTTTGTATGGAGAGTTTATTGAAAAGTACACTACTGCCTGGAACGGTCTTCCCAGTATATGTATACTTTATGTAGAGAATTTTGAACTAACATTGATCTCGCCTTCTTGACTTTGGAACGATTACGTAAGATAATCAGCAAATTCTTTACTTACATACTTTCTAATAGCCTTCAGTTATAAACTCTCCATATAAACGACATTTATTTTGTCTAAAATATCTTCGAAATTACAACAGTCTCTTCGGAACTTACTATCTTTGGAAGGGGCCTTAACCTACCAAGGAAATCTTGTTTAGCCTCGAAGTAGATTTGCAACAAGCTAAGACCAGACAAAAGCTGAGTTAGATAGAGGTCACAGAGTACAAAAGAGAATCACAAAAGGATGGTAATGATAATGTACCAAACAACCACACTATTTACCTGGTCTAAAACTAGGCAATTCCCTATGAGTATCAACCAGAAATGGTCCAAAATCGGGGACAAAAACAACGATTACGAAATTTTGTATAATTCCATGCATATTAGAAACTAGGGGACCCTGGGGATATCTAACACTCAAAGCGCAAACTATTTAAAAACATAAACACAACGAAAATTTAATGTTTACTATTGCGCGCCCTCTACCGGTCTAACGTCGTACATGGAAAATTCGAGTAGTTTCGTAGGGCATTACGTTTATCTAACCTAAAATTTAATACTCAAACTGATTTTATTTATTTATGTTACAGACAAACTTTCATATTTTACAAAACTACAGAATACAGATTGGCTTTTTCATGATATAGAATATGATTTTGAAAGTGCTAGCCATTATCCATATCATATGTATTCGGCACATGGTGCGTCAACAATTCGTCCTAAGGTAAAGTGAAACAGCTTATAATATCACAGATATTTACGCAAATCGTTTCGTACATTGCTTTTGCATACATGCTAACCATTTTAGTACAAAAAAGCCGCGGTAACTTAATGGTTTGTTGACCTAACGCCTCCCAAGCATTCGAACTCATAGCCCCAGAGTTCGAATCCGGAATTTATGTGCGAAATTTAATTTGAAATTGATCAATTAAATTGGTCAAGGAAAATATCGTGATGAAACTTGCACGTCGAAAAAGGTTGTGAAGGGTAGTGAACCCTCGGAAAACGTGTGAAATCGTGATCCGCATTGGGGCAGCGTGGCGGACTATGGCCTAAACCCTCGCCTGAAAGGAGACCCGTGCCCAGTAGTGCTATGTATAAATGGGTTGATGAAGATGTAGTAGTGTCAGGTGATAATACTAGCATTTAATTTTGATTGACGTTTTGTGTGGCAATGTAATCCGGATTTATATTACGAATAAAAAACTACTGCAAAAGTTATTTTGTCATCATTAATATAACCAATATCTAAAAATTTGAGTGACATTTTTGTAACGCCCTGTGCTTGCTACAGCAAGAATTGTTATACATGCCTTCACAGTTGCTTATTATTGTACCAACCTTTAATTAAACGTACAAAAGTATTCTGCCATTCAATGCTAAAAGCTGGAACTTCATTTACTGCCCAATAATAATTACTGCAAGCTAGTGGAGTAATTTCACAAAAATAAATTAATATCACTATAGTAAAACATCATAATATTAATTACAATCAATATTATCGCCCAATGTAAAAAAAAAATAATTTCAAAATATATGTTTTATAAAATTTACCATTTTAGTGGCACGTAGATGAAACTAGTCCTGTGGGTGAAAATAGAGCGCTTAGCATTAACGATATATTAAAAATCAAAATGCTATATAGTTATATTATGAAACACTCAAGTGACAAGATGCATGCAGCGTGCTCCCATATGTTTCAACCGGGAAATGCCTTCTCGAACCATCAAGCACATAAATTTAAGGTCATATCGGCTAGACAAAAACCCAATAAATACCTCGGCAACGACCCTTTCCAAAATTTGAGTGAAAACGATGGTAATGATGACGTGTATACTTATTAAGACGGTGAACACGACGAAGAGGAATCAAAAGACAATCATGACAAACACGATACAGATTTTCAGAAAAATAAATTGAAAGAACGTGTTCTAGATAATCGGATTGAATTTGCTAACAAAATAGAAAATAGGAAACCAACAGACCAAAATGGCAGAAATACTGATATTAAAAAAAGCCATTGATGACACTGATGTTGATGAAAGCACTGAAATATGTGACTGAAATGAATGACGTTGATTGAATGATACTGAAGTGGACAAACAACAGTAAAATCAAAATAACGAGTTAATTTAAGTGAAACGTTGGTAAAAAATAAAACTTCAAAAAATGAGTTCAAAAAACCTAACATTCGCACCGAAGAAAATTAAACAATCAAAAAATGTTTACTAACTAAAGAGAGTTGATATTTGTAATATATATAAAGAAAACGTTATTACCTCTTAGCTAGCTTTTTCGGGACAAACGGGTGATCTAATGAGTTTAACTGAAGTAAATGGCAAATTGTAAGTAAAGAAAGAATTTAGCATGAACTTTAATATACAAAAATTTAATACATAAACAATATTTATCACATTATTTGCATGTTTGTATTTCTCGTTTCACATAACAAGTTTTACATAAGACCTCGCAACACCATTTGAATTCGCATTTACAATTCTCAGTTTCTTTGACTGTGGCTTGCGCGTATCCCCGACGACAACAGAGTTGGTCGCAGCTGTCTGTACCAGCTGAAGTAATGTTGCATTGTCGGCCTTGTGTTCCAAGGGAGCCAGTTTTTATATTGGGGTTGCAGAAATCTGGAGATTCTTCGGAGTATATAATGTCTTTCTTGCCGGGAGGCTTAATACTGGTGCTCTCGGGCAAGAAGTTGTCTCCGTCGTTGCTGGCAATTACCTGTTGAACAAATTTATTTCATTATGTAAGTTTGGTTTGTCGCACTATTTTCTACCTTTTTGTTTAGGTTGTCAATTGTGGACATCTGCAACTTCATTCACTTTTAAGTACTTTAAGTAGCATTACTACCTTTGTGTTGCTATTAATTATCTTCATTTAACCAACGAAAATCATATGCCTCTAAACTCATTAAAGACTTCCTGTTCCAAACTTACCTTAGCGGCACCTTCAAATCGATCCCTTAAAATATCTCCAACTTCTCTGAAGGTGGGCATCCTCCACCAACACGTGCGGAGAGTGCACGAACCAGAGACGCCATGACACTTACATTCCACTTTCATGTTATTTTTAATGGCCTAAAAATAAATGTAATTTATTATATTTTTCGGCTGCAAGTCAAAACCTGATAATGCTCAATATAACATCGGGCTGGGATAAGTTTCATGTCACGTCTTTGTTAAAATATTACCGAAAATGTTATCATAGTCATATGTACAATAGTACCCGATATTGATCCGTTTTAGATACACAAACAGTTCATTGGATTTAATCGAAGTCCCTGACGGTAACATTATAGGTAGACTTCATGTGAAAAAATGGGAAAAGTAGTTATGTGGTCTTCAATAAAAATTATTACTAACCAACCTCCCAGCGTTGTGGTTATGGAGTTTGATCAGCGTCTTGATATCGCTTCGCTTCCTATACCTGCTATCCATAAACTCTCTAGATTTCTTGAGGCCAAAGCGCACGTTGTCGCTGCACCCCCCCCACTGCCACCGATCGGTCGGCACAGGGGAGGGGGGAAGAATTGGCTGCCTTCCACGGCGGGACTTTGGTATACCCTAAAGAAAAATGCATATAATAATAACAATAATAACGCACTTACTCATAGGGACACCGCGACACACTAGAGAAGTCATGTATCGCGGGTGCCATGGACACACACATAGACAACCACACAAATTACACTCAAACTCACGAGAGACCTCTGCGTGGGAGTCCAGTATGGTAACCGTTCAGCCACAAATACCGGGGAGACAACAAAGTTATAACCTTCAAATGGCTATCGTCGCCTTACATTCTCAAACTCGTATCTTTAAACACAAAGTTACTGAAATGCAAGAAATGGATTGTATATACAAATTTTGCAGGCTGATTTCACGTCACATTACCTTCATATTCACACACTGGCTTTTACCTATTCTTAAAGTAACGCATCCAAATTAACACCCTTGATAAGAAATTAAAACAAATAGAGAGTGTTGCCAACTCCTGAATAATCACTCTTTTAAAGATACGAGTTCGAGAAAGTAAGGCATCGTTATGTAAATTGTCTAAACTAATAGACGTCAAAAATTAGGGTGGTTTTCACGATTTTAAGAAAGGAGTTGGTTTGTCCATGCAATCACATACGATTGCCGTATTTATATTTTATAGAGTGTAATGCTGTAATCGACTCCATACAAACTAATGCTATGCTAAAGTTGTAATGACGTGTGTCGCAAGGAAAGGCACCACCGTATGAAACCCGCCTGAGAGAGTAATGTAATCCTAAAGATTATCGCTGAGGTTGTTGTAAATATATCATATAACACGACTCTAATAATGTCGTTTCGCTTTCTCTAAGATAAATTCCAAAGAAATGGCATTTCTAGAGCCGTAAATATGTACCTTTTCGCAAGAGCACTCCAGAAGCGATCCAGCGGTGCAAGCTCGCGTAATAGCGAATGCTACACCGGCTGCCGTAATGGCATTTACGAACCCCGTTTCTCTTGTATCTGTTGACAAAATATCACAAATTAGGCCTATTGTTTATAAAACCGAAAAAACTCATATCAAATATGCTGTTGAATCTTTGAAGTTTATAATACTGCTAATAATTTTAACTAGAAAGATTAAATGGAAGAAAGTTGGGATGTCTATTATTAAATCACGCCGGATTTGAATGACTTTGTTGGCTAGATAGTTTGTTACCTGTAATAGCTCTTAAGCCTTTTAACGTGAACAAAATCGAGTGTTGCTGTTCATGATACAATATTTATTTTCACTTGCACTAAACTTAAGTGAGTAATTCTCAGGTTAGTTTTTTCTGTCTAATTTCGGTGGCACTTTTAATAATTTAAGTAGAATTTTAGAAATTTATCGTGAATACTACACAATATTTCAGGTTACTACACTCGATTTCTAAATAATGCCATATATTCTACAATATTTAAATATTCGTATGTCGAATCGTAGATGTGGGTCAACAAGCCGGTAAACTAAAATGGGACTGGGCGGTTCACGTCTGCCGCATGTCAGACGAAGGTCACCACAGAATGGATCCCCAAAGATAGAAAACGACCATGCGGCAGGCCAATGCGTCGATGGAGAGACGAGCTAAACGCGCATCTAAAGGACTGGACCTCAGTGGTGCAAAACAGAGAGGTGTGGAGAAAGGGGAGGGCCTGTGCTCAGCAGTAGGACAGTATAGGCTTTAAAAAAATTTAATATTAAAAATTGCCACCGAAATTAGGCAGAGAAAATTAACCAGAAAATTACCCAAGTGCACCTTAAACCAATGCTTAAATTTATAAGAAGTCTTAACACAATGTGTTAACAGTGTCTTTTCCATTGCAAGCATTGGTTTAAGACATACATAGGTACTTAAGTTTAGTGCACGTGGGTACTACGGTGTTATAAAAAGTTTAAGTAAAATTTTACGGTGTGACTCTACTCGTGATATTAAACAACTTTCAACAAATCTGAATTACAACACAATACGCAATCAACTGATAAGACTAAGATTGTATGGAAAGTTGATTAACTTTCCTGCAAATCAGATATGAATTCCAATAGAGAAAGTTGTTAAGTATCAAGGGATAGTCACTTCAAGAAATTATATCACTTCAGTCTATAGTAACAGCTTCACTCTTTAATTAAAACTACTAATGACGCTCTTATAGAATAGAATAGAATAGAATTATTTATTTCGGACCATGATCCATAATAATGTTAGTAATACAGTAAATTTTACTTACGTGCTATGGTTAATACAATACAAAATTACTTAATTTTAGTGAGAAGTGAGCCTAGACCACTACCCTACGCACGTGTAGTTGCACCCAATGTAGTTGGTAGGGGCAGTCCAGCCTATTGGCAACAACGGTTAGGATGCTATTAGCGCTGCCGCGCACACGCATCATAAGCGAGGCAGCCTTCTTGCTCATAATGGCATGAAAGCCATCTGTGTGCGCCTCCGTGAACATGCCGGATGCACTACAGTGTCGCGGCAGCTCCATCAGCATCCTAAAAGCGTTGTTATATTTCACCCTTAATGTATTCAGGGTTCTCTGCGTATACTTCACCCACAGGCTACTTATGTAAAAGTTTTGGCAATATGCTTTAAACAATGAAATCTTTACATCTTTGGTGCATCTCCATGTCGGCATTGTCATGCAAGTTATCGGTTACCCAGTGACCCAGGTATTTAAATTGAGAGATACGACTTATCTCACTACCATAGAGAAACACCGGCGGCACAGTTCCAACAGAACCTGCCTTCGGCTTAAAAACTAGGAGCTCGGTCTTTTTCGTGTTATACCAGAGTCCATGAGCTTCCGCATACGTCTCACATGTCCTGAGCAGCTTACCAAGTGCACTGATCGCAGGAGTCAACTTATAAACCTATCTATTGCTCATTCACAATACTGACTTCCCTGAGAAGAACGAACAAAAACCTTTAGAGGTTTCTTATTTTAAATAAATTTAAACGGTACAGAATATACTTTGAATCAACGAAATTTATGTACTTTGCTTTGAATCAAATTTGTGTGGCATTTCAATTTTATAATATTATTTTATCAATTAAAAGGCTTTTAATGTAAGTTTTAAACTTAGGAAATGATAATTTTAATTTTAACAATTCCCCAATAAAATAATCTTTTATTTGAGATAAACCAAATCGTGGTACCACGAGTTTGGACTTATTCTTAGGTTAATAATTTTGGATATCTTCTTTCATAATGAAATTATGTATATTTGCTAAGATATACAAAATATTTGATTATTTATTTAATTTTCTTTTTTAATATTATTAATGTCTTTGCGTTCGCATTTAGGCAATGAAAGGGTTGGGAAAGCAGAATTACATGTTATGGAAAAGGTACGGAATATGAATGAAAAAGGATATGGCAGGTTGGGTAGGTGAGTAGCTATTAAGGTTACGGCATACATATTAAAGTTTGGTATTATTATTTTCGATAAATAAGGTCAGTACATAATATACATCTTTGTTACATGAATACCAATACACTTGTTATGAAGGTGATAGCCAGGAGTTCAGTTATGAAAGCATCGTGGTCAATTGAGGGGCAGGAGAACAAGATATGATTAATGAAGAGAAGAAGAAGATATGATAAAATATGATCATTTTACGCAGACGTTAGTGATAACTGTGGCTCTACCATGAGTTTACTTTGACAGTTCTCGCTAGCGACAACGTAAAATATTTGTATACAAAATATTACTTCTTCTCGTAACCGCTAGGGGCGCTGTATAATTTGCCAACAAAATTGTGCAGTAATTTACGCGGTCGCTAGCGACAACTGTCACAGTAAATTTATGGTAGAGGCACTGCTCGTCATTGTAAACTCATTAGTTACTTTATGTGTTGTGAGGAACGTTGTATTGATCTATGTACAAATACAATACAAAGTTGACCTAAAAATTAGTATTCACGCGACAGCAGTTAAACACCGATGGGTTTTGGTTTTACGAATCGAAGGCCTCAGCCATAAACATTTACCGACTACAGGGACATGGAACGAGTGGCTATCTAAAAGCAATTCTGTAGCCTGCATTATGGCTGGCCAGCTTCTTTTGGACCCAGAAGTGATGGCACAACATAACATATATCTTCAATGTATAAACTATATATCTTTCGGTTCCATACAAGGTTTAAGGTGACAGGACGAGCAAGTCGTGCAACTGGTGGTAAGCAACGCGCCTGTCCATAACAGTTGCAATATTACATAGAGCTTTAAATTACAAATATATGAGGAGCACTGCCAATGCGCTCGTCACCCTGAGACATAAGTTGACAAGCATAGACATAGGCTTGTCGTAATTAGTACGGGCCGAAGGTAGGAACAAAAGTGAATTGTTTCTCAAAGACATAGAGGGAAATCTCATTGATATATGTAATAGCGGTTCCGGACAGTCAATTGAGCCCGATGCTATTTTTAGTAAAAACATTAGGTCATTAATATCACGACGCATTTCATGTAGTAAGAGATGATGCTTCATACAGAGATTGTAATAATTTTCAGAATTGTAACAGTCCTTTGTACAGTCGATACCCTAAAATACCTGACCCCTTGGTCAAGGATTTGGTTCTCACCAGATAATTGTGAAGAAAAGTTATAAACATAGTTGGCATGGCGTCTAGCACGGTTTGCTGGAAGACGTTGGTTTGAATCCAGCCGGATAGAAGGTATTTTTGTAAGCGTTCGATCTTTATATTTTTATGCACCGATTTCAAAGATGGCCGAGAGTAAAAACAAACGTCAAAAATAATGCAAATTTAAAAGAATAAAAAAACAAACAACATGAAAAAGTGTGTGCTTGCGCACTTGAGTCCAGATATATACCTTAATTAAGCGCCCCGTAAACGATCAAATAATTTGTCAAATTTTACGAGTTTGTCAAACTTTTTGAGACTTTATTTGCGTGTTTGATGTGTTTGATAGAAATCTAGACTGACGGCGTGTTTGACAAACATATTGGAAGGTATGCTTATGTATGACATGAAGGTATTTTTAGGTATGGCATTATTAGGTATGGTATGAAGGTATGTTTGTCAAACCAAACTTCTGTTGTCGCCTATGACAACAGAAGAATTCTCGCGCATGCTCGAGAATGCTCGCTCATTCCACGAAAGATATTGGCTCGTATCTAGTTTGCACGTTACACAATTGACTATAAATTTAATTATGCAATGTACAATATCCTTATAAAAATTTGCTTCCGTTCCTCCGAACCGAGGATAAATAAATCTAGCTTACCACGCCTGGTGGTAAGCGACAGTTATTCTCACAAACAACACGCCACGGCGCAACTTGTCCAACTCGTTGTTGATATCATAAAAAAATACCGCGAGGTTTTGACATATCAAATATACACGATAAAACAAAGACTTACAAATTTAATATAAAAAAATATTTTATTTTGTGTTTATTTTATTTAATAAGGTACATCAACAGAAAACGTATTACACTTTCTTAAAAACTTAAATTATTATTTTAATTTCTACTACAGTTATATCTCAATAAGACGTACCTACACAATATTCATAAAGTATTTGTCGTATTAGATTGATAATCAATTTGAATTTGGAGTAATTAGAATTGATTCATGTAACTATAAATTAATTTAATTATCATTTAAAAGCTATTATATGAGTTTATGCCATAAATTTGACACATATCAGTAGACACTAACTTAATCAATACTAAAACACAACATATTATTGTACATTACAATTACCTGATAACGATTGCAATACTCCATGTCTAAACAAAGGCAATGACTGTAAAGGGCCCGAAACGTCGGTTTGTTTGAAAAAACAAATATACGCGATTTAAATCCGGAAAAATAGTTTCATTTCCTATGTGTAACAATCGCGAAAACCTAAGAACTCGAAAGGCAATAAATTGTTGAAAATATTCAAATGTGGCACTCGACAGCAAAGCTCCCCATAAACCATAATGACTCTATTCCCAATAAATCACCTCCTCCTCTTTTATAAAAAAAAACCGCCCTTAAAAGTTTGTGGAATTACATCTACGTATTTGTAATAGTAAGTTTATTGAAAATACATACAGAGACATATTTTAAAGTTTTTCATTTTAATTCAATAATCAAATCCGGCTGTTCTTGTTACAATGTTTAAGAATAAAAATTGATCTCGATGCTAGTAGGCAAACTGTCAAAATATGAATAAAGAAGGCAATAACGCAATTAGTAATCATTAGAACGTCGTCGTAATATTCACTATTCAATAGTTTATGGCATAATTTTATCTTCTTTCACAATATATCGATAAAACTATCGACAACAACTACATAACTATTTAAAATTTTATGAAAACTACCAACCCAACAAATGTCATTTTACTCCGTCTTCAAAAACGACACACTATAGTGTGTACGCGTGACACAGACTTTACTCGGTAGAATGAGTACCTGGTTATCGTCGGCTCACTGCGAACCGTGCGATTTCCGCTGCGGCAAGCTCGCGAACCACGTACACACAACGGTTGCTGTTACAGCGCGCTAGTGAGTACCCGGCTGTATAGAGAAGTGATAGAGTAATCGCGTGGGATATACACAAAAAAAAAATCATTTGAATTAAGAACCTGCTCCGTTTTTTTGCTTAAAAAAATTGCCTCAGGCTCCACATTGTCTCACTATACCAGTGATTGTGTAGTCAGTATTTAACAGGCATGTAACAATAACAATTAACGGCAGGTCAACCGATGTTGGATGAATATTCAGCGACCGTTTATAATGCGAAAATTGCCGCAGCGCTCATCCACTGAATATGCGACGGACATCAACGAGTTGCAACGTTTTGTTTGGACTAGTATTGTATTTTAACTAGTAATTTGTAAGTCTCACAATACGTTAAACTTGAGTATATTTTAGGACTGTGTCGTAGAAGGTTTATGGTGGAAGAATGTAGTTTGAAATTCGCAAAGTACATATATCTAAATTTCATTTTGACGACCAGTGTCAAATAATCAGAGATGGGAAACACTGCTTATTTTTTAAAAGTTAAAACGTTGTGTTTTTTTTAAAAAAGCGTGCTTTAAACGATTTTTAGTTTGAAGCTTACGAAATCGTTTAGAAAAATGTTTAAGCGCATAGACTTCTATGCTAAAAAAAGCTTGCAATATTGTGTTGATAGCGAAAAGCAAGAGTAGACCATTGAAGGTTATATGATAAGTTTATTAGTAAAACAGGAATTTTATTTTTAACTAAATAATTATTATTCACATTGATGAATTAATTTGTTTATGAAACATAGATAGCGGGTCTTGAAACAAAAACATGTTGTTAACGCTTACGCTTAAATGGAAAAGCGTGCTTATGTACTTATTTTGAAAAGCTAACTTTTAAAATTGCTTTTCGTTTAAACGCCCACTTCTACCAGTAATCGGAACGAATTAAAATATCCGCATCAGCAACCACATTCATCGATGCTGCTATTAATTGCGGGTGTTCGAGTCGTGACATGACCTAAAAAGCACAGAATAATTTATGAATCTTCCAGAAACAGGCAGTAAGCCGAAAAAAGCAACTGTTGTTTTCAAAATATAACTTTGATAAAATTCCACTACGATTAAGTTAGGCAGATTGATTGTTTTCATGAAGATTGATTCTTTTGTTATGTCACCAAATAATTGAAATAGTTTTTTATTACAATACCAAATAAAAAGTGTAAGGGGCGTCACTCAACTCCTGCGGTGCTCAATAGCCAACGCGGTACACCCTTTTTTCTTTCCGGGGGTAAATCCGTCATGGATACCACCGCATCACGGAGAGGGAGGACGCGGTGGTTATGTGAGACTCCTACTCACTAAAAACAAAAACCCCCGGGTATTCCCACACTCCGCATGAAACGGAGCTGTGGCCACGTGGCTTACCGCACGACACGCTCCTTCGACCCACCCCATCGAGTCTTGGATATAATACGGCTCTATCGGAAAGGTAGGACTCTACCGTCTTCCGTAGATACTCGGGCACGCAATGGAGCTTCAGTGCGTCTAGTACGCGCGGTACACCGACAAGGCTCTGGCGACACGCCAACACGCAATGGCCCAGCGTGGCGGGGAAAAGCTCTAAACCCCCCCAAAGTATGTATCGCACAGAAAACTATCCGGCGCTGGCAGACGTCGCGGAAGCTCTCACACCAGGAGTTCTAATCTCCAGGTGTTCAGTGGGATGGCCACCTATTAAATAAGGGCGGCCGGTAACCGATGGATGCACGCGGTGTCCGATCGAGTAGTCTGGGAAGCCTTGGGGGAAGCCTGTGTTCAGCAGTGGACGTCTTCCGGCTGATATGATGATGATGATGATGATGAACAAAGAAAATAGAAAGTGGAGTGAAGATAGATTCAGTAAGGATGTACATGACGTTTTTCACGTTTTTTTTTTAAACACATAAAATCAGCATCCGCTGATGTATAAAAAACTGCATCAGCAATAACCCAGGTCATAACTAAAGCATTTGCATTTTGGTAACTTTCGATATATTGGCACGCGTCTAAAGTTTTTTCTTTTTGTAGTAATTACGACAATAATTACGCTGATTTTGCTTAACAAAAAAAAACTGAAACTGAATAAGTTATAAAAAACCGCTTATTTCCCTGATCCCAGATATGTTACTAACTCAATTTCGCTAAAAATATCGATTACGTTAGTTATGATAAGGAGGGCTCAGTGGTCCAACGGGTTACAATGTGGGCGCCGGGTGAGGAGTTCGGGACGGGTTCGGTTCCCGGAAGGATCAATTTGGGAAATGAACTTCTGTTCTGACTGTTCGGGGAAGTACACCAGTCCGTTGCTCTAGTACTCATAGTACAAGACTTCCCTAGTTTGAGACCAGGTATTTGGTGGGGTTATTTGGCACTTTATTATTATTAAGTAATACACATTACAAATCGAAATTTGACTTCGACTAAGCAAAAATGGCGAGGTAAGCAAGTTGTTTGATGACTATTAATACAAAAATCGAACATTTAGAAAAAATTCCTTCGATCTGGCTAGATTCAAACCTACGTCTTCCAGCAAACCGTGCCAAATGCTATGCCAACTAAGACTCGAAAAAAGTCGTTAAAAAGGAAGGACTTACGTTGAGGAAACGAAGGATTTTTTCTAAGTGATTTGATCTTTGAGTGACTTTTGATCTTTGTATTATTAACCGACTTCAAAAAAAAAAGGAGGAGGTTATACGTCGGTTCGGCGTGTATGTATGTTTTATGTATGTTCTCAGATATCTCCTTCAATTGTTTACCGATTTTAAAAATTCTTTTTTATTGGAAAGGATGCAAGCTCGTGGTGGTCACATTGTCACCAAGTCAGAATCTAATAAGGGGAATCCATGAAAATCGAAGAAAAAAAAAATCCTCAAAGTTGATAGGCATGTCAAGTATTCACCAATTTCTCCTTCAATTATGCACCAATTTTGAAAATTCTTCTTTTTGAAAGGATACACTCTCGACGTGGTCCCTGATGCTGTTCCGGATTCGTTTCGGCTATCACATATTACTAATTATTTAATTCATTATTATTTTATTAAAGTCGACTTTTCACTTGACACAATAAATGTAATCAACAAACCACCGTCACCATGACAACCAGAACAGAAAATATAAAATGTACAAAGGAGTCCATAACAGTCCCATTGTCACCAAGAAGTCAGAATCTGACGAGGGGATTACATGGAAACCGAAAAAAGTCGATAAGCAAACTTTTGAAGTCGGTTTTTTTTTTTTTTTCAATTAAAAAGTTACAATTATTTAATTACGCTTTCAAAATTTTTCTCCTAAACACATTATAGTAAAGTCATTGTTAGTTATATTTTTGATATAGATGTATATTATATTTTTAATATAGATACATAGGGCGCACTATAAGTTTCCGGAACTGGCCACTTACATAAACAATATTTAAAAATTAATTACAACATTTGAAAATTGAACTCTTTGGCTGTAGAATACAGTTTGTTTCATCTGATTGTCACTTGTTTTTACATTGTGGCGTCATTTTAGAAATTGGTTGTCTACATCACCATGGATTTAACTCGTGAAAATTTTCGTAGTATGATTTTCTACGACTTTAAGTGTAATTTAACAGCTCAGCGGAGCTTCACTCGGCTTCAAACTGCTTTTGACGATGAAGCACCATGCAAAACGACTATTTATAGCGAGTTTGCAGAATCAAACGCGGTCGTGTGAATCTCAGTGACGAATTTCGTGATGGTCGCCCGCCCACGCTGTGAACAACAAAAACATCGATGATGTGTGCCGTATGATCAAAACAGACAGGCATGTGACATACCATGAGATTCGGGCATCTTGAGGCATAGGCATGAGTCAAATACAATCAATACTACACAAACATTTGGGTGCGAAAAAGCTGCGCTCTCGGTGGATTCCACACAATTTGACTGAGGCTCAAAAAATGGATCGCGTCGCTTGGTGCAATGCCATGCTTACCAAATTCAACGAAGAGGCGTCAAATTTGGTGTGGAGTATAATAACAGGTCACGAAATATGGATTTACAGTTACGACCCCAAAACAAAGCAGCAATGGGGTGTGGCGGTGGGTCTTTCGAGATGAGCCGAAATCAACCAAAGGGGCGCGCGTGCAAAGTGCCTCTAAGCGGATGATTGCTTCTTTTTTTAATAAAACTGGACACGTGGTTACTGTTGCTTTGGAGAATCGTTGTACCGAATAGTGATTGGTACACGACCATTTGTTTGTCGGAAGTTATGACAAACTTCGTAAAAATAACCGTAAACGCCGTTTCATCTTGCACCACGATATTGCCAGTTCTCACACGGCCAGACAGACAAATTTTTTTTTGAAGATGAACAACGTTGACCTTATGAGCCATCCCGCGTACAGTCCCGACCTGGCGCCTTATGACTTTTATTTATTTCCAAAAATTAAGAACCAGTTACGCGGTCAACGATTTTCTTCGCCTGAAGCGGCTGGCGAAAGTATGAAAAATATGTTTCAGAGATTGTCACGGAGGAGTGGCATAAATATTTTCAAAATTGGGTCATGCGTATGAAAAAGTGCATTAACGCTAACGGAGAATATTTTGAGAAACAATAAATTCATTTCTGACCATTTATAGTGTTTATTTCTTATTCATTCCGGAAACTTATATTGCGCCACACGTATAAATATCAGTAGAACAGAATAAATACATTACAATAATTCCCGGATTGCAAAGGGAGTTGTTAACCACTCTATGTGTATTATTTCCTTGGAATTCAGGTAAATATAATTAGCTTTTTTTAAGATAGTAAGTGACGGGACGAACAAGTCGTGTGGTTGGTGGTAAGCTACACGCCTGTCCATAACAGTTATAGTGTCACATAGAGCATTAAATAGTAATGAACTTAGAAACACTGCGACTGTGCCCGTCACATTGAGACGTAAGTTGACAAGTCCCATATGCTTGTAATTTCACCAGCACCCTTACCCTTCAAAACCGGAAAACCGGAACGCTCACACTACTGGTTGGCAGTAGAAATAGGTGAGGTGGCGATACTTCCCTGATCGAACTCTTTTACAGGAAGCTCTACTTCTACGAAAAAGCATACTCGTATATCTAGGATTCATAGTTTAAAGTTATACTGGCTGTCATAATTAATTTTGCTGTAAATAATACCGTGTTCCATCTTTCAAATTGCCACCATAGATGACGTGATGACTGTACTATATAATCTATTATTACATTTACAAAATGAATCCTTTTAAGACCCAAAAGTCATATTTTACATATCTCTTCAATCTTGCATTCAAAAGCCAGGCCCCTTTTCGGACAGAACGACACACGCAATTGCTCACGCGCAACCGATAAACCGCCATTAGCCGTCGATGACAAAGAAGCGCATTACAACGCTATTGTTGCCTTTGCGCAGTCGTAACTGCGGCCTTACAATAGTTTCACTTTTGTTACGGGTGTGGAAACCGATATACCTAACATGGAAATTTAGGAAACAAAGTCATGTGACGTTATAGCCTTTGACACAGGTACTTGCAACATCCAGTACTGGTATGTCTTGAAAAACTTGCTGGTTTCAGCGCAATAAATTATATACATAAAAAGACTTTATTCTTCAACACAAAACATAAAACATTTGATATAAGACAATGCTTAAACCTATGATGAAGCAAAGGTAAAAGCCTTAGCAATTTGCTGGTTTTCAGTTTTCACCTGGCAAGTAGGTACTAGCTGCTGGAGAGATCGTAGCAGTAACAGATGGGTATCTTTCCGACTATATATTACATAAATAAGAGGGTACCTCACTCACTATATACATTTACTAAAGAAATAACAAACCTTAAAACTTAAATGACATACGCACAGATCGCCGACCATACAGCATTAGTAGCAAAGAATATTGTACTGTGTACAGAGAGTACAACAAGCAGAGAACGGAATTTTAAATATAGAGTCAGTAAATTTTTAATTCTAATGATAGTAGTATGTCATTCGTTAAGTCAGATGAGATAACCGAGGCTTGCGCAATGCGGTGCAGTTGACAGCAGATCGACATCGGGCGCTCCTATCGATCCCATGCTAATTGGGCCCGTCCGCACGCCGCGACGCTCGCCGCTCGCGCCGTATCGTCGCCACATTCCCGCCGCTCAGCCCTGCCACCCGTCCACATCCCACCAGATACAACAAAATTTATTGCACCAACAATTTATATAATTGACGTGCGACAAAAAAGCGAGAGTGCACACCCATCCAACAGCGCAGAATTCAGTCCGTAATTACACCACGTCACTGCCTGTTCTCGGTCGATTGTCATAGGCATTTTTATCAGACAGTGTTTAAATTTCGTCGGACGTTGCCAAGGATGTGTCCTCGGCAAGAATTATGAAAGGAATGTCAATTTCAAGATATTTTGCTAGTCGTTTAGCGGTCGGTGGGATAAAAAAGTGGCGTCGCGGAGGGGGAGGCGAGACGACGCGCCGAGGTGCATGGGAACAGGTCTGCCCCGCGCGGATGCCGAGGACGCCACGCTTTTTCTGATGCAGACGCTGCGCTGTCTGTCGATGGGGCTGCGCGGCGACACTCGCCCATCATTATAAATCCGTGGCGGTGTGCTCAGAGCCGAGCATTCTTCGCGCTCCGCCCGCGTTATGCGCTGTAATTATCGCAAAACGCGGCCCCGTCTCACAAATATGTCGTTGGGAACGAGGGACATGACATTCTCATCACCAAACGCTAACTTTTTTCCGTCTCCGGCCACAAAATATGTTTTGGGCAGAACCACTCCCACGCGGTCCGCCATCGATTATTCGGGGTGCCGAGGACGAGTAGGGTTTTTGCGGCACCGGCCACGAGGTCGCATGGAATGTCGGTACTCGTGTTCACTGAATAATTCAGTGAAATGGGCGATCGATCAATAAAACCAATTCAATTAAATTGATTCTCACTTGAGGGCTGTATGGGTTTCATAACGCGTCTGATACGTTTTTGTGGTTTCAAAATGCTTGGGAGTCGTTCCGCAATGAGCGTCCAATCCAGTGAATGAGACGGCAGGTGGCACTCATATCAAACAAAATGACATCTCAATTATACTCGTACTGCATAATTGGTTCCTTTTATATACTTTTAGGTGCATTGTGAACCATAAACGGCCTGTTTTTTTTAAACTGTGTGCGTTATAAAAACATGTCAAATTTTTTCAAAAATTGAACCATATCGCTCGGTGTCTATAATAAATAAAATAAATAATAAATAACGCACGCACTCACAGCCCCGTACTAGGGAAAACCAATGTCGCGGGTGTCATGGGCACACTAATATACAACCACAAATTACAAATTAAATTAATAAATGTAGGCCACACAAATATTTCTCCCGTCCCGGGAATATACCCAGTACCTTGGCGTAGCAGTAGTTATTTTGTTATCTATTCCTGAAAACGCATGACGAGGCAGTATAGTATTTGACCTTAGTCTGTCCAATTCAACTAATATTTGACACTGTGTGTCAAAATAATTCGTTCGTCATTAGTCGATAACTACAAAAAGATGTGGTTTTTGTAAATAAATAAATTAAAATAAATTATCACAGAGTAGAGATGGGTTCAACATATAAAAAGTGCACTTTTATAAATACTTCAAGGTAAAAATCACAATGGCACAAAATAATCATAATATCTATTCATTACCCAAAGTAAAGCTATATATACAAAATGGTTAATATTGAATATTCCTTTTGATTCAATGAACAGTCCAAACAAATACCAAACCTAATAATGTACCAGAAAAAAATCCCAGCAAGCAGCAAGTGCCATGAATGTACTGCACTATGGACTTGATAAAAGCCTTCCACTACTTAAATATTGCACTAGTTTTATACGTCCTTATCTTCCAAGTCGAACATCCCAATGGTGTGAAAGATCTCAATAAATATAGACCCGAAGATGATAACTAGTTGTTCAGTAGTTAGGTTATATTGATCTAACATATATAGTAAGTACAACCAACTGATTTATTCTATTAATTGAAGTTTCATTTCGTTTATAAAACTCTATTGCTACAGCAAAAAAGTCGCCGTAAACCAAAAACAATATAAGTCATAAATCTGCAACAAGAACATAGATAAATTTCTTATGTCTGCTGGTTCGTTCCGTAGCTCAGTTGGGAGAACGTCACGCACGGTATGCCGAAGGCGCTGGTTCGCAACCAGCCGGATCGAAAGATTTTTTCTTAGTGTTCGATCTTTGTATTAATAATTATAAGAAACGTATTTATTATCAGCCCAAGCAGCACACCCATATCTAAATATATACTATAAGATATCTAATAGAATTTAATTCGATTGAATATTTTAAGAGTTCAAATTCCCTCAAGATATCTCGAAGGTTTCTAGATAATTTAACTTTTTTTTAATTTAACACAATTTTATAAGTAGGTCACAAGAGTGCTTTGAGAAACTATATGTAGGTAGTCTTAAGAGTGATTCTTATCATTTTCTCAAGTAACCCTTCTAGAATGCTACAAGACCATTTGTAGAATGTAGACAGTTTTTATTTAGTCTTGTAGACAGTTTTTAGATAATTTATAGTCTAGATAGTTTTCTTAGTAATGCTATTTTAAAACCAAAATACTAAAGCGTTACAAACGCAATTCTCTCAATACTAATAGATTTCAAGTTTAATGGCTTAAAAAATATAAACTATCAAAATTGCAACATGGCGAAATTAGATATATAATATTTCTGAATTTTTCGCGCAATGTTTAATCGGTTAGAAAGCGCGAATTGACGTGCGACTTTAAATACATTGTGAAAAGTGATGTAAAACCTGTCATAAAAGTAATGCGCTCGCTAAATTTTAAATATTTATGTATAAAATATAAACTTAATAAAAATACAGTTATCGATTTTTGGTTTTAAATATTTATAGAAAGCTTAAATGTACAAAATAAAACACAAAACAAACCATTTCCAAAAAGTTCTATGCGTCTTCAAGCTAATTTCAACCTAGATTTACTTTTTAAAAAGAAAAGAAATTTTTCTCGGATGCTTCATAGTCATTCTTTAAAAATAAAAATGGCGATAAGAATTTAAAGCTTTTTTCAAAACACTGTTGGGAAAATTTTGTTTATAGCTTTATCTATAGAAAAACTTTAGAATACGAAAAGAAAAAAATTTACTTGCTTTAGTGTAGTTGATCTTCTAAAAGAATATTCACTCCTATGAATCTTTTATGATTGTCTACAAAACGTGATCTTTCTAAGCGATTTTTTCTTTTGACAATATTACAAAACCTTTATAGAAGTCTATAACTTTTAATAGCTTTGAATAGCGAGCGTATTAAGCAATTAAAAACTTTTCAAAACACTAGGTAAAAAAAAAAACAATTTAAAAAATCCAATTTGTCGCATAAAAAACGTTATTCTGTATAAGTATATGGAATGTGTTATATATGACTAGAAAGGTGGACAAATTCCCTATCATATAAATATAAGGAATATTTTAATGACATACCTAACTTACGTTGGAAGAAATATAATTTTCATTACAAAATTGAGGTTATTTCTTCACGCCAACCACATTTCATACAATGATTTCACTGTATTCTATTGATAGACGGCACAATACACATACACAACATTGAAGTACAGTAGTGTACGCGCTCATTTCAATTGTTTTTATCATTTCAGAACACGAAACTACTTCACATTGTTTATTTATTTGTCAACAAACAAAAATCCATGACCGGCTCGCGCGCGAATTAAGACTATTGTATCCAGTGTTGCCAATTTGTTGGGAATTCCCTAAATTGTGGGGAATTTCAACTAGATCGGGGATTTTGTGGGGATTGTGGCTATGTGAGGAAAATGTGCGGATTGTAACATTTTATCATTTTGTTTAATCTATCAATTGCTGATGCATCGCTAGTTTGATCGTTACTGTTAGAAACACTGTTATGGACTATAACGATGTGTTTTTCAACATTGCACATCCCTCGTATTATTAACAAGCAGCTTAAATAGAATTATTATTAGAGCACTTGCTTCTGAATTGTAAAATTACCAGTCGGTGCGTGTTGAGTTCGCGATTCTTTCTCCCGCTTAGGCCGGTCCCCGGTATGAAGCAAAACGAAATCAGCTGTTGATAAACAAAGCCGAGCAGTTGGTACTTCCACACCACAACTTACCGCTCGTCAACTTTAAATATTAAATATAGGTCGAAACTCGTTGATTATTTCTAACATTAACATAGTGTCACCAAATGCACAAATAATCAATTTACTTAATTTTGTAAGGCTAAGAAAAATGATTTTTTTTTTCAAAGACGGACTACAGATTAATGTTGAATATAATTAAAATAAATAAACTATTTAAGGTCATCTAATTTTATAATTAGTTTTACATTTTACATTCGGTTTACATTCACAGCAAACGTAATAGGTTAATTACATTTTGAGTTTCTTAATTCTTTATCTTTATTATATTTTTAAAACTCGAGATGTGGGGAATTTGTGGGGAATATGAACTTTGCTCCCCCAAATTTGGGGATTTTAACCGTAATTTTTGGGGATTTTGAACAATTGGCATTGGCAACGCTGATTGTATCGAATGATGTGACTTAATATCCAAGGTTCACCACCTCCACCAGATCTTTTAATATTCTTTACTTTATCCATTTTGTATGAACTCTTACAACGTCCAATAGAGTAAAAACCTTAATAGTAGTATTTTTTTAAATAAAATCTACTGAAGACGCGCTATAACGTGTTTGTCATAAGTACAAACACTACAAAATGTCTATAAATTAAATATATCTAGAATGATACGAAGATATATTAAGAACTCTAGTTTTTAGAGTATTAATTTTAGATTTTACTGGATGTGTATAGAACAATTTTACTAAAAATAATCATTGTTCCACAGATGAACTTAAAGTAAGGATATAGAGCTATAAGAGCAAATCTTAAGAGAGAACTTAATAGTAAACTTAATTAAGTTCTTTGGTATTAAGGTCTTAAAATTTTGACTTGAGTGAAATAAGTCTTTCAGAACAATTTCTTTTTTCTAAAACCATTTATAGAGAACCATTATCTAAATCTATACCATATTAAGACTGTTTATAGATATAACAGTTTTAAGGCGTGTAAAGTGTGCTCCTTAGGAGTACAGCTCCTTGTGAAAGAGTTCGCCCAGGAAAGTACGTGCCTATTTCTGCCGCCAAGCAGTAATGTGAGCATTGACGAGTTCCGGCTTTGAAGGGTAAGGACGCTGGTGAGATTTCAGGCACATGGCACTTGTCAACTTACGTCTCAGGGTGACGGGCGCAGTGGCAGTGCCCCTCAGATCTTTGCGATTTAAAGCTCTGAGTGATACTGCATCTGTTATGGATAGGCGTGTCACTTACCACCAAGCACACGACTTGTTCATCCCGTCACTTGGTATTATATAAAAAAACCAGAGGAGCATAAAAAAAGTAACTATTTTTCCGGATTAAAATCGCATATATTTGTTTTTCAGACAAACCAACGTTTGGGACCCTTTACATGTCCTATGGTGTCGGTTGGCATCCGATGCGATTTAGATCCGGAAAGTTAAATTTCCTTAAGAACTTGATATGAACTAATAATAATAGTAGATAATAATAATTTCACAAAAAAATACATTAATATCATGAGAAAACATCGTAATATTCAACAAACTTAACAAACGTCGGTCACTTTGTCCCTATCAGGTGAGATTGTGGTCAAGTATGCGTCGATTTTTAATAAAAAGTAAATGCATACTGGTCATCGTAAAATTACAGATAAATACAGAGAGATTAGCTTTCCTGCATTTCGTATTGTAGACGTATTTTTTATTTATATAATAAAGGAATATATTTATTTATAAACGACGATGTCGAAAGTGGTGTGACATCAAATTGCGCAGATAAGCCGTCGCCAGATCATCTCACATGCAGCCCATATGTGAAATTGCTCAGGATTCTGCAATTTTAATTTTATTTATATTCAGATGGTCCAAGTTATGGAGTCTAGGCGAATGTTATTTTGAATAGGACAGTATTGAAGCTTCAGCCTTAAGGTAGAGAAATGTTGTGCAGAATTTGGCCTACCGGCCACACGGCACGCTTTGGGGGAGTTGATTATATTACTTTTTATTTCCACATCAAGTTCCAGGGTTACTTAATACAAATAAAGCGTTATCGTCTTATACTACCAATGTCGTAGAAAGAACACAAATTGCATTTTATTGGCAATTATTTTTAACCGACTTGAAAAAAGGAGGCGGTTCTCGAATCGACTGTTTTTTTTTTGTTTTGTATATATGTTACGCAATAACTCCGTTTTTTTTTGTGAACCGATTTTGATGATTCTTTTTTTGTTGGAAAGAGAGTACCTCAGTATTAGTCTCATTCAAATTTAAACGAAATATTCGACCACAGTGTAGCAACCTAGAGATATGTATATCTGGTTTCGCACACTTTCCGGTAACCTATTTCAATAAAACTTGGCAAATAGATCTAACTCCACGAGCGTTTGGGGTCGATTTTTTTTATAAAAAAGTAACAATTATGTTGAATTAAAATCGCTGCGTCTCGATCTATAAGCACGAAAGCAAATCGGCCGGACGTTCCCGCTAGAAACTGATAAACTGAAACTCGCTCCCGATATGAATCGCTCTCGCAGTCCACTGAGGCGACTTTAAATTAACCGTTCACGCTCCGTTCAGGAATTTTAGATTTAAGATGGATTCGCGCAAGACCGCGACACTTGCCCGCGCCGATACAGGTGAACCTGCCGGTTTCTGGTAACAAGGGCTGATAACACTGCAAATTGAATAGCGTTAACGTCGCTTTAAGATATCCAATGTTAAACCGGTTACTTGCTAATGCTAAGGACATATCATTCAATAAAAGAAACTCAATTGTTGCTCCTTTAGGTCGCGAAGATCCATCATCCAACACTTTATAATATGCAACTATTGCAGATGTAAATTCCTACACGTAACGTCTTCCCCATTTCTTAGGCGTGAGTAAAACATATGATCTGATGTTTCCTTGCAGAGCTGCCAAGTATCGTATGTCGGCCTCAGTGTCATAAACATGTATGTCATGCGCGCAACCTCCTGCGCGATCTGCGACTTGCTCGTAAAACGATCATAACCACCTTTAGTGCCACTTACCACCGCACGCACTTGAAAAACAAACTTTTACGCTAAATTGATTAGGTTCTGTTTACTTTTACAAAATAAATTTACGCAAAACTAAAAAAGCAAATGGTGCAGGCTAAAAAGCTTCGGTTAAAAAGACGAAAGATGACTTCTTTAAATGCGGATCACTTTAATGCGAGGACAATACATCGAGTTGTCAACGCGACCGCATTGGAATGTTTAAACGAACACGAGCATTTTATCTCATCTGATTAATTCAAATACCTAGCGTAATAAATACGAGTTGCAAAGGGAAGCAGGGTGGGGGAAGGGGTTGGAGTTGAACGGGCTCGTAACGCTGTCGCGGCTGTCGGGGTGACGGTGCGGGCGCATACGAGCAATTGCGTCAGTGTCAGCGTGTCAGCAGAGAGCCATTGTGGGCCCATTGGCCGATATACGATCGTGGCGCGTCGCCGCGGCCGCGCACCTGATTTATCGATGGCCCTGACGCGCTGTCGCCGCCCGAATAAAGCGCATTCTCACGCTACTGAACGCACGCGAACGCTCCCGTCTCGTACCCGTATTTAAATCGAACGCTCGTTTCTCATTCCTTTCCCCCAGATATTTTACGTCGGGTAATACGATACGACACTGTCCAGGCTCTTTCTGTAGTTTTCGCGTTCGTTTTTTCCCTTGGCTCGCTATTGTTCACTTGTCAATTTCTTTAGCTAATGCGAGTAAACGTCTCATTATGCGGTGCGGTGCGTCCGCGACGCGCATTGCGTGTTGTGACAGCAACCACCCACCGGAAGGGGCCGAGCGTCATTCAGCCGCGCACAAAACGCGAATTCTTTATTCAACGAACGTCCGATGGCTAATTTGAATGGATTCTGTCTGAATAATGGGAATAATTAGCTCTTCAAATATTCACCTCGTTCAGCAAATGTAATAATTTTAGTCACAGTGTAAAACATACATATTATTATAATAACATTACATTATGTAAAAATGTTGATAAGATATCTAATTGCATATCATGTAAGTGTAACAATTATGAGACTAGTCCCGTCTTCTACTATTTGCTGTGCCCTGTTCAGGATTCATAATTTGTTCTCAATATTAGTAATAAAAAACATCTGTAATTTAAATTATGGAACGCAAATAAATAATAAAATCATTAAAAAAATAACAATTTATTAACCGAATTCAAAAAAGGAAGAGGTTTTCAATTCGACTGTATTTTTTGTGTTTGTTACGCGATTACTCCGGCATTTGTAAAATCGATTTTGATGATTATTTTTTGGTTCCATTTAAATTTGAAGAAAATATTCCACCTCTAAAGAGTGGCAAACTAGAGGTGAATCCGGTTTCACGCACTTTCCGGTAATCGATTTCAATAAAACTTGGCAAATAGATGTAATTCCACGGACTTTTGAGGTCGGTTTTTTTTAAATAAAAAAGTTATAGCATCTAAATTAAAAAATTAAAGTGTTTTTTTTTCGGCTTGGGTGAATGTAGTGCTTGCCTAATACGAATTGCATCACAGGCACGGTTGAATATTGTAATACTTTTCATGCAATGTGTGTTGCAGAGCACGTACCATCGTGTCGCTTTCCTACAATAAGGCCAGACAACATTTCGCAATCGGTGAAGCTGTTAACTGTCATACCGCGGCGTAAGTGCATTTCTCATTGAGACGAGTTGACTGCAACGAACCTAAATACCGCAGAAACAAAACGACCTCCCTTATTTTCCCTCATTAAATCCGAATCAAAAAACTTTGAACACTTTTTAAACGACAACGTTATTCCTTAAGAACGGCGTTTCATAAAAAAATACTGCGGTCACACAGCGCCTATTTTTGTGAGTAACATTTTTTAAAATTGAGTGTAGAAATTAGTGCGGATTGTCAAGATTTCACGTGCGCCTGCCAGCCATACAGACAGACAGACAGACAGACAGCCTGCTGTCGCCGAGAAAGGTAAAAGTGGAAAATCCAGAGCTCGTAAGCGCTATCGCCGATCAAATATTCCATACACGATCCACAAATCTCATAAAAAACCAATTTCAAAAGTACGTCGATTTACATCTATTTGCCAAGTTTTATTGCAATAAAAGTTCGTTACTATATAGTACTTGACACAGGAGATAATAAAAATCGGTTCTCATTACTCAAAGTATGCATATTGAGAGAAAAACGCCTTGAATTGGAGAATAGCAAAACCAACCATTAAAATGATTGCTCCTTAAGTAAAATTTAGACGCTATTTATTAAAATTTATGTTCATGCGTGATCAGCCACCCTTAGAGGTGGATGATTTTCTTCTAAATGAAATGTGACCACTATGGAAGTACCCTCTTTCCAACAAAAAAGAATCATGAAAATCGGTTCACAAATACTGGAGTTATCGCGTAACATACATACAAAAAAAACATACAGTCGAATTGAGAACCTTCTCCTTTTTTTGAAGTCGATTAAAAAATCACGCACGCAGAGTACAAAAGACCAGTCGTCTCGTTCAACTTGATGTAGATGCAATTGTCAAGTGGAGCCACGATAATGGCATAGTACTGAATGCTGATAAAACCAAATTATTAGTGATACACTCTCTCTATCTGCCTTTGAAGCAACCTTCCTGTCCCATACTCGCCCATTCATTTGATTGTATACGCAGTAATTTCAATAATTGTAGTTGCAAGCCTATAGAAAGAGTTAAACACTTATCTCGATATGAAAGTAGATGAACCTTTTTTGTTGGTCTACTCACGTTGATATTTTTTTATAATAAGCTTAAAATATTGTTAGGCAAGTTCTACCATTTAAGTTTTAAAGTACCAGACAGCACTTTAAACTGTTTATATATGGCATTGGTTGACTCCATACTAAGTTATGCTCTAAATTGTTATGGACTTACATTTGCTTCATACACAAACAGACTTGAAAATATGCAAGTTAGATTTTTGAAACTTCTTGTAAACAATAAAAGTAAAGGAAAATGTATGGGAGACTACAATAAATTATTTAAAAATTTGTAAAATCCTACCTTTTAGCTTAAAACACAAATATCTGGTAGCTGTTAACTGCTTTGGAGCGCAGGAGCGTAGCTCTTTTTTGTATCCTGTTATTAATAACAATAACACAAGGTCAATGACCTCTGGTAAATTTGTAGTTCTTAAAGTTAATAATTACTACGGAGATAGAACTCTAAAGAAACGTATTCCATACTTACTAAACAGTTTGCCTGAGGATATTAGACATGAACCTAAGGAAAGTAAATTTAAACATCTTTTGTCTCAGCATATGTTGTCAAACTTAGAGTAGATTATTGTTAAAATACGTGTTAGGAAAAATGTATGTATTAGTAGTTTTAAGATTATGTATATAAAAGCGAGATTCATTTGATCCCACAGTCTAACTGAATACTCAGTTTTGTGGGACTATGTATTTATCTAAAGGAAACTGTACTGTTTTTATATATATTAAATACACCCACACACACACACGCATATTCATTCACTCACACAGCCATATTTATCACAATTTGCATATTAAAATGTATCCAACTTATAATAATTATTGGAAACATTACTATAATAATAAAATAAACAGTTTGCGTTTCAAACCAGCTAACAAGCTGAGAAGAATAAAGCAAATAATAATAACGCACACACTCAACATAGCCCCGCACTGGGGAAACCCTGAGTCGCGGGTGCTATGGACACATAGACAATCACAAATTACACCCAAACCCACGCGAGAAATAAATGTAGGCCATACAAATATTTCTCCCGGCCCGGGAATCGAACCCGGGACTTCTGTGTGGCAGTGGTAACCGTTCGGCCACGGAGACAGTTATCACTATATCATTATTATTATTATTACTATAATTATAATAAATTCTTACCCGTTTTTTTCTCATAAAATAGACTAAGCCTTGTCAAAACTTGGAGCCAGTGTCCTCCCTTCCTGTGTAAGTCCCTGACTCCGGAGCCAGGTTACACGGAGTCAGGGACTTCATTATTATGTTATAAACTATTTTGTGAAATAAACATTATTATTATTATTATTATTAAACAATGACCGAAGATGTCACTATCTATATTTATATACTATTTTGTACATGATCTCTTTTATTTCCCAGTAACACCCATAATAAATACGGATATCACAAGATATTATATTGATTGATACGAAATAGATTAGGTAGCAGGTCTTCCACATTAGAGAGAATCGATCATGGGCAATTTAAAAAAGGGATTTCGATGCTCACTACTGAGATTCGTGTTAATATAAATCCTGCACCAGAATCAATAATCGATATTGAAAAAATTACGACCATTATCCTTGTGAAGAGAACCGAGATTGGATGGGCATCGACCATAAGAGTGAACAGATTAGATATCACGAAATGCGGCCCGGATATTACACTATAATTAAGAACATTTACGTGTTAAGGGGCGCCAAATTTATCGCCGAGTTTTTGTCGATATGAAGCCATCCTGAGTATTTATGTGGGGGTCTGAGGGCATGTGTGAGGTCCGATGGGTCCAGTAGTCAGGTTATCGTGTGGTAATCTTTATGGGCCCCCGCGGACTCCTCGCTGCGACCTGTCGACACTTAATGGCTCCCTGAGATTAGTATAGGGTCTTAAACCTCAATATTTTGGGGGCCCGTGTTGTGGCTTTGTTTATAGCTTAATTAGGCTGTTTTGTTTAAGAGGAAATCGGCCTCGGCGTCGACTCTATGCGATAAGGTGTCGAGGTATTTACGATTTGATTATGAGGTTTTAAACCACCGTTTTGTTTTCATTCTGTTCTACGTCGCTTGATTTTTTAATTTATTTTTTGTTTTTATTTTATTCTGGTGGCTTATTAAAAACAAGTAATTATTAAATGTTTTGGTGCTTTCTAATCACGTCTAGATTATAAACGAAGCTAAACTTTAACCTAAAAACATCGAGTATATAACCAGAAATAAAGACGAAATGTCATTTAATTTGTTTAAAAGCTATTCTGCCATATCATTACGGTGACAACTGGCTCCGATTGGCCAGCCCAAATTCGAAACAATTGACGGATGTCGTCAATTGCTTCACTTCAAATTGACCAGTTTAACTTGAGCTTTGCTATAATGGACGAAAATTGCAAAATAATGTATTTAATATTTAATTACCGACGAAATATGATTCCGTTTGTTTTGTAATTAGATATTTTGCTGTTTTTCCCACAACACCGAGTGGAACAGCCCCCATTGTTAGAGATATTATCTTTATTGCAACAAATAGAGAATATATTTTAAATATACGGAGACGTAAACACAGGTCAGTTGTTGGCGCTGTACTATTTCAGTTTTCTAATTTGTGATTTCAGCGCAAACGAGAGTTGATATTTAAAAGTGATATTAGCGCCATTTACCGAATGAGTTGCCAGGGATCTTATGGCCCATATTTCATCTCTATTTGCTATATACTCGATGCCTAAAAGCTATTAGAACGTATTAAGAAACTATGAGATTAGGTTAGTTCTGATACGTATTAGTTTATTTATAAAGTTGTTATAAGTTAATAACGGAAATCGTTAAGTGAAACATTACTCAAACGCTCACGATGGACAGTAGTCTCGATAACAGAATTTAAATAAGAATGAAATCCTTTTCCATTGATAAAGACTTGACACCAAAAAAAACAACGAACCGAGGAATGCACCGACGTACTAATGAAAGGGTCCAATTAACGATCATTATTTTTTCTCATACAACTTTACATACAGGTTGACTTGCTTTTTTCATAAATTGTACTGACACATGTCGTCACATAAATGAGAATTTCAACTTTTTAGTTACACCTATTATTTAGTTGGACGACAAAATTTAATATATTAAATTTTATATTCAGAGACACTAGAGTATAAATTGCATTGAAATTATTAATAAGTAAATTAACAATAACATAAGTTACTTAAGAAATATACGTGTTGGTTTAAGTTCGCAGTTTAGCAATCAGAAACACCCTTTAGTCTTTTTTTTTGTCACCAAGTGATAAAAATCCGGGACTAATTTGGTTCTGCTGGGTGCGCCTGCGCCACCCATCGTTGTTCGCATCAATTTATAGGCTTTTAACCTAATTTGTTGAGAGTACCTCCCTCTCTGCGCTCGCCTTCCCCACCCCGCCGCCCACGTGACAAATGTCTTTTTTTCTTTTGTAATTAATTTAAAGTATCGAGACACTTATCTTCAAAGGGACCCTAATCCAGGATTTGGAAGCTCACATATTCATTTGAGACTCTAGAAAAAACGACGTGATAAAAACTAACGAATTAAGCTATCATATCCACCAATAATGAATCAAATTAATGCACTTACTCCACATTAGCAAAATGGTTATCAAAAGATTTAAAAAATCACACGATAAAAACACAACCTGACTGAACATTCATGCAATAAACGTCCTGTTGTTTTTGCATATAATACACAAAGGTTTGGGAACTATAATTTATGGCAATGGCTATAATTCGGTGTTTATAAATATTTGCCAGTTTGGAGTTTGACAAAAACTACTTAATTTTCGCTAATTAAACAGAAATGAATGCACGTCGACAACTAATGGTCAGGTTGCTAGTGCTGCGCTGGTATCGATAGATTATTATTGCGCATAATCGCATAAGCTGTATTAAATTCGAACGATACGAAACGAAGCGCACATTTCAGGACGGCTCAAGTCGACATCTTATTATGATATCAATTAAGGAGACGAGCAAGTCATGCTTGGTGGTAAGCAGCACGCCTATTCGCGATTCACTATCCAGGTTGACAAGTGTGGTGATTCCTTTAACTGGTTACTGTACACAGCATTTTTCAATAATCGAAGAATGAAATATATTTTACAATATACATCACACTTCGAAGACTACTATTTGCATTGTGGTAGGCTCTGTGCCGACTGGATAGCGACCACAGTACACACGGCGGAAAACCCTCCACAGTGAAACGCTTTTGCGAATCGCGTTCAGGGATCAGTTGGTGTACATCCAGTGCATTTGGCCAGACCGGCAAAATGATAGTGACGGAGTGAAGATATTTGTGTTTTCCATCCGTTACTCTCATCTCTGGACTGTATTCGCACTTTCCATCAGGCGCGGTGCAGTCATTTTGTCGAGTCGCAATAAAAAAAATAAAAAAAAACTATGATAATTTCACCGCAAAATTGCGATTCGTATTTTAAATATTTTTTTTAATCTTTACCATAATGTATTTTAAAAAATGTAAAACCATTTTAAGTATATCAGAGTCCTAAAGTAAAAAAGGGCAGGTTTATAAAATTTTCTATTATGTGTCAAGTAAGAAAACCCATCTTAAGTCTTCGTAGATGTTGTATTTAATCTTTAACTAGAAAGAGTTCATCCAGGGAAGTACTGCCACCTTACCTATTTTTACCGTCAAGCACTATTGCGTTCCGACTATAAAGTGTAAAGGAATTGATGAATTTACAGGCACATGGGACTTGTCAACTAATGTTTCAGGGTGACAGGCGCAGTGGCAGTGCCCCTCATATCTTAGAGCTCAGAGCCATACCTGTCGCCCGCGCCTTTTAGATAGTTATGTTTTGATGAGAATGAATCGGTGGTGGTGCCGATCTCGGCCCGTGGAACATATTTAAAAACTAAACCTGACAAATTAAAGCATTGCTCGTTCGAAAACTATATAAAGCCAGCCCAGACTACACAAGATTAGTTCTTATTTTAATTTTTGATCATTAAATATTTTAGATTATTTTTTTTATTTTTTTAGTCATAAACATATTTTCGTAACTATCATACTCATTTTTTATTTTTAAAACAATAATAAATTAATACGTGTCGCGCTTTGGAGGAAAAAAATGATGCGATAAAAAGAAGTACGAGTAAAGACTCACTCAAGTACCAAAATGCCAAATAACCGTATACAAATAAAAAAAATCGACATTGCCCGTCACTAGAGACGCAAATAAATGAGAGGTTTCATAAAAATCAACTCTTTAAGGCTAATCGAATTAGGATCGATATCCATCTGCGATTTAACACGTTTTGCCTCCTTTTGTATGGCTAATAAACGTCCAGGTAGCAGATCCTTTACTCATATTTTACTGTATCCTAAATGTTGATGAACTCATCTTTGTTAAATCTATCGATTGTCCGCTGTGTCGACGTTTCGTATCAATAAACGTTATCCTTTATGAATGGCTGGACTGAATATGAATTGCGAATTGATTGTTTATTGCGGTTTCACAGGTCATTGGATTTTATTAGCGCTTTATTCAACTGTTTAATGACTAAGAATCGTGTTTGAAGTTCGGACAATTGTGCTAAATTTAGTTAACCACAACTTACGTATTAACTTCCGGAAATAAAAAAACAGCCTGGCTGTGAATATTTCATGTATTTTTTTTTTGTTTTGTGAGGTTGAGCGTTACTCATTCGCTAGCCACAAAACACGTAAGAAGCTTTTTACCTTAATCACAAATAATAATTATCCTATTTAGCCGACTTCAAAAATGGAAGAGGTTCACAATTGGTTTGTATTTTTTTTATGTGTGTATGTTACTCTGATATTGATGAACCGATTTCGATGATTCTTTTTTTTGTTGGGTAAGAAGGTAGTAGTGGTCTCATTCAAATTTGAAGAAAATATTGCACCTCTAAGGATATCAAATTTAGGGACGAATTTTCATTTACTTCACTCAGAATATAATCATAGATGTAATTCTAATGAAAATAAAACACAGCTAAAATGGATAAGCAAAAAATGAGGTTCATTTTCTTTATAAAAAAAAGTTATAATTATTACTTAAATAGACTGAAGGGTGCCTAAGTGGAATTGGAAACCATTTTCCTTTTACTAGAAAGTTTGCAAGTGGACATCAGTACAATTACTGCTAGAATTGCAAACGTAATAACCATTAACTACTTCTGAGTAGTAAGTTTGCCAGAAGCAAGTTGAGATTTCTAGTCGCTACTAGTTTGAGAAATGGGATGACAGTATGATTATATGTAATATGCCTCTAAGTATATTCCTTATGTTGTATCTCTGAGTTTGCAAGGCTGTGGACTGGCAGTTTCTGCTGGTAAAGGAAATGATGTGAGTATAAATGAATGGAGGATACTTACCTCTCATAAGTATCTTTCTCATACTGCGCCTCTGAGTGGTGCAATTCCAACGTCTATGTCGAAATTGATGTGCACACTCTGTGGCCCCTAGCGTGACGCCGCGGGAGATCTCCTTGAGGAGACCTGTTTCGTTGCGGCAGATCTGCGCTAGACGCCCGCGCCCGCGCCGGTTCTTCTTGCACACCATGCGTGGGTCAAGGATCACTGCGCTACCAGACGCCCTGCAATAAACAACAAGCCCTTCAATTGTGTTTTAATAACAAAAGCTATTCAATTAAAGTGAAGAAGAAGGCAAAGGTATATCCTAATATACCTAAATACTTAATAATTTACGTATGAAATTGCTTTTGCTTTTAAAATTAATTTTTTATTAATTAATTTTAAAATTAAAATTTTAATTAATTTTAAAATTTTGTCGAACTCGCCACTTTGAATTAATATATCTGCAACTTGCATTTTATTTTTAAGTGTCGTCATTTCTTTTCAAAAATGTTTTTTTATTCATTTGTTTTTTTTTGTGTGTGAAGTAAAAACATCTACTCCAAAGCGGCAGTGAAGAATTCGTTTGAAGATTTCGTCCATTCCCGTGCAGTTGCCTTTTACAGGAGGGGCATCAACAAACTGCCCATAAAATGGCAAGAATATGTAATGAGATATTTGATTAAATATTTTTTTTTTATTTCGGTAAAAAAAATTTTTTTTCTTATTAAAAAGGTAATTTTATAGGTAAAGACAGGATACGTTGTCCTTGATGATCTGATATAACGAAGACATAATATGAAAATTGAAGGCCGTTTTTGCAACTCGCTGTTTTAGATCGCGATCTGTTTCTATAGCAATCAAGTCCATACATAAACGTGATAGTGCTGCGTCAATTACAACATGTGAAACAAAATGAGTGAAACAAAATGATAACCTACAGCAACTTCAAGTCCAACTTTAAAATGTTTGCATTGTAACAATGCTAACAAAGGATATATAATATTGGGTCAGTATTTTATAACCAATAAAACTAGAGAAATCCCAGTTTTCTGCGTGTAAAGTAAACCACTGTCAGTAATTGACGGCAGGTCGACTTGGACAGCACCAATCAACACCAATCTCTAAATCAGAAAGTCAGTTAATTACAGTGTATAGATCGTAAAATCCGACTCACTCACTAAAACTAGTGTTGCGCTTCTAACCGGTAAATATCGATTTACGATCCGCCACGGCGAGTGTCGAGAGGCGAGCGCCAGGTCGCGCCGAGTGATCGATTGTTTACTTGATACGAGTTCATTGTCAGAGCAACCAATGCGAAGCTAGTCGGAATAAATTTAGATTTGTCTGCTCACTGTTTCTCCGAAACTTTGTTTTATAGATCTGACACAGATATAGGTATAGTTAATTCATAAAAATCCCTCACCTAGAGAAATTTTAAGTAGAGCTCCTTATGAAAGAGTTCGTTCAGGGGAGTACTGCCACCTTGCCTATTTCTGCGGCCAAATAATGTGATAATTACTGCGTTCCGGTTTCCAAGGGTACGGGTGCTGGTGAAATTACAGGCACATGGGACTTGTCAACTTAAGTCTTAGGTTGACGGGCGCAGTGGTAGCAAGACCTTTGCCATTTAAAGCTCTGAGTGACACTGCAATTGTCATGGAAAAACGTGATAGCTTACCATCAAGTGCATGACTTTTTCGTCCCGTTACTTGATATTATAAAAAAAAATATGCTTCTGAACAGATAAATATGAACATGATATATAATATAACAGATATGAATTTTAGGAAATGAAACTATTTTTCCGAATTTAAGTCGCGTATATTTGTTTTTCTCAAACAAAACGACGTTTCGAGCCCTTTATAGGTGCCATTATCACGGTTGACTGGTACCTGTAAAGGGCCCGAAACGTGTAACAATCGCGAAAAGCTAAGAACTCGATGGATATGAATTTTACCCGATTTATTATACCGGTATTTCTCGTTGTTATTTTAATTAAGACTGTCTCTAGTTACACACAATTTTTACGGCAATTTTCAACGCAGATAAATCGGTACGTACTCGGTACTTCTCACCAAAGATTTACCGAACATAAGGCGTACATTATACATTTTACGGCTCTGACAAATGTTCGTAACTCGGTGAGATAACGAAATTAATAAATAAACTCACATGCGAACTGGTTGTATAATCAAAATGTCAGTTTGAAAGTAATTAAACGACTCGACGTTTTATAAATTACCAACATTTATCATGTCACGCGAAAAAGAAAGCTTGATTGAATAAAATGTGACCGGCCGACCGGATGCCTTAGTTGAATGTTCTGGAAGCTGCATGGGTTCTCCTAATTCATACAAACAACTAGTGTTCGGCCTTCACGTTTTACTACTACAGTAAAAATGCTAGTACAACAGTAAATGTCAGTACGGGTGTAAGTTACGATGTGCTACAGGTTTACTAACGATTTTATTAACCCCGTGTTTTGGAGAAATGTTTACATGGGAGTCATGTTGGCGTTTTGTAGTACTACATCTGAATTGGGACGTATTTATTTTGAATTTTGCATATTTTTTGGGTCAATGATGCTGCAGTTAATGTTTCAGTTGTTTAAGTAAATGTGTCTTATATTAAAATACCTATTTTGTAACAACTTATTCATCTTTGTATTTGTCATAATCTTTGATACGGAGCAATGGAATATATTATATCGACCTAACAGGCCTAACCATTAACTCTTATTACGATTCAGTTTAGGACCTAAAGTATAAATAAATCGTTGTGAGACAGCGCTACATGAAGTGTATATCACCATCCCGCTTTTTAGTCATTACAAACTTATACAGAACTGTAACAAGAGTTCATGGTAAGGCCCCAGAAGTTCACACGAGGCTGTATACTTTATTTGTATATCATTTGTATCTTTCTTTCACTATAGATGTCGAAATGAGAGAGACAGAGCAAACAAAAAAGCTTATGTCAATTCACAACTACAGTACATTTCTACAAAAGAATCTAATGTTCTTAAAGAAAAAAAAAATTAGAAATTTTTTCTTGACATACAACACTTCTCAATATTTATGTAACTATTCATCAATTCAACAATAATGAACAAAATGGAACAAGTAAAAAAACACCTCTTGTGCTCATGCAATAAAAAACTGGAAGCTATCAACAATCGAGTGCCCTGTAAATCTGTGGACAGTCATTACCGTCGTGCACATTAGCTGAATCAATCGGCGCACGAGTGGCGGTTGAATGCGCGTACGCTGACACTGAGACGCTCCAACCCTTTGTGACAGTAACACAATATACAAGGACGCAATTTACGAGGATTTTACGTATTTTGTTAAACAGTTTTGTACCTAAGTATTTACTTTTACTGTACATTTAGTCCGATTGTATAGGATTTATGATCATACTAAGATGACAATAACAAAGTCTCAAAGTAATAAAACCTGCTGTTCAATTAAAATCTCTTGATTTGTAACAGTTCGTAAAATGGATCAATTTTAAATTCAACATTCAAAATATCTTTATCTCTTAAGTAAACAAATTCTAGTTGAAATCGTCAATTTGATAGAACGCTACTGCTTGTTCGTAAAGCTGGCAGTAAATTAAAACTCAATCAACACGCCCGGGTTTTTACCCAAGACGCTGGGTTTTAACCCATTCCTGCCCAAAATCGTGGGCAGAAACATTATTCGCGTAAAATAATACGGACTTTAGTATAATTCCATATTTATTAAAAATTTCGATGTAAAAAATCTTTTTTGGACGAAAAAGAGGCAACTCCACGTAATCCACCTTGCAATCCTGTAATTTACTCGTAGACTCTCATTTACTACTAGGGATGCACATTACGATTCGATTTTAATGAAAATTCTATTCAAGGGATTACGACAACAAATTTTTTGTATCGGTTAACTTCAATGCGATTTTCAAGTGAATCGATTCAAGAGAAAGACGAAATAATAGTAAGCAATAATTTATGCTACGAATTTTGTACAATAATATATTCAGGATGTTGCAGCTGCCTCGATTTGCTGCCTGCGCTGCATCTGGGGTGCTCGCCATAGCTAAGGCTTTGCAGTTACTATGCGAAAAAGACAACAACCTCCTGAGTATAATTGCAAACAGTGTCCAGAATTCGTTTCACGAGCTAGTTCCGGTTGCATATTAGTTTTAGAAAAAATGGTAATTTCTAGTACTAACTCTATTTTGAAGTGCTATGTTACTAACCTCTATGGATGTATATTCCGAATTAATGACATTTGAAATTGAAATAAACATTTTAAAATAATATCATTACATTTGAACAAAAGTCGATTTACAAATATTTAGTTTTTGCTCTCAATTTCGGGAGTTAAATGGGTTAATGGATTAAAACCTAGCATTAACAAAGCGCCGGGTTAAAACCCGGGCGCTCGCCCATATCTGCTTGTTCGTAAGGCATTCCGCTGAGAATAATAAATAAGATGATTTATGTAAATAGCAGTGGCGGATTTGCAGTCTTGGTCGCCCTAGGCCTCAGGCCATGTAGTCAGTACCAGCCACCCCTTTCTCAGAAGTCATCATATACTGGTAGACTACATAATGAATTTACTTTATTGCCAACTTTTTTCGAAATCGATTCAGAAATTTTTGATTTTGCATGCATGATGGCATGATTTTTTCCGACATCTTAAACATTTATCGTCATATTTCAGTCAAATTACACAAAACTTAAATAAATTAGTCACCTCAAACTTCCTTATAAATCACTATATCTATTGGTGGAAACCATATGAAATTCCGTTCAGTAGTTATTGAGTTCATCGCGATCAGACAGACAGACAAACAGACGTAGTGATGTAGTAATTATACATAACATTATAGATATGTAACGTATCTATATTTTATACATAAAATGTACGAAAGTGGTTTAGGAAGATTATTGTTATACGATGTGTGAGCCTTTAGAATATTTAGGTAGTTTAAGTTATTTCTTGTCATCATCAGTGAATTTTTTGTCACGATTGGCCGCCCCTAAAATCTGGCCGCCCTAGGCCCGGGCCTACTGGGCCTTAGGGTAAATCCGCCACTGGTAAACAGATATCAGTCCATATTTACCATTTCAAATATTTATGTAAAAATATTATAAGCACACAATCTGAAAGAGCTAAAGGGTCACTCCCATGAATTTATGTCCACGCAGAAGCTGTAAATAAAACCATTTTGTTTAAAGTTCCATATTAATACATGTAAACGGCACGCCCACCCTTTGTATGTATAAAGGCCACATCAGCAAAAATTACAACTTTTCAGGACAGATGTTTAAAGATTTTATGAATGAAATTAGTCGATAACTTAGGAGAGAAAGAGAGAGGGGAGATATAATATTTCACATACTTTCACGTACATAATTTGTTTTTTTTAAGAGAAGAAGAAATTATTATAATATTATTATAATAATAATAATTTCTCTCAAATGTTGAAATTGCCCCAACCGGGTTCATGTACTGTCACTGTGATATTTTTAAGATCAATTATTTTGCAATTTTTATTTAGATGGTTAAAACAGTCCGTGCTTTTTATGTAAAATAGAACATACACTATCTCACCTATTGTTTAGCGACGAAGTGCTTTTTCGAACTAAACCATAAGTAATTAAGTTAAAAATAAACGAACAAAACGATTCCCCTCCAATTAACCCTACGCCAACTAATTTTTTTGGTAATTTTCTGTTTTTAATGTGAACAGCTTTATTTAATTTACTAATAAATATGCTCCCCTAAAAAAAATAAAGAAACAAAAAACAAATTAAAAAAAATGAATTTTGTGAAAAAAATAATTAAGTTAGCGTAGGATTGGAGGTAAGATATAAGTTCAAATGGTAGTGGGTGAAGGTTGCGAGACTCCGTGGATGCAAGGACAGGTCGTTGTGGCATTCTTTGGGGGAGGCCTATCTTTAGCAGTGGACGTCTTTTGGTTGAAATGATGATGATAATGATGAAGCTATCTACTTTTTTTATAATACCAAGTGACGGGACGAACAAGTCGTGCGCCTGGTGGTAAGCGACACGCCTGTCCATTGCAGTTGCAATGCCACTAGGAGCTTTAAATCACAAATATTTGAGACGCACTGCCCTTATGCCTTGAGACATAACTTGACTAGTCCCACGTGCCCGTAATTTCACCAGGACTCTTAGACCTAGTTCCCACTATGACCGATGAATTTGCCGAGAAACCGGCACTCAGACTAGGTATTCACATTAAGCCGGATCTCGCAAGAAAACCGGAGACTAAAGTCCACAGTCTTTTTTTAAATAAAATATAAGTGCGCTTTTGACCTCCGTCTCTCCTGATGGAAAGTGACGATGAGGTCGACGATGGAGCATGCACACCTAAATAATGCCTATTCACTCTCGCCTTGAAAAGACACAAGTTATAACGTTCAGGGAACAAGTCTGCAGGCAGGGAATTCCACTCCATAGCCGGTTGCCATATAAATGTGGAAGCGTGACGCTTTGGAACCCAAGCCTGCGCTTAGTCCCCCGGTGATGGAAAGAGGAAGGCAGAATTAAATCGTGTAATTCCAGTCGAATTCAGACTAGTGCGCATGACCGACGACGAAATTGTGGTATTGTGGAGGTACCTTAGAAGGCTTAATAAAGTAAAAAGAAAACATTAGGTATATCCTATTTTACGGGAAAGATTTTTAATGGGCCAACTGAGAAGTGACGAGTCTAAGTTCTTCAATTATATTCGAATGGCAGCATCCTCTTTTGATGATTTGTTGGGACGACTTTTAAGGTCATTCACATTGCTCCGGTCCGAGCGTTCTGCAGGCGGTCCGCAGTGACAAACACTCCGGCAACAATGCCGGGTAATGCTCACATTACTGCTTAGCGGCAAAAATAGGTAAGGTTAATTAGGTAAGGTCCCCGGCGAACTCTTTCACAAGGAAGTTTTACTGCTACTATCCGATTTTTGTTCATTATGAAGCCACTGTATATTGTGTAGAAGTTACGAAAGCCGTCATTCAACGGTGTCAAGTTTATTTTGGCTTCTATTTGAACATTTCTTAGTGACAAACAGTTTTAGTGAACTTAGAAAATGCTGCGCCAAGCCTGCTATTACAATTTCACTTCTCGTTTCAATATTTATAGAGTCGATTTTCAAATGTTTTGTGGTTAGTGGAGTAATGCCAAATTGTCACACCTCGGTCTACGTAGACGAATAAATTAGCAATGATAAGTTGTATGCCAATTAATTATTCTTCAAAGAAGCATCTGGTGTGAAACCTATTTCGGAGGAAATGGCCTTTAATGATCGAGCAGGTGATATTCAGATGGATTGGCTTCGCTTTATCAAATTATCTATTTTACTGTAACAATATTTTAATGGCAACGTAAAAGTTTGTTCGTTTCACCCTTTGTTTTTTTGAAAAAACTTATCACTTTGAACGAACTCATCGAAATACAGCCTGTTGTAAAAATGCGTCTGAAATTCATTAGTAGATTCACGCACGATAATGAACAAGTTTCTCTAAAGAATCGAAACTCATTTTAACAAATAAAATTTAAACATATTCATATCCTACCCTATTAGCTAATTACGTTTTGTATAGAAAGAATAAATGAAAATTCGAAAGTGACAATTGTTCATTATCGTTGATGGAAAGTTCAAAAGTGAAATTTCAAACATACTTTTTTGACATATTTAACTATTTTTTTTTTATAAAACAATGTCGATGCCATTGATGTCATCATGAGTGATGATTGTGAAAGAAAGTACTATCTTACGCTAACGTCCGCCATATTGATTTTCAGACAACACTTAAATCAAATATCTTTATTTGATAGGAATGCGGTTTGTATTCCTGTCACATTAATTAAACTCTACTACTCATTCTTAGGGCAGAATCCCCTAAGAAGAATGAGTAAGAATCACTAGGGGTTGCTCTTTTTAAAAACTTTTTTGTCCTGGACAATGAAACTATTTTTCCGGATTTAAATCGCGTGTATTTGTTTTTTTTTTCCAAACGAACCAACGTTTCGGGCCCTTTACAGGTCCCATGGTCACGGTTGACTTTATTGAAGATAGAAACGTTGATTTGATTGAAAAAACTCAAAAATCTGCACGTCGTAGACAGTTCACAACCTTCGCGGAAAACATTTGAAGTTATTGGGCCATCCTGGCGGACAATGACGTAAAGTTTGCTTAACAGTGATTTTAAATACATTGTAAGTAGCAAAATAATGTTGAATATCAAGAGATATCTTATTATAAAAGCATATTTTTGTTGTTTCTTACATGAATTAATGACTTTGTGAAGACTGCTATCAAGAACAATCAGTTTATTTTTGCACTCGTATTAATATTATGTCTGTCACTATTTTCGAGCTATTTTCTATGAAAAAAATTGATTGTACTTAATTAATATTACGATGTTTCGCTATCATGATGTATAATTTTTTTTTTGTGAAACTACTCATCTAGTTTTTTATAATTATTAATACAAAGATCGAAGACAAAGAAAAATTCCTGCTAACCTGCATCTCATACCAGCGCGGCCGCTCTCTGTCTGCTTCGTCCTGTCAGATCGAAGGAATTTTTCTTTGTATTTTAATTAAAGTTGTAAAATTACAATTTTTTCATAGAAAATAGGTGGGTACAGGCCTTGAATTTACCGTAGTCGGATAAAAACATAGTTCCAACAAGAACAGCAATGTACAGACAGACAGATAGGTCACGGTTAGACTTGCCGGGTTTGAAGTTGGCACGAACACAATTCTAGGGTTTAATAGACCACACATATATTTACGCTCGCTAACTAGTCGGCAATTTATAATAGCACTTTCACCAGCTCATAAAACAGTGCTAACCGTGCACTCTTTTCTTTAACCAAAATTATAACCTATTGTAACTTAATCTGAAACTTGTTTTGCGCTCAATTGCACAAACTTCTATTATCTTTAATGCTGCATTGATACATGCTGCTTCAAATATTGCTTTGATAAAGTAAACGACATTGTTAATGGACCACACATATATTTACGCTCGGTAACTAGTCGGCAATTTATAATAACACTTTCACCAGCTCATAAAACAGTGCTAACTGTGCAGCCTTTCGTTTAACCAAAATTACAACCTAATCTTAAACTTCTTTTACGCTCTATTGCACCAACGCCTATTAACTTTAATGCTGCATTGATACAAGTTGCTTGAAATATTGCTTTGATAAAGTAAAGGACAATGTTATTGTTATTTGCTAAAGATATCAAATATAAAAAGAAATAAATTGAAGATACATTATTTGTAAAATACTAACAACCTCACAAGACTATATTAACTAACATCACAAACAACAATTTTTGTTTTATGACTTTGAAATGTTTTAACTAGGTCTATTTTAACGCTGATAACTCTGTGCAGTAAAAAAAGAGAGCGCTAGCAGATGCAAAACGTAGGAGCGGGGTAGTCGGGAAGGATACGTTTGAACTTATATGCTATCTTACTTACTACCAAATATAGATCTAAAAAGTATCAGATAGTACAACAAAAACTTAAAAGTTTATGTTTGATAATTTATTATGTTTTGTAAAAGTTGTTGAACAAAAGTTGTTCTTTATGATGTTAGTAACATTAAAATTTAATGAAAACGTTTCAGAAAAGGCAAACATTTTATCTGTTTCTATCGTATATGACAAACATACACAGTAAATTAAATTCACGCGTTCAATTTCAAATAAAACAATTCACATACAGGTTTGTTGAAAATTCGAATTTATAAATAAATACGTATATTCAACTCTTTTCATTTAGTTAAAATGTCCTGACCACCCTTTAGAAGGACTGAGGTAGTTGTGTCCCATGTTTCAGGAAGACGCGTCTCATTCATAGAGTGAATACCCATGTTTGTGGACACCGGGCGAGGCGCTAACTCGCGACTTGCAACGATTAGCGACCCCGTGACGACCTAACTGTAAACAACATTACCATTGCCTACAATATTTACAATATTTTAAAAAGGAGTTTTAACCTTATTACAAAGAGGTAGAGTTATGTTGAGTGTAAACATGAGCTGGGCGCATCTGTCAACAGCGAGCAATTTTCGAGAAGGCTACATACGGCTAATTGTTTCAAAGGACTCGCTGACTTGAAAGAAGCTTTAACTACGCGTACAATCTTTCAACGTAGTCGATCTTATAATGTTGTAACACACTGAAATTAAATCCTTAAGACTTTGTTGGCTCGGATGTCTCGAAAGTATGCCAGCACGTAGGGTGGTGAAAAGCGTCTACATGGAACGTCTAAGTGTTCGACGACCGGTTGGTCTGCACAAGTACCCATGGAGAGACGAACTGAAGAAAGACTTCCGCGCCCTGCACGCAGAGAACTGAGAGCAGATCGCACAAGACAGGACGCGCTGGCGCCAACAGGTATCAGAGGTCAAGACTCCGAGCAGTAAGTTTATTAAAGTGTATCAGCATTGGCTAGAATAAAGTTAAGAAAGCTGCTATATATATATAATCGCTATCCAAAAACATGTTCCAAAAGCTTCGCCCGCGTATATCCTTCTATGGCGCTTCAGCATGAAAGAAAATGCTAAGGTATCTGGAGTAGCTCGGGTGACACGGGTATGGATTTGCAGTGATCACATGCAAAATAGGCACTACGAATTCGAGTTGCAAAATCCAGATCGTTACACCATCAATATGACATACATTGCTCTGATCCAAAGTAAGTAATTAAAAGCACTTATGTGGAAATCGGAACCACAAACATCCGACCGGAGACAATATTGAAAAATGTCTATATATTGATCCGGCCGGGTTCGAAATTGAGATCTCAGAGATGGCTACACCATGAAAACCGATGTGCAAACACTCGACCACTCACATCGTCAATACTATACAATAAGCGCACCATAACTTTACATGTTGTAGAAAAAGACAAATAAAAAAAAAACAAATCGAGTTCTTAGGTTTTCGCGATTGTTACACATAGGAAATGAAACTATTTTTCCGGATTTAAATCTCGTATATTTGTTTTTTCAAACAAAACGACGTTTCGGGCCCTTTACAGTTCCCATGGTCACGGTTGACCTGTAAAGGGCCCGAAACGTCGAAAAAACAAATATACGCAATTTAAATCCGGAAAAATAGTTTCATTTCCTAAAAAAAACAATACGAACACGCGAGTAGCTGAACTGTTTCGGTATCTATCACAACCTTAGCATGTTTATATTAATTAATTTGTACCCGCTATTTTGTTCGCGTTGGATGTTAAAAAGATGAAATTTGATGAATAATTTGGAGTAACACAATTTCATCCAAATTTGTTTTGATATTTCAACACCAAAACAAATTTGTATTTGTATATGAGTTATAAAAAAATTAAACGTCTATTTATTTTATCACCATAATAAAAATCCTTGGCCACTCGTTTGTAGCTCAGTTGGGAGAGCGACTGCCCCTGTCTGACGAAAAAGTACTTTTGAACCAAGTCCATCCACATCGAAGGAATCATTGTGTCAGTAATAATTAGGCAGCTACACAAGCTTTTTCTTTACTATTACGTTAGTTGGATGTGTGGTGAAGCAAAAGGAGAGAATGACATCCAAACAACAGATAAGAAGATTCAAATATGAAATGATATAAGAAATGACAACAATTTTGAAAAGTTTATCGCAGTATGTGTCCGTGTGTACGGCATTAGACTAGATCGCTCTGTCACTGTACTCTAGCAAACACTTTTAAAAGTTTATGTGACGATGAGCAATGTTGTCGCAGCGTTTTAGCGTCCGCATCATGGTCGCTCAGCGTGCGTGTTTGCCCGTGTTAGTTGTGTCGTTTAAATTGGGCTTGAGCGTCCCATTGTCAGGGTTTTTTACGCTTTCGAAACCGTTTTTGTATGTTTATTTAAAGTTAAATGCTTTGGTTGTAGGTGCACTCGGGTTTTGGTCACCCATTTGCTATGTTTTGATTTTTAAGCTTTTATATATCACTAGGAGAAATATTCACCCTTTGGATCCAGAGAACGTCACGCATTATAAACATATTCGTTGGCAGATATATAAAGGTAGGGTTTAATAATCTGTGATTTTACCGATCATCTCTTACGAGCTCGCATCCGTTCACCAAAAGAAAATACTCATTGGTGGTAACTCAGACGCGTCCGTATTAATGCATAGCGAAAAACGGGTGGGCCTGGTGCGCGGCCTCGGGTTGTCATTTTGTAATATGTTGGTTATTAATATGAAAGGGTGGGATCGGTGTGTAGCTATCGGTGGTCATCGGCTATGAGAGGAAATCTGTATAATATCGGACCGCGGAAGTCTTGCTTTTAGAGTGTAATGACAACTTTCAAGATATTTTAGCACATATTTTTGAAATATCTCAGAACTGTGTTGTTTTAGAGGCTGTTAACCATTAGTACAACAGATAAATCTAGTTTTGGAAATAAATAAAAAATCTGTATAAATCGTGTACATTTGTTTTATCAAACTAACCAACATTTTGGACTCTACAGATTTCATGGCCACGACTAACTGGTAATAGTATTAGTCATCAAACATATGGTAATTCCGAAAGCCTAAGTAAGAACTCAGTCTAAAGACGTTCAATGCAGATATACCTGAAGCTAGTTCTTGGTAGATGTACATATGTATAGTTATGTAAGTTCCTAAAAAGAAACTTTCCCTCTAAACACTTGCAATGTGTATTTTTGAAATATATTTGACCTACGTTTCACAGACCATAAACCTACAATAGAGCTGTCAATGTCCATAATTCTAGACATGTTCAATACGGACATCAGCTTTGTCAATCACAAATATCAACAAATACAGTTCCCCAGAAAGGTCACAAAGTTTACACGTATATCGTTGACGCTCTTCAAGCCACTTACGTTCAGTTTACGAATACTTCAGCGAGTGACTCACTGAAGACCTGAGAGTGTAAACAAATACTTGACTACAGACTTCTTTGCACAAATAAGTACATTACATACCTATTTCATGAACAGTAAGCAAAATTTTGCAGTAATTTAACTTCAATTATTTACTTTTGATATTATTTGTATGATACCTTTTTCATTTACTTCGTAATATGTTTTTCCATTCAAATCCTTTAAATCATTCTTTGGGTGAACAAAATTAAAATCATATCAATTCCCTTTTAGGAAAGGGAACAAGTTTTAGGAAAATAAATACCTTTGTTTAGTACGTCATGTGCTAAATGTCATAAGCACACTTTGTTTCCAGTGGGTTAAGCAGAAATTATATTTCAGCAAAGGCTTGGAGGTGACAACAGAAACATTTAATCAGCGGATATTGTAATTGTTTATTTTCTGCTTCCTTCAATTGTATCAATTTCAAAGTGTCTCTTCGTATGACTTTTTTAAGAACATCTATAACTTTTTATATTAAGGTGTGTAAGATGATATAGAATCAGAGAGAGTCAATGTAAGTAGAGTTACAAGTAGCGCCACCAAGAGCCAGTTGCTTCCATAATGGGTGCATATGCGATAATTGGAGAGTTCTACGCACAATGACGAACACTGTGCACTCTACATTACACTCACATAGATATTTTTATTTGCAGAAGCGACAAGTACCATTCTGAGTTGAATTTAAAATTATCATTTATTTTTATGTCCTTGGAAAGATTCAATTAGAAGAGTTCATAAAAAGTTCAAGGGGTTTGTTCTTTTTACTGCCAAAATAGAAAAAATAAATCTAGGTAAAACTGGGTCCAAAATACAAGATGGCAATAAAACATATAAAAGCTCGGCTATCTTTTTGATTATTTATTTCTGGTGTAAGCTGACGTATTGCGTTATTAATGACCATGGCGAAACTAATCCCTTTATACTGGTGGTGTACAGTGCGTTGTGTGATCTTCGGCATATGGATCATCAACATCAATATTAAATAACACTGCAATGTTTATAAGAAAAGCTACTTTTCTTTCCATTGAACCTTTTGTACCAAATCCTACTTTACTAACAAACTTATCAAATTCTTGGGTTTGCGCAATAGCGCTCAAATGCAATATATAAATGCAAATAGCCTACGCGTTTGATTTGAAACTATTATTTTCGTATCTCAACTGCGTTTGTTTTTGGAACAAAGTAAGCCGTGACCATAAGACCGACCTATAATGAGCCCGAAACGTTTTTATTTGAAAAAAAAAAGGCAACTTTGACATCTTATCATTCATATTAATAGCGGGCTTTACACTGACACTCTGTCGCGCGTGATACAGCAATCGTGCGCGATTGCGCGCATGAAAGACGTTGGATGGAAAAGGGAAAGACTTCGCGATAGCCCTCATCAGTCGCGCTCGCAGTCGTACACTCCAACACGCGCCATTCACGCGGTTTATCCTTCGCTATTAGCCTTTATACGGACAATTTTTCCGTTGTAACAAAAATGAACACAAGCCACAAAGAACGTTAGCTTACAAAATTTTGCGATAAACGATTGCGCGTGCAGACTCTTAACCACGCGCGATAGAGTGACTGTATAAAGGGGCTATTCTTATCTCATCATTTAGACAGAAAAGTATTTTCATTTCCAAACAACAAATAATTTTTAGAGGTTGTAAGTAACTCTACCTAATTCCACGTCTGTATCAGTTATACTAACTGATACTTGCTCCAACGACACAAAGTTAGCAAGACACCGCTAAGCGCACCTCAAACAAGCGCGGGCGGCCGCCCCGGTGCGACACTGCGCCTACGCAGGCGCTAAATGAACTAGTTTTACTCGCATCATGTCAGGTGAACGATAAATTCGAGTCAGTTTCATATTGTAACTGGTAGTGTTGAATGAAAGTTAGCATTGTCTTCGAACGAACAGCATGGTGGCCATCACAGTGCACCACGCGGGTGCCAATGCGGTCTACGTCGGACTTAAAAGAATTTTGAACCTTTTCAAGCATGCAGATTGAATCAAGTTTAAAGGCGACTCAGTATTACACGAAATAATTAACTTTACATTAAATATCTGAAACGATTTGTTAAATATATTTTAACAATATTTCAAAATATGTTAATATTTAATCATCAAGAATTATCCTAAACTTAAGTGACCTGTACCTAAATTTTCTGTATCTAAAAAATCCGTTTCAGATTAAGATTGTTTTTATTTATTTAATAAGGCTTACTAACCAAATATATATAAACTACATAATAAATAGTTAGTGATTTATTTTTATATGTTAAATTTAAAGTAATACTTTGCAAGCATTTAAAGGTATGCACATCACTATAAATTTTGTAGCTACAGAGCTCCTTGTGAAAGAGTTCTTCCGGGAAAGTACTACCACCTTATCTATTTCTATCACCAAGCAGTAATGTGAGCGTTACTTGTCCATTAACTGCCTCCGTGGCCGAACGGTTACCATGCCGGACTGCCACGCAGAGGTCCTAGGTTCGATTCCCGGGGCGGGAGAAATATTTGTATGGCCTACATTTATTTCTCTCGTGAGTTTGGGTGTAATTTGTGTTTGTCTATGTATGTGTCCATGGCACCCGCGACACAGGGTTTCCCTAGTGCGGGGCTATGTTGAGTGTGTGCGTTATTATTATTATTATTATTATTACCATTAGATGCACGACTTATTCATTCCGTCACTTGGCACTATAAAAAAAATCGTTCTTGGACAGACAAGACAATATCAAGCTTGACACTTTGGACTTTGAACCGTTCTTACAGTGAGCGGTATAGAGTTGAATTTCCATCATAAGAATCAAGATCGGCGTGCTGTTGACCTTTTACACTATAAAGAGATGTAAAGGCCCGTGTCCACGAGCCTCCTCACGTGTACACTTGCGGAGGCGACTTACGCGTTTGTGTAGGTATATGATTGCGTGTGTACAGTGTGAGGGAAAACAATTACCCGAGTAAGCCGCGTGCAAAGTGCGTGCAGTCGCACCTTAGTTAAAGTGACCATTTATTTCTCTCAGATAGGCCTGTAAACTTTTTATTGTTTTAAAATGTTATAAAATACATGTTTATGATAGTTACAAAATATTTAATGATAAAAGAGAAATAAAAAGAACTAAAATTGTATAATGAACAAAAAAAATTTAAAAAGAACCAATCTTAATTCTGTGGTCTGATGCTGGTTGACTGGCTTTTGTATATTTTTTGCTTTCGCGCCATTTCTTAAAATTTAATGTTACGTGTGTTCAGTACCTCTACCATGAAATTACCGTGACAGTCGTCGCTAGCGACCGCGTATATTGCTTTACAATTTTGTATGGCAAATTATACAGCGACCCTAGGTGTCACAAGAAGAAACAACATTTTTATATACAAACATTTTACGCGGTCGCTAGGTAGAACTGTCACTGTAATCTCATAGTAGAGGCACTGTTTTGTGAACGGGTTACTTTTAAGTACTTTGGGAACAGTGCGACACGATACCTAAAAGCGGGACTATTCCGCTCAAAGCGGGACGTATGGTCACATTAATCCTAGTGAAACAGAACATGGCATGTTTTTATCTTGTGATCGCTGTAGTAAACAGTCTCCTTAACATAATTGTTAGTCACATTTTAATGTGACATAACTAAATTGATTACGTCATAAACTTCACAAGATGCAAAATTACAGCTACTTATTAGGAAGTCCATTGGTGAAAGACAATATTGTAATATTGACCAAACAATTTTATTACGGCTGTGAAGCAAATTTATTGAGATTATAGTATAGATTAGCAAAAACTTGTTAAATGATGACCCGTAAAAATTTTACATAGTAGTTTTTTTATACAGTGTAGGTTATAGTATGTTAGAAAAATACTAAAGCTTTAATACCCATCCTATCATATAGTTTTTGAACTTGGTTTAAAATATTGGTTTTATTTATTTATTTATTTCATTTAATTTATGTATTGAAAGATACACCTTCAACTTAACACAAAACAATCTTAGAAATAAATATACATACGTTCACCATACAAGAAGCCAAGTCGCTACAGGTGTCTGTAGCAGTAAAAATTTAGAGTTAGCCGATGTGATACAAAGAATAATCTAAAATAAAAATTAAAAAAACAATTAATAATATAAAATTACAGCAATAATTGATTCTAAAGGATTTACGAATCAAACAATTGCTTGCACGTGTGAATAAACTATTTAGTGTTCCCATAGTGTTCCCCACATGAACGATGTCTATGTCACTGTCTCTGGTCACAGTGAAGTCATTGCATGACCTTCCGGGATTAGTTCGGCCTCTAGACAAAACAAATGATTTCGCAATAAGGATTCTATTGAGAATTATTATAGTTTACAACAATGACATGCAATGATTTATGTGAAAGTACTACTTTTATTATAATTATTAATACAAAGATGAAATACAAATAAAATTCTTTCGATTAGATTGTCTCAGACGTTTGAAGTTGCATCCGCATGCCAAATATATATTGTTAGGTTGCAATCATGATCAGGTTGTATTTTGCACGTTACACTGTATATTGTATCACAATCGAACAAATGGTTATAGAAACGTATCACTTTTGTAAACTGTTACATAGAAAAAGTTACACCTTTTCACAATAAATTCAATTAGAAGTTGTTATTGTGGAGAAATTTGAATCACAGACGACATTTTCTTTTATATCGATGTTGCCAATTATTATTTCTTAATGCCAAGATTATCGCAACCATGGACTTTTCTTGAAATCTGCTACCTGTTATCATCTTTTGGTATTATTGTTGGTCATAGCCAGTACCGCCAAGACTATTCTTCTGTGGTGTTTGATGGTTTTGGCGGGAAGAAATTACATAAGCGCGGAATCTTTTGTATCGGGTCTGTTTTCTTTATATTTTATTTATTATTATTATAATGTAATAATAACGCACACTCATAATCCCGCACTAAAGAAACCCTGTGTCACGGGTGCCATAGACACACGACATCTCATTTAATGTTTGTATAAATATTTTACCCGACTAGGGAATCGATCCCGGGACCTGTGAGGGGCAGTCGAGTATGGTAACCGAAAAGGCAGTATTAAAAATAAACCATCAGAAGCGGATTCCGTTTTATTTAATGACATATTGATAATATTTATCATATAATAACGCAAATACACTCAAGGGAAACCCTGTGTCGCGGGTGCCATAGACACACACATAGACAACTACAAATTACACCCAAACTCACTGGAGAAATAAATGTAGGCCATACAAATATTTCTCCCGGCCCGGGAATCGAACCTGCGACCTCTGGGTGGCGGTCCAGCATGGTAACCGTTCGGCCACGGAGGCAATATAAAATATATGTAACAAACACGTACAAAAATTCATAAAGTGTGATGATTCGATTTTATAGCTCAGTTGGTGGTAGAGTGGTGACCCTAGTTTGGCATATAGACTCAGGTTCACTTTCAGATCGAAGAATTATTCTTCGTATTCGATCTTTGCATTAATAAATAATTATTAGAATAAAGAAGTTGAGGCATAGGCATTGTAATTTAAATTTAAAAAACAAACTAAAGTACGTAATGAAGATATCAAAATCCATCTTTGTCTTGTCTCTTAGAAATCAGATGCGACTTACTCCTATAATGGAAGTTTAAACTTAGTTTAGGAGATTGAAGGTCTGCCTTCTAAAATTATTATTGTGCGACCTAATAACAATTATAATAACGCGTATAATCATAACCCCGCAACTAGGGAAACCTAGGGAAACCCTTATCGTGGGTACCATGGAACACACACATAGACAACCACAAATTACACCTAAACTCACGAGAGATTTAAAGTAGGCTATACAAATATTTCTCCCGGCCCGGGAATCGAACCCGAGACCTCTGCGTGGCAGACCCGAATTGTAACCGTTCGGCCACAGAGCAAACATGGCATATTCTCATGTATTTCTTCTATCAAAGAAATAAATTATCATATTACGCTTATGTGAGAAAATATTAAGTCTTCTATATTAGGAGGGCCAATACAATAAAAAGTAACTAGATACTTATAAATAGGAAATGACAATAACAGAAAATCTATAAACATTACAAATGTGCGGAACCCCAATATGGAGAAGAGTAATTAATTAGCTAATGGACATTTTACTATCATATTACGTCAAGTGGGCGATCCGGTGCCGGCGCACGCCCACGCTAAAGATTACATTTTTTATAGTTTTTATGAAACTGTTGATTATAATTAATCAAAACTTTGTAACAAGGAATTTGGCTTTTGTTGCAATAATATTACGTAAATGTGGTGGGCCATAGCTAGAGTTATGTAAGCTGTCAATATTTTTAAAACATTGTAACTTACGTCATTTAGACAGTACAGTATACACTACGTGAGGTTGCGTATGCACAGTGATCGTTGCTACTTATTTCTGCATTACTGTTTTCCAGTTTTGAAGGGTAAGGGTGCTGGTGCAATTACACACACATTGGACTTGTGGACTTATTCTCTGGGTGACTAGGGCAACGGCATTGTCCCTGAGAACTTCGCGCTTTAAAGCCCTGACTGGCACTGTAACTACTATAGACAGGCGTGTCGCTTAACACTCGCGTGTCACTTAGTGTCATTAAAAAATACTACAAGAAACTTGTTGTCTCGCTTGGGATAAACATTTTTCTAGTGTCATGGAGTACGTACCTACATACTTAATAAAAATTTTAAACTGAATTATGTGAAAGTCTTGGTCCCTAGCTCGGTTGGTAAGAGTGGTAGCCACGTTGAGGCGACAGACGCTGGTTCAAGTCCAGATGGATCAAAGATTTTTTCTTTGTGTTTGCTTTCATCTTTGTATCCATAATAATAAACTAGTAAAGTATTTTCACAAAAATAGAATATTATGGTAGTAAAAACATCAAGACTCAATGAATACAAATATATACCTACATTTATAATACTATATCGTTATTTATTGTTTATATTTAGCCGTTGGCACAGTCGTCTCCTCCTCTGATTGGAATTGATCTACCTCAAAGGTTGTCTGTCGCTTTTGCATACAATACTTTTAAGTTGTTTATGTACTGTTTTTGTTCTTGTGTTTGAGTAAAAAGTATGTATCAATCTATATATCTATATCATTGACTTACAAATAAATGGACGACGGGTCTAATACAAAAACCACGAAAAAATGTCCCAAGTCAACCTATTTAAACGTAGTGACATGTCAAGGAATATGAAAAAGCTAAAACGTTGAATTTAAATTGTAATGTCATCGCAGTACTGTCTAATTTTGCTTGCTTCGCTGTCAGTCGAACAAACGAAGACTAAAGCGTGAATGACGTTCTGTATACGATTTTAACGCCCTATAAGTTCGGACACTTTTTAGCGCGGACCCGACGTCCATATAATTGTAAGTCAATGATCTATATGTATATATTTCATTTAGTTTGATTAAATTTTATTCTCATTGTTTGCAACCTTACAAACAAATGCAGGACAAAGAATCATAGCAATGACAAAACAAATTTCTATTTTCAATTGGTAACTGCAATAGAAACCTTCTTCTTCATCACAAGTATCTAGGGATCAAGCGCGTTTTTGCCAATTAGGTTTTTTAATTAATTTTTTGGCACCGATGGATTTTATTTAGTCAATTTTATATTTTGAATTTGAAAATGAAATTGATCACAAAAGAATCCATTTTTGTAAAAAAATAAAAAACTTGATGTGTGTGCATCAAAAGACATAATCAAATAATGTTTAAATAAAGTCAAGGTAACAATAAATAGAGTAACACAGGATACTGAATACGAATTCCGGTCTCTCAGAGCAATCTAACATAATATTTAAGCTGTAATGTGTACGTATGTTAGAATTAATGCGATTAAATATAACAAGTGCTTTTATCACATGAAAGTCATAAAAATAATACTAACTACATGAAAGGAATTATGTATAGCTATGTAAAATTGTCATCAAAACCTATGTCTGGAGTACTGTATGGTATGGATGCGAGACATGAACAATAACAAACAAAGACAAAGAGAAATTGCAATCATTTGAAATGTGGAGCTGGAGGCGGATGGATAAAATATAATCTCAGTACAGAGTACTAAAAAGAATTACATCTATTTGACAAGTTTTATTGAAATCGGTTACCGGAAAGTGCGCGAAACCGGATTCCGGACACCGGATAGAGGTGAAATATTTTCTTCAAATCGAAATGGGACCACTACTTTGGTACCTTCTTTCCAACAAAAAAGGATCATACAAATCGGTTCACAAATGTCGGAGTTATCGTGCAACATACATACAAAAAAACATACAATCGAATTGAGAACCTCCTCCTTTTTGAAGTCGGTTAAAAATGGACTGAAAGGAGATCAATTGGGGAGGAGAAAAGTCTTTTGAATGCAATAGAGAGAAGAAGGGGAAAATGTTTTGACATTTGTTACGTAATGACGAATTAGTGTGAGTGGTAAGAAGGATAGAAGGAAAAACAAAAAGAGGAAGACCAAGAATGGCGTGTAGTGAACAAATAAAAAACAAGATGAACAGCTATATAAAGGTCAAGGAACTGGCTATGAACCGTGAGGATTGGAGGAGGTTATACCGACAAGAATCTAGCTCTAAAACAGGACGATGATGTCAAATTTAACAATTCTCTTCTTTAAGCTTAAAAAGTTACCGATAGATTTCGGTAATAGAATCTTTAAGCCTTATTATCTCTCCTGAAAAGTTCTCATTTTGCATATATGCAAAAGGGATCAAAGGATTTTTTTCTGACTGTTCGACCTTTGTATTAATAATTATAATAATTTTATTGATTTCAAAAACCTAACGTGCCAAGCACCAAATACGTTTTTTGGTACGGTTTTTTTCCGTAGATGGTTTTAAATAGTATGAAGACGATGTTTGTTCTGTTATTAACTTATATTTCCTTGCTTCCTCAAGCCGTAGAAGCCTTATTGATTTGACTTAGCGTCTCTCAGCAGAGTGTCGTGAGTTTTCGGAATGCGTGTGCGAAATTTAATTTGAAATTTACCATGACATTTTTAGAAAGAGGTAATGTGCACACATTGTGAGTTAACCTGCACACATCTGCAAATGTATTTAATAATATGTGTGAAGTTTCCGATCCACATTGGACGCGCGTGAGAACTACAGCCCGAACCCTCTCGTTGTGAAAGGAGGCCTGTGTCCAGCAATGGGACTGTATAGGTTAAGTTTTATTATTATTGTATTTCCTCCTGTTTATTGTATTCCGTTTAAAATAAGGTAATTTTATTAAAATACTTGTAATTATAAATTAAAGATTTGCAAACTCTCCAACAAACGCAACATAAATAATAAATCAAAAGGTTGTTTATCTCCATCCAATCAAAATCCACGAAGTGAAGTCCCTCTGAAAATACCAACCACTTTCCAACTCAAAATTAAATGATTTCGCACACTTTAATAAAAAATATCTCAAAAATTTTACGCAATTATTTTCCAATTTAGCATTACGGTGTCGGGGCGTTTTTCGCAAAAGTCCGCGATTATCGGTACGCGTTCTCGATAATAACTAGTGTCCAAGCGCAGTTATCGACTTCGGAATTCGGCTTTTATCATTAAAATTTACTTAACAATACTGAATCTGAAGCATTAACATATTAACAATCCTTGAGATAGACATTTCATTTGCAAAAAATTTTACTTAAAATAGGAACCCAATATTTTGAAAGTTTATATTTCATAAACATTTATTATTCTTTTAATTTATGGAGCGAACGTAGAGGAAAACGCACGGAAAGGTCGACCTTGACCTATATACCTCAACCTGTAATGAATTTAATGAATAATAATAAAGAAATAATGAATTCTTTTTTCAAAAGTAGTAAGACTTTTTAGTTTTGGTCGTGTATGAAAAGGTATATCAAGAGAACACCGAGTAAAGGCCCATGATCTCTGCCTACACCATAGAGAGATAGGCGAGTTGATAGATATGTATGTATGAAAAGGTGGTTTCGTTATATAAATCTGTAACAAATAGAAATTAAACTGTTTGTTTTTGTCAATGGCTGACAACGAAATGTTGATTTGTTACAAAAAACAAATAGCTTCAAAAAAATAGTTGCATTTCCAATGTATTGCAATCGCGAAAATCAAGCAACTCGATAAATCTGTTACAAATTATATGAACAACCATTTCTTTATGCGCTAATACGTTGAGCCGTATCTAAAGCTACACAATCAATCAAAATTTTCACTTGAAATTTATAAAAAGAAGAATTAGAAGATAGAAAGAAGACATTATAAGAAGCCGAAGAAAAAGGTTTATGAGAAGCCGAACATCGTCTACAATTTGTCCGAAATGAGCAATTCGAGTGGTCTCTAATAATAATAAATCCGTAATATGAAGCATAAATCTCTTGGCATGAAATTCAATAAAGTCATATCGGCCGGAACCACCTCGGTGAGGACTTTAATTTGCAATTAATCAGGCTTCGACCAGACCGGCCTAAATTAGGAGGCCACGATCAACGAAAATATTAATGCCCATGGCTATTTATGCTGTATTCTCACACAGCTTATGTCAGAGAATAATATTTACGTATGAAAGGTTAATTATTGCTATCAGGTATTGTGTCTTGTGTTTTATTAATACTTATTTAAAGTTTATAACTTACAAGTTTATCAATAAAAAATAAATATGAAAATATGATTATTAGAACATAGAAACTTCTTCGACCCGGTCGGACTAGAACCAACGGCTATACTTTTTTTAATTTTAAACGCTTCCATAGATTTAATATACACTCGCAAACAGGCTTTATATAGCACTATATAAAACCTTTTTGCTAGTCTCAAAGAATACGAGGAATTAATAAATGGCTAAAAAATGAAAGAGAATGTATAATAGAAAAATATTAAACAAGTTTACTTTGACAAATTTTACTTCTTATTTTTATTTAAGTGGAGTATATACTAGAATTCACTATTATATTGTCGCTCTTCTCACTAGAATTCATTTTCGAGAAGAAAATGTAAAAAATATTAAAAATAAAAATAACAAAAAAGAAATTCAAAGTACTTTCTTTTATTTTACCGCCATTTTTTAAGTATGTAAGTGCAGGTATACAAATGAATTAAATGAAATATAAGTAATACCATAGACCATATTTTTTACTCTCGCAATTACGGACTTGATGCTGAGTAGGCAGTATGACAGTTTTTCTATTGTCTGTTTACGTAGCACTTTCTTAGTAGACATGCAACTCTTTGCCGGCCCAGACCCGACGTTTCCGAGCAAATTAGAACAAAATTAGATTAATAAATATAAAATTTTGGCGTTTTTCTTTCGTTTTATGAATGGAGTGAATACAAGTAACGAACCGGAGTACAGTGAAATTTTGAATTTTCGTCTTTAGCAAAAAAGTCCTCAGCTTGACGTTTTTGCAAATGAAATCAAGTTTGTATACAGTTTGCACACACTTATGACAATTTTCAAGTGAGACTTCTTTTTTCTATTTTCTTTTTTATATTTTTGACAGTGTGTTCGTTTTACAATTTTTACGTCTAAAATTATATATTATATTATATTTAGTATTATATTAAGTATTTTTACGTTTTCGCTGTTGCTACTCATTGGAGATGAAATTATTCGTTTCGGATCTAAATTGCGTATGCTTGTAGTTTGCAAAAAGACAACTGGCTGGTGACTTTAACATCTTGGTCAGCCGTAACCATGGGACCTGTAAAGGGCCCGAAACATTGGTTCGTTTGAAAAGAAAAATATACGCGATTTAAACCCGATAAATTGTTTCATTTCTCATATACAATCGGAAAAACCTTAAAAATTACTTGCTTTAATCGAGCTCTTAGGCTTTCGCTTGCTTTTGACGAAAACTATACATATGTGGTACGAAAGATGATGCAATGATCAAGACAGAAGAGGGAATGCATCGATGGTTTGGTCGTGTGGAAAGAAAGATGTATGTATGTGCGATGTAACGAATGTGGATGGAAATCGGGGAAAGTAGAAGGTAGTGAAAAGTATCAGGCATGTATGAAGGCATGTAGCCGTTGACCAGTTATGTCTAATACTTATGCAAACCACCCTATTCTTTATAGTTACACAATCTCAGTACAGAGTACTAAAAAAAAACAGACCACAAAGTCATTCATCCCTAAGTTTGCCACCCTTAGAGATAGAATATTTTTTTCAAATTTAAATGGGACTACTACTAAGGTATCCTCTAACCAACAAAAAATTATGAAAATCGGTTCACAAATGTCGTTGACAAGTTATCGCGTAACACATATACAAAAAAAACATACAGTAGAATTTAAAACCTTGTTAATACCTAAATATAATACCTAACATTTTGATTTTTAAAATGTATTATTACTTAATAACGGAAATTACAAAATAAATTCAAATTAAAACATGTCTTGTTTGTTTTGTTAAACACGTTGGTTTGTTTCAGAAAAAATACTTATACGTAATTTAGATCCGAAAAATAGTTTCATTCGAAAAGTAAGTTAATTAGTATTGTAAGGGAAGATGTTACACAATGTAGGTCATACATAAATAATGTCATTTTAATTTCAGTAAATTATTATCGTATAATTTAAGTATAAACAAGTACACAAAATCGCATAAATAATTTTATTATACTTATGATAATGTAGAGTTCAAAAATTTAGACGAAAAACAATTTTTTTGCCCATTCATTACTGGAGACTTGTGTCTAGCAGTGAAACATGAAAAGGTTGAAAGTGCTGCAGATTTATCAGCACTAGCATTCAGCACTAACACGCATTGGTTCGTCAATAACATTAAATCAAATGCATTGTCCCACATCGGTTCTAGAAATAAAGATACACATTAGGCCGACGAAAATTGGTTATTGCTCTTCCTAGTTATAAATCTGTACTGCAGATCTGATCTGTATCTATACTTTAGCTACAATGTTGTCACAAGTCATTTCGGCGAGTTCAAAACTTAATTTATGTTATTACTAATTACCGTTATTAAGGTGAAGTGAGATCAAAAACAAACGTTTTGGTATATTTCGCCATGCAGTAACGTGAACATTACATTGAAGGGTAAGTGTGCTGGTCAAATTACAGGCACATGAGACTTTTCAACTTATGTCTAGGATGTTGGGCGCAGTGACAGTGCTCTACAGATCTTTGTGATTTAAAGCTCTGAGTGGCACTGCAACTGCTTTGGACAGGCATGTCGCATACCACCAGGCGCACGACTTGTTTGTCCCGTCACTTTGTATCATAAAAAACACAGAAATCCGGTTTTTCGACATTAAAAACACGGCTTCAACTTGTTTTCTTTTTAAATAATAATGAAAACAGAAGTAGTAAACTATTCCAATCCGCGAAATTTTCATTATTTACTACGTTCGTCTACGGAAAAATCAATTTCAGTCCATTGTTGTCGGGATATTCAATTAAATTTGCTCTCCCATGTTCCGTAATGGACTATAAACTTATTTTACAGTGTCAGAGTATATTTTATTTCTAAAAGGCAAATGTTCAAATATCGTGCACTGACATTCTCTGCATCTACCTCACACACTACAAAGCCTACGCAACCGTTCCTACATTGTGACTGTTACGTATATGAAAAACTGTTGCCTGGGAGAGTTTGGCATTTAGCAGCAAAGCTGTCTGTTGTACTTTTTGTCTTAGCAAAATGTGTTACGAGTATAATGCTAAAGCGAATCACGCTGTAAGGATGGCAAATCATTTATTTGCGCCAACTAAACAATCCAGAACATCAATTTATAACCTCTATTATGCCACACTAGAAAATATTTAGTCAAGTAAAAAATAAAGCGAGTATATAATACAATATCAAGTCATATTTTAAAAGTTAAAGTTTCCTAATATAAAGGCTGATCACGTATTTAAGGCTTTGTTTATGCGATTCAAATTTTCCGCCATTGAAGAAACACTGATATTGTTACTCACATAAAAGTGTTGCATCATAAGTGGTTGTTTATTGACGACATGCTTCATTCCTCAATGTAAACAATAGTTATTTTTGCACAAAATTTCATTAATAGGAACAAAAATAACATTTTTTCAGTGAAATATAAATTTATATGAGCTCGAAGCGTGGTAGATATAGATATTTTATTCAAGTTCTTTGCAGCATAGAGGAGAACCTTTGCCAAGTACATAAAAAGAAGATTTATGTTATTAACCGTGATTAAACTAGTTCTTTCAGTCTTTTTAAGCAAATATGTATATATAATTTTTATATTCATTAAAATTATTTTACACTAAAATGTGTAAAAGAATTTTAATGATGCTTTAGATTATGTAGAGTCCACTTAAGTGATTTTTATATGTTAATAACATATACATACATAAGAACAAATACATTTTATATAATTACTTACGTACACTTAGCACATACGTATAAGGTAGACGTTAAGGAAAGTGAAAGCGTGATCTGTGACGTCATAACACTCACCACCAAGAGTCAGTGATGGGCGCGAGGAGCAGCAGGCAAGAGGCGATGACCACCGGCCGCATATCGTGACGGACATCACTGCCCCCACACCCGGTACCTAACCATCCCTTGCGACTAACTAACAAAAATGCCCCAACTCTCCACCTACGCCTGCATGCCTTTAAAATTTTCGATTACCACATACGATGTTCAAAATTCGAAAGTTCGTATTCAGAAATTGTTCTTCGACTGTTTTTCGAAAAATGCTATATTTTCAAAATCAGTTCGGAATTTCCGGCGCGTGTCGCGTGCGTGGATCCCTGTCGGCGGGAGATCGCGGCGCGACTGACGCTCACCTGTGCGCTCACCCAGCCGCACGCGCACCGCAAAACGATTTTCGCGCTATTTTGGCTAATATTTAGCGGATTAGGCTTCGCGTGATTAGAAATTTGAAGGAGGGGATACGAATTGTGAGACGATGCGTGTGGGCGATTTGATATATTATAGCTTTCGTTCGATTAATGAATCGATAATCCAGTTTTTCGATTAAATGCATGTCAATAGTCTTTTAATAGGTCTGGTGTTTAGAATCGGTATTTATATGTTTGTTGTGAACAAATGCATGTAATTTTCGGGTTGCGCACCATTCAGCTGTTGGTAGGGCTAGGTTAATACGAGCAGACGTGGTCTGGTGGAATGATGGACAGGAGAAGCGTTAGTACACTTCTATTATTAGAGTACACGTGCGAAACGCTAATTGTGTTAAACAAACAATCGCGTCTTCCCACCGACTGGCGTTTTAGCGCATCTGAACAGGACAACTTAAAATTTTCGTAGTTATACCTTTTCTTCTTATTATTAAACAGTTAAACTTTTGTCGGCAGAGTAATCGCCAACCATCTTTGTTCTGCGTCCTACCTTTGATTTCCTGATACGAGACGACAGTAACTTTTTCCCTTATGCTGTACCATAAAATTAAAGTAACATTTATCGATAGCGACCGCGTAAAATGTTTGTACACAAAATGTTCCTTTTTCTTATGACTGTTAGAGGCGCTGTAAAACTTGCCATACAAAATTGTGAAGTAACCTACGCGGTCGCTAGCGACAACTGCCACAGTAAACTCGTGATAGAGGCACATCTAAACAATTTCGTCGCGGTCGTCCTTTGCCTCTTTTCTCTTCTATGATGTTTGCAAAACAACTGTTGTGACGTATCAGATGTCCAAACATCTTTCCCCTTCGATTCTCTATTGTTTTTAATAACAGCTTACATAGCAGCAGACCGCTTTCTGAAAGATTTCGTCCAGGAAAGTACTGTCATCTTATCTATTTCTATCGCAAACTTGTAGTGTAAGCACTACTGTGTTTCGATTTTGAACGGTGAGGGTGCTGGTGAAATTACTGGCACATGGGATTAACGTAATATGTCTCAACCAACGCACTGGCGGCGGCTCTAAAATCTTTGCGATTTAAAACTCTGAGTGGCACTGCGAAAGACGTATTCCTTCAGGGAAATACTGTCACTTTACCTGTTTTTTCCGCCGTGCAGTAATTTGAGCATTACTGTGTTTTGATTTTGAAGGATAAGGGTGCTGGTGAAATTACAGGCACATTGGACTTTTCAACTTATGTCTAGGATGTTCGGCGCAGTAACAATGTCCCACAGATCTTTGTGATTTAAAGTTCTGAGTGGCAACTGTTATGGACAGGCGTGTCGCTTACCATCAGTCGCACGACTAATTCGTCCCGTCCCTTGGTGTCATAAAAAAAATTATCTAGCTAAACCTATTTCAACCAATTTCCAGCATTGGTTAAAATAGTCAAAGGAGATTTATATGCCAATGGTTATGCCATTGGAACTTATGTTAATTATATCTACTGTTGGTTTATTTTCACCTCAATTATGGTTAACTACGAAAAGGCACGTTGCTTAAAATTCGGTGAGATTTGGTATATTTATTTTATATTAAAAAATACATCAGACTATCTTATGAATCTAAATAAATAAGACCAAAAATCTCTTAATTACAAACTATAACTAATTTATACCACGAGATGTTGTAAAACAACTCAATTTTATGTATACTTTTCCATCTGTTCCATAGTGTAATCATTCAAGTTTGGAGTGTAGTTAATAGAATTCGTAGCAAAACACTCTTAGGGTAATTGGCACCTTTTATTACGCTATTAAAGTCAAAAACGTTTCTAATTATAAACAAATCCAGATTTATGAGCTTGAAACGAGTTACGCGCTTGCGCCGTTATTTAAAACTTTTTTGAACTTGATTTCTTATAAAAGAAACATTTATTTAATATTTTGGATAATGAAATTAGTGCGCTAGTTCGAAAATAGGCAACAACTTTTACAAAATTAAATGTTTACACTTTAAATGTTGCTCAAACTCTAAGAAGAATACAAAGTGAAACATCAAAGAGGTGATTATGAAATGCCCGTCTTGTTTGACATGTATTCGGCAAAGGGTATTTTTGCCATGTGCAAAATATAATATATTTTTACTACTCTGGGTACTAGGGAATTGGCTTTGATTTTCATTTGTTTAATTTTCTTGGCTGAAGTTGCACAGCTGTTTTCCAGCCTAGTTTCGTGAAACCTAAGGCTGAATTGTCGAATGCTAATTTCTATTACTAGAGAACAGATATCGCTTCGAGGAATCTTGAGCCAGAGCAAATTTCTTGATAAACAAATAACAATGTAGAATAAATAACCCCGTTTAAACTATAACTTTAAATTAGTTATATCGTTTATCACGACAAATTAATAGGATGTGTCTTGTTAAGAGTTTGAAGTAGATAAATCTATAATATATATGAATTGTGAACACAAACTTGCAATTAGTAACACAAAATTCGTCACGAATTACATATACGACACGACTTCGCCACTGACAAGGAAAATGCAAACAAAACACGGATTCGCTCTGAACCTTTTGGAGGGAAAAGTGTCGTTTTTATTTTGACTTTCAATTATTTTGTGATATCTAGTTTAAAGTGGAATAGGATAGTGCTATTGTGCCTTAATCGAAGATTAAAACGCGAAATTATACGAATCTCGAACTAAAATACCCGTATCGCCCCGTTCTAAGGAATCCCGAGTCAATCCAAGCACGCTGCCTCAAATTGCCTATCCTCTTTGTGGCGGCCATATTTACAGAAACATAATTCAACTTCATGTACCAAAAAAGAATAATGTACAAGACTTGGCTGTATGGTGTAAAACCTTTGCCTTTTCCTTTATGGAAAGAAGCTGTGAAAGAAAGCAAACAAAACACATAAACACAACAAGGAGTTGGCGGTAGAATGAAAATGTTCCATATTTAATAGCAGTAGAGCTCTTTGTGAACGATATCCTCCAGAGAAACACTGCCAACCTTACCTATTTCTGCCGCCAAACAGTAATTCGAACATTACTGCTTTCCAGTTTTGCGGGGTAAGGAAACTGGTAAAATTACAGGCACATGAGACTTGTCAACTTATATCTCAGGGTAGCCAGCCCAGTGACAGTTGACTGGCACTACGACTGCTATTGACAGACAGTCACTAAACACCAGGCGGACGATTTGTTCGTCACGTCACTTGTTATCATAAAAAGTATCATGGGAAGAACGAGTTTTCCCTGTAGAACCGAGACGGTTAATACTATGGACGCTTGATGAGGAGGTTTCGATTCCACGTAGGACCATTTAAGGAAACGAATTTTGTAAAGTGATTCTGGTCTGAATATATTGAGTGCAGAATAATAAATGAGTTCAAAAGAATACATAACTAATACAAAGAATTCCCTAGTTAGAAACCTGGTCATAGGTGTGATTATCAGGCACATTTTTTTACAAAATCTGACGCATTTTGCTTATACAGCTATCTATATCTATATTAAATTATTTATCTACAAATATAAATTATTTATACGCATCGTGCAACTACCTTCATCGGAACTAATTGCAGATAAATTCAACTCAAAACGTATGATTTTAATTTTTGTCTACCTACATTATTTTTCTTAATACGCAGTGAATGGTGATGGTTGTATAGATTATAGTGCGCTTTACTATTAAGTTTTGAAGTAAGATCTTAAATTTTCTCTGTAAGTGAATTTATATTCTTAAGAGAAATAAATATTCTTTAACCATATGTATATTAAAATTTTAATTTTAATAGGATTCTTCAGGATTGAATGTCAAAATGCTTCACCACTATGATATTCAATTACTTTTTGTGAAATTACTCCACTAGTTTGTTACAATTATTAATACAAAGATTACTTACAAAAAATTCCTTCGATCTCCAAGCAAACCATGTCAGACGCTGTGCCATCTAAGCCACGGAACGAACCAGCGGATCTCACGAATTTTTCTGATGTGTTTGTTTTCGGATCTTTGTATTTTGTTTTCAACGACGTTTTAGCCGTAGGATTTTAGAATTATTCTACTTTTTATTTCTTTGCGATAGCGATCACACATTTTTTTTTCTTTTTTTCTTTCGATTCGTTCGTAATCCGAACACACAAATCTAGAGTACTAAAGACCCGATCTCGAAAGTTCGTAAAATTACATCTATTTGCCAAGTTTTATTGAAATCGGTTACCGGAAAGTGCGGGAAACCGGATTTGTCCCTTAGTTTGCCACCCTTACAGGTGGAACATTTTCTACAAATTTAAATGGAACCAATACCGAGGTACCCTCTTTCTAACAAAAAAGAATCATCAAAATGGGTCCACAAATTCGCGTAATATACATACAAAAAGAACTGTCGAATTGAGAACCTTCTCCTATTTTTGAAGTCGGTTAAAAATACAAATATCGCTTGTTACACCTAAAGATAAAGTCATCCCTGTGACATTTCGGACGCTCATTTCTCGTGTTCGGAACTGACATGAATGGGCCGTAGTAAAAAACGCAAACGCTCTTAGGGAAAAATGTATAATAAAAAATGGTAACGTGGTCCAATGAGGGCTAACACTCTTTGTACATAACTGCCAGATTGAATTCGGATTGTGTTTCGTGTACATTACGTATTTATTTACGTTTACTAAAGGATAAATTATCTCAATTTATTTTTGAAGGCAATGTATTCACATTATATATTATGTTATATATTATGTGTTCCCATAGTCTACTGAATTATGATATCAACAAAGAAAACTGCTTAAATTCGAGAACACTACTGCCTAATATACTTAAAGCTTCATGATGATATACCACGGTGACGACGTTACAAACCGAGACGATGGCTACACAAAAACAATGTATTACTTCTGTTCACGAGTTCACTACATCAAACAAACACAAAGTTCACGTGGTTGATGTGGAATTCAGTGTTTAGGTAATAGTATACCAAATTAAATTACTCCAATGGTTTTGTAATGCTCGGTCAATAGACATTTTATGTCATCGTATACACCCCCCGTTGAGGTGACAGTTATTCGAGTTGTTACTACTAAAACTCGATTATGATTGCAATCTTTTTATTTCTATTGAATATCATCATGTTTTTGCTATATACTACGGAATCCGCAACAAGCACATAGAGAAATTCGTAAAATCTGCTGGCTCGATTCGTAACTCAGTTGGCTCAGCTGTGGCCACGTTGACACGACAGACGCTGGTTCCAGTTCAGTTGGTTCGAAGGATTGTTTGTTTGTGTTTCTGCGACCTTTAAAACTATAAATGTATTATCAAAAAATATATATGAATATGATAGTGGTATAAACATCATAATATTCAATAAAAAAAATAACTCACACATACATAGCCCGCACTAGGGAAACCTTGTATCGCAGATGCTATGGACATAGACATAGAGAACCAGAAATGACACCCAAAGTAACGAGAGAAATAAAAATATACCATACTTCTCCCGGCCCGGGAATCGAACCCAGCACCTCTACGTTGCATACTAGCATGGTAACCAACCGTTCGGTCACGGAGGCAGTTAATAAATGTATCGATAACAATTGTTGACAATTTAAATAGTAAATCCAGTTACGTCGAAAAAGCTAAAACGAATAAATAACAATCAATTAAATTTTTCAATTTGGTAGAAATTAAGCATCGAGATAGAAAATAATGCATTTGTTTAGGAAATGCTTATGAAAAATTATATATATTCCAAAGGTAAAGTATAATTCAGTTGATGGCACTCAAATTAGTATCATTAATGCTATTCCTCTTCTTTAGCGAAAACACCAAAATTAGAAAGAGGTAAAATTAAATCCAGTACGAAAAAGTCGTGAGAACAGGTAATATCTCGCCAGACATCTTAATGATGGCTGGAGCTTCATTGACAGTTTGTTGTGGCAAATTTATGGCCATCTACAACATGGAGAATAATAATAACTGTAAAACATTTGGTCATTATTATCCAGTGAATTATAGAATAATTGATTGAGATCTGTTGTTTAATGACAAAGTTGGCGATGCATTAACATAATTTAAGACATGTTATAACTACTTTAGTTCACGTTCCATGATTATGTAAAATAGTCAATAACCAAACTACCTACGACACCGAGTTATAGTAATATAATTTTAGTGTCAAACATTAAGGTGGTGAATTTTGAAATTAATTATCACATTTGAGGTTGATTCGATTTAAGTGTACAAGCACCTCAATGAAATAAAAGGACATCGTCTTTTGTTTTAGTCCCTTATTACTTATTTGACAGTAATTGTCAAATAATTGGACGGATGAAGGACGGAGGACGGGAGCAGACCCCCTGTCGTAATTGTCGCCACAATAGTTATAGTGTATGCCATCGATACGATCAGAAGAGGACGATCGTATATATTTATATAAAACTTAGATTGGCACACTTGGTGTAATTTATCAGTGATCGGAATTGAAGGAGTAAATTTACTTAAGGTGTGATTGTTCTGTACAAATAATATGGAAATACCCATTTCGTTATCAATGCGTATAAAATTTCTTTTTCACCTCACTAGCTCGGAAAGGCTTTCTTTCACATTAGAAATCTGCTCTCAAAAGCGTTATTTGCACGCTAGCGGGAAAAGGTTTTTGAAATTCGAACTTAACGATGAACTGCGATCCAACTAACTTTCTATTTCGATGAAAAAAAAGATGATGACACGTGTAACTACGCGATTTGTCGTTCATTACTTATTTATGTAATATAAATCCGTTAGTATATTTTATTCTTATTATTGTTGACATTAAATGACAATGACAATTAATTGTGTTCATTAAATAATTTTAATTCGTCAAAGAACTAAAATAATTTCAATAATCACTTAATCACACAAAATTATAAGTACAAGTAAAAATAAAAAAAGATAAGGTGCAAATTTGAAACGCATTTGAAAAAAAATGTTTTTTTTCATTAAAAAAACTAATGTTTTATAGTTCAACCGTTTTTCATTCATCTATGTTTGATGAGCGAATGTAAGCAAGTGCTGGAGCCTATGATGCCTGCTAGTACAATTGTGTAATATGTCCAATATGTATGTTTATTGTGTTGTTCATGTGTGTTATTTTATTATCATACCTATGTTTGTAGTGCTTTGGATTTCTTGTCTGTTATGCTACAAATTATAAATAATAAATAAATAAATAAATCTACCATTTTCCTCGCTATAGTAAGGTAAAAAGTCGTGTGTTTCGTTCGGCAACAAAGTTGTTTTGAGTCTCGTGCCTTGAAACCTTCGCTAGGCTCAGGATTCAATATAAGCACTCGCCTTTAATAACAACTTTGCAGCTTGCTTAACAAATAACTATTTTTTTTGTTTATTTTCCAAACATTTCTAAAATTTTAAGCAAAAAGCAATATTATAGAAATGAAACTATTTTTCCGGATTTAAATCGCGTATATTTGTTTTTTCGTCCCATGGTCGCAGTAGTAAACCGAAACGTCGGTTTGTTTGAAAAAACAAATATACTCAATTTAAAGCGGGAAAAATAGTTTCATTTCCCATGTGTAACGATTGCGAAAACCTAAGAACTCGATAAGCAATATTATTATAAAAATATTCAAATTAAAAGAAGCAATTAAAACAATCGTCACGCAGATACGTAAACATAATTAATAATGTTAAATTGTTAGAAAAACACGTCCATAGACACTGCAAACGGACTGTCATAATTTCTCTAAACAACTTAATAGGTAAGCTACTTATGACAACGAATACAGATTGAACAATTATGCTAATGTAGTTTGGTCTACACACGGACTGATCTGTATCAACCCTTAGTCTGCCATTTCATAACCGCTCGATGTGAGCCGGGAGGGTACAATATCATAATCGTCTATAAATTATATTTAAGAGTCGATACTACCTCAGCTCAAATTCTAATTTTTCCCGTACTAATACGGTCCATTTGATTAGGGTCGAGCGGCAGGAACACTGTCTTTAATTCAGAATTTTAATTTGTTTACAAACGAAATATAAGTCATTTGAGAATTTTTTTTATAACATCAAGTGACGGGACGAACAAGTCGTGCGCCTGATGGAAAGCTACGTGCCTGTCCATAACAGTTGCAGTGTCACTCAAAGCTTTAAATCGCAAAGATTTGAAGGGGACTGCCTCCGCGCCTGTTACCATGAGACAAGTTGACAAATCCTAAGTGCCTGAAATTTCACCGACCTCAAATGGCTCTGACTGGTTCCACATAACAGTGAAAGTGTAGTATCAATCACTTTGGAAAAAATATACAGTAAAATTGAGGAGATACACTGATTACTATACTACTGATTGATATACTATATGGTATAAAAACACGACCCCTAAAGATCAGATCTTTGCGATTTAAACTTTTGAATGGCACTGCAACTGTTATGGACAGGCGTGTAGCTTACAACTTCTTCGTACCGTCACTTGATATTATAAAAAAAAGGTTATATAGACTATTAAGCCTTAAGACGTAGGAAATATGTGTCACACCTCTGGTAATAGTACCTTGTGATAACTTTTGTCGCCATTATATAATATGTGCCATACAACCACACCAAATGTCTGGTCTCAAACTAGGGATCCCTGTACATTTATTTATATATTTATTTATTTATTAGATTTGCCAACAGAAATACACTATTGTACATGAACAAACAATAACATTACATAAAATACTCGAGTGTAAACCCAATAATAGGCAAATGCAGCATGCACATATCAGAAGCTCGTGTCAAAAGCATTTTTTGTATGTTACATTACAGACAAATAGATGGATAAAACAAAACCAATAAGTAAACATGCTAAATTAAACTGTAAAGTTATGGTACTTTTAGTCTGACCATTTATACAATAAATTTTATATTTATTTAATGACAACGAAAACAAATCTAAGTCAGTTAATCTATGTTTACATGTTTTATGAGAATTATTGTACTCTCGGCAAACTCGGTTCAAAATAGCATTGTAGCCAACGTTAGTTCTGAACTTTTTGATTTTAAAAAGACGATAGTTACTTTGTCTGGCGTTGCGACGTGGAATAGAAAACTGGAGTTGTGATAAAAGTTCTGGGCAATCAATTTGCCCCGAAATCAAACGATGTACAAAAACTTGATCGGCAATCCAACGGCGACGTTGAAGGGTGCACATTTGAAATGAACTTAGTCTGTCCTCATATCCCTTCAATAAGTGCAGCCTTCGTTGGTGGACTGTGAGGAAAAAGAGAAATCGCTTTTGGACGCTTTATATTGTATGTCTAGTACATGAGTACTAGAGCAACGGAATTCAGTCTGGGGCACTGAAAGACATTCATTTCCCAAATTGATCCTACCAAGAATCGAACCCAGAACGGTTCGACCACGGAGATTAAAGAACTATAGTAATAAAATCAGATCCTCTCTATCTGATACATTACCTAAACGTCCATTGTTTGTTACTTACTTTTGATTTTATATGTATAATTTAAGTTAATAAAGAACTTGATTACAATGTAACATGATAAATAATTGCCTATAAATATGGAAATCTACTTTTGAAATAGTCTCGAAAGTCTCGTTTTTTCTGGATTTTCGAGACCGCACCGAGTCCAAGCAGTAATACGAGCATTACTTCATTTCGATTTGAAATTACAGACCCATGGGACTTATCAACTTATATCTCAGGGTGACGTCCGCGGTGGCAGTGTCCCTCAGCTCTTTGCGATTTAAAGCTCTGACCGGCACTGCAACTGTTATGGACAGACGATTCGCTTTCCACCAGATGCGCGAGTTGTTCATCCCGTCACTTTATATCATAAAATTCTCGATTTTTTTTCGAGACGCGGAAATGTAGCGAGACTAAAAGCCCTACCAGGTATTGTGGAGATCACATATCATGTGAATATGTAGATCTGGCAGATGGCCAAAAGCGCAAGTCTGTTCTACGGATTTGAATTCAAATAAGGTTTGTCTTATTTTTTTATTGGTTTTGGATGCTATTGACAAACACAAAAGTGTAAAATATACAGCAAATAATGTAAAATAGAGTAAGTAATGTAGTTAAGCAATATAAATAATAATGTAAGTTTACACACATAATATTAAATTATAACAATAGCCACCAAATACGAATATATATGGGTACGGAAATTCATATTTTCAGATTTACAGGTATCAATCCCATCGATTAAAGAAATATCTATGTAGCGAGACATATCTGCTCAGATAAAAGATGTTTGTATTCACGCTTAAATTATTATTGATGTCATGTTATTATTGATGTCACGCAATGGAGGAGGAATATCATTCCAACACTTACTGGCGCGATACCTGAAACCGCCGCGAAAAGCAGTCGTTCTGTGTTTTGGGATGTTAATAACATTTTTAGAAACTAATCGGAACTTATTCCCCTTACACTTAATCTGGTGATTATTATTTTTACTGCATGTGAATAAGCATACAATATACTTCAATATAAGTACGACATGAGAAAAAGCGAAAACCGTTTATATAACCTGTGTTTCCACTAATAAACAATAAAATCATATGAAATATGAGCTTAGGTGTTTCTAAAATAGAGGCTATCGGCGCAAAAGTGGTGTAACCCACATTCAATTTATTTTTCTACAATATATTAAATGACATTAAACTACTTACTCACTTATTACTTAAGTATTATTTACAACGATATTGTAGATAAAATATTTGTGCTCAGGCAACACAGAGGCGGCCGTGGAAGCGTTCCGAGCGCGGAAAATTTTGTAAAGTACGTTCATTTGAACCCTGCCACACAGAAACGTGCGGCGGCCGCGCATCGGCGTCAGGTTCACATAAACTCGTACATTACAAAAATTCATTATTCAGCATTAATGTGGATTACATCACTATTGCACTGATAGCCTTAATCAAAATTTTCTTCTTTTTTGTTTTTAGATAAAAACACCAGTCATATGATCTCGAACTAAAGAACTCCCTGCGCTATGAATACTCTGAAGCGTTCCAGACCAGTATCTGTTTAGAAAAGTTTATTTCTCAAATTGATCTTACCGGGAAGAAACCCGGGACCTCCTCATCTAGCGCCTGCGATACAAACCGTTGAGCCATCGAGGTCATCTAAATATACACACATCAAAAGTGTCTAGGGATCAAGTACGTTTAAGAGTATTGCTGCAATTAGGGTTAATTATATTAACTTTTTTGTATCGCTATTGATACTTTTTAGTGAGTTTTAATATTTAAATAAGGAATATTGTTTAAAATTCGATAATAAGAAGAAAATCGATTGTCAATGTGGTTTTGTATAAAAATGAGTTATAGCGTTTTGACAAAATCATTACAATATCTGCATCGGAACCGAAACAATTTACATTATTATGGAGAGACGACATCATTTAACCCGAGAAGTGATTATGCGAGCCGTCGGAATGTTGGAAGCTGGTTCCAGGCAACGTGCTGTGGCTTTCACTCTTAACACTACACAGAGCGTCATAAGTCGCCTCTGGACGCGCTATCGCATGACGGGCAGCGTGGCCGAGCGACATAATAATAATAATTTGTTTATTTCTCCCACAATAAATTTAAAGTAATGGAACAGAGCGTACATATTAAACATTGTGAGAGACAGGAGCCTAAACTAGGTAAGACCTGTATCTTAGGCCTCCTGGTCTCCACCTCTTGGTTGAACAATTCTGTACCTAAAATTTCCAATATACATGGTAAGGGATTAGTTTAACAAATTTATAGAATATAGAAGAAAATATAATCTAATAGAGTGTGGTTGCGTGTGTGTATGTGTTTGCGTTTATGTATGTGTGTGTGTGAGGAGTGCATGTGTGTGTGTGTGTGTTGTATGTATTTAGTGTGGGTGTGTATGTGGTGTGTAAGTGTGCATGTGGGTGAGTAAATGCGTGGGATGAATGGATGTGCGTACTTGAGGCCTTTATCGCTTGTTACACATGGAGGACGATCTCGCATCACGACTCGCAGACAGGACCGGTATATCCAAAATACTGCTCGACGGAATCGTACCATGACCGCCATGATGTTGGTTACGAGGCTCTACAGCTCCTCAGGCTTTCTAATAAGCGATCAAACAATCCGAAATCGTTTACGTGAAGTGGGTCTGCGATCCCGAAGGCCGCTCAGAGTTCCACCTATTGCACCCTGCAATCGCAGGACCCGTTTACGATGGGCTCGCGAACACAGAAACTGGGAGGAAGAAGACTGGCGCTATGTGTGCTTTTCGGATGAATCCCGCTTCGGTATGAGACCGGATACAAGACGTACTCGAGTTTGGAGAACATCTGGACGTCATGAACGTTTGAGATATTGTCAGGAAGTTCATCCATATGGTGGGGGAACAATAATGATATGGGCCGGTATTTGGATCGGCGGAAGAACCGATCTCATTTGGATCAGGGGTAATCTCAATGCTCAAGTTTACGCAAAGAGGATTGTTTCAGATGTAATCATCCTTTTGCGAGGCCAGTTGGGTGATTCATTTCAACTAATGCATGACAACGCACGTCCACACACGGCTAGAGTCGTAACACGCATTCTTGCCGAAGCTCGTATCAACGTTCTGCCGTGGCCTGCTCAATCGCCAGACCTCAATCCAATTGAGCACGCATGGGATATGCTTCAAAGAAGAGCTGTGCCGGGTATGCATACCGTACATACTCTACAACAATATTTTGACTTGTTACAAAACACATGGGCGGCCATTCCTCAAAGTGATTTTGATGAACTCATCTTAAGCATGCCAAATCGCTGTAATTGTGTGATTCGTGTTAATGGTGGAAATACAGATTATTAATTTTCTTATCTTTACAATAAAAATGAGCAAAATCATCATTTTCGCCATTTTTTTGTCATTTAATTGACGCCGTTCATTTGAGTTTTTTCCCACAATTTGCAAAAACATCAATTTTAGTTTATTTTAATTAAATATAGGGGTAAGCGGTTAAATAAAACATAAGCATTAAAGTAAGAAGTCGTCCTGGAAGACTGGATTTAGTAAATATTGCTTAAATAATTTTTATTTCAAAAATATTCACTTGATCCCTAGACACTTTTGATGTGTGTATATTTCTCTACAGGAATAAATAATTGTACCAAACGAAATCATACCGTCTGTATCACAACATTAGAAATATTTACCTGTTGCTCGCCACTCATGTGTGGTAAACGGTCGACCCAATACTGAATTATTAATGTCTAAGCTTTAACTACTTGATTAACTTCACTCCTTACGTGGGTGTAGTGTTTTAGAATCGCATTCCAAAGTATAGTAAATACCATATAAATGAGACGGCGGCGGTAGCCCGGCGTCATGTACAGTCAAGAGCACATCAAGATTGACTTTTTGGACTCTAGATCATTCTTATAGTAAGCTTATTTTATACGCTATATTATACAGGATGGAAATCAATGGAAGATGAAGGGGAAGTATCTTAAATGCTTATGACAGCTAATTTTATCTAAAAGAAACATTCTTTTATTTTTCTTAATATGAACAACGGTATTCACAGAATTTTTCAAAAGCTTGCCTGAACTGGGAATACTAAAAATAAAAATAAAAAGCGCAATATTTTGTTGTACTATTGGTTAGGACCAATAATACAAAAAAATCTCTCCAATAAACATTGGATCGTACAATTAAAGATAACCATGAAATCTAATGTTAATGTAATATATTTATTAATGCACCAAAGAAATACAACAGAAACGTTAATATAACAGAAGGTGGACTTATCCCTAAACAGAGATCTCTTCCAGCCAACTCGATGTTAATATTCGAAATTAACTTCGTTGGACGAACGTAAGGTCTTTGAAAATATTTTACACTTATATGTTACGGTATATTAATATCTAGTCTTAACTTGAATTATGAAATAAAAATAATAATTATAATAAATCGTTTATTCCAAGTAACATTGACTTACATAATTTGTTAGTAAAGCACTTAATACTAAAGTTAGTAAGATACTAAATTATACTCAATAGACACTTCTGCAAACATAAAGAAGTAGATAACGAAAGAAAAGAAAAGAAAAAAAGAAAAGAAAGAGTTCGTCCAGAGACGTACTGCCACCTTAAATATTTCTGGCGCCAAGCAGTACCTAATGTTAGCACTACTTGGGACTTGTCAGCTTTTCAACTCTTACACATTGGCGTTTTAATGCCCTGAGTGGCACTGCAACTGTTATGGACAGGCTTTTCGACTTACCACCAGGCCCACGACTTGTTCGTCTCGTCACATAGTGTTATAAAGAAAAACAAAAGTTACCTTACCTATTTCTGCCGACAAGCAGTAATGTGAGTATTACTACGTTCCGGTTTAGAAGGGTAAGAAGGGTGCTGGTGAAACTACAGGCACATGGGACTTTCTGAGTTGGAACTGCAACTGTTATGGATAGGCGTGTCGCTTACCACCAGGCGCACGACTTGTTCGTCTCGTCACATAGTATTATAAAGAAAGACAAAAGTTGTTCATTTGTTGTATATACAAATACATGCAACATACATCTCATATTATTTACATGTGTTTTCCACCGGGAACAAAGAAATTCTAATAGGCAGAGAAAGCTTCTAGAAAGTTTTTACAATTTCCGCTAATAACGCAGACAAAGCCGTGAGAAAAGGCTAGAAAAAAACTTAGTTCTGGAAAATGAATATTCTGTCGTTCATGTACATTTCAAAGAAAATATTACACAGTTCTAACTTAAATTGATCTTTCATAATACCCAACACTGCAAACCGAAGCCCTCTCAGGCTCTTGTCACGCTAAATAGCCACTCGTGCGCAGCTTCAAAATGCAAAGGAATAACACTCTTGAAGCCTTTAGTAAATACTTGACCGCTCTCTACTTAAAACGATTCCGATGTCCACTTATACCTCATCGTTAAACTAAGACATACTTAAGTAGGCGCTTTATTTAGAATTTAGTTTAGTATTCTATAAACTAAAATACCATGACGTCATTACATAAAGCCTAATACTTTAGACCATGTATATAAAAATAACAGTATACCATGTATATATAATAGTAGTATAATAAACCATATTAGTTAGCGACAGGACTCGTGATAACAAAGCACTTAAGAAAAATAAATAAATAATAAATAACGCACAACTCATTGCCTAGCACTGGGGAAACCCTTTGTCGCGGGTGCCATGGAACCCATAGATATAAATGTAGGCCATACAAATATTTTTCCCGGCCTTAGAATCGAACCTGGGACATCTGCGTGGCATACCAGCATTCTAACCGTTCGACCACGGAGGCAGTTCATTAAATTAAAGCAGTTAATTCTCGGGTCAAAAATCGTGGTAAAAAAAATGCCGATCGGCGAAGGTAGTCATCGATTGTTGCCCAGGATGTGTCAGACGTACAAGAAAGAACGTACGTCGTGCGGGGTGGCTCGTTTCATGCACCTCACCCCACCAGCACGGTGAAACAAATATTTAAAAAGAGAACCAAAATTTTAATTTCTGAAATTATTTATTTTGCGAATTTTGTTTGTTATGCCATAAGTACGATCATACATGGATATTTGATTGCATGTTTTTGTTTCAACCTGTATATATGCTGAAATCTTGGTAAGGATTTTGTTGAAGCTCAGGTTGTGTTGATACATTTTCGTAACGCAGCAGAAACGAAACACTGTCACCGATCTGTTTACAGAACAGAAGAACAGACTTTCATAAAAGCCGACTGGTAGTATGGTTTTCGCCTCATCGCTTTTTTTAGCGGATTTGATACCGTATGAAAATCTAGATTACGTGCTTATTGACCAACTTATGAGGGCACTTCCTTTACAAGTTTTCAGTATTACTGAAGTCGCTATCGAGCGCCGAATATACAGGTTGTAAACATAAGAGATATCCAAAAACTTTAAACTGATATCGAAAGTACGTTACCTAATGAGTATATCCAAATCAAAAGTAAAAATATTCAAATTTTAACTTGCATTGCTCCATACATTTAATATTATGTATATATTAATAGCAGCAGAGCTCTTTGTGAAAGTGTTCGTTCAGGGAAGTACTGCCACCTTATCTATTTCTGCCGCCAAGCAGTAATGTCAGCATTACTGTGTTTTGAAGGGTAAAGGGTGGTGGTGAAATTACAGGCACATGGGACATGTCAACTTATGTCTCAGGATGACGGGCGCACTGGCAGTGTCCCTCAGATCTTTGCGATTTAAAGCTCTATGGACAGGCGTGTAGCTTACCATCAGGCGCACGATATTATAAAAAATAAAAATTACATTCGTGGAGCGAGTTCATAAGAGTGCTTGTGAAATTATAGGCACATGGGACTTATCAACTTATATTGCGACGGAATGGAAGCGAATTTTTGTAACAATATTGTAAGCGCTTGCTCGAGAATGCTCGCACATTAGCGAGAATTCGGCAGCTACCAACGGCGACGCGGGAAGTGGCACGAAGGCAAGCGCAGTGTGACGTCAAACGTTGACGAAATACTACATTATCATGGCGCGGTCGCTGGAATGCTCGAGCATTCGCGAGAATCCCAGCGACCTCGCGCGCCTTGTCTCGCAGCGAGGCGAAATTGACGCTTCCATTCCGTTCCGCCGCAATGCAAATTAAAAAAAAAATTGAGCCTCAGGGTGATGGGCCCAGTGGCATTGCCCCTCAGATATTTGCGATTTAAAGCCCCTGAGTGGCACTGCAATTGTTATGGGCAGGAGTGTCGTTTACGACTAGGTCCACGACTTGCTCGTCCCGTTACTTGGTGTAATAAAAAAAACTGAAACATACGTTATTTTTTATCCATTTTGCCAGTTTTGCTAAAATGCTGCTTTTTTAATCGTCACTTTATTTCCCAGGTGTTAGGATCCTATATCTCTTAACTAATTATATTAAATCACTAACAATTTTCTTGACAATAAATTAGCTATATACAACTCAAAATAAGTAATTCTGAATCGAACCATGTAATAAATTACCTCCATTCGTGCTAAACAATATGTTCAGTCAAAAATGTGAGCAAACAAATTTTATTACTCCACGCTATTGAACCTACATAATTAAACTCTTAACAATTACATATAAAACGGGTACTTACTAACGTATTTACAACCGCGGCTGCATAGAAAATAAAATTTTTATAGTTTTATTATAAGATCTTGGCCTTTATAGCTCTTAAATAGTGAGCTTACACCGTCGTAAAGTTCACAATCTGTGAATTATACTGCTAGTTCCGTGTACATTCCGCGCTGGATTGTTGTTTGCAAAGTTGTGGTTGCAGAGTTTATTTCCTTATATTGTTGCGCACTTTCCTAATCACGAAGTGTACATAGCATAGTAATATCAACAATATACGTAATACGGAATTCTAAATGTACCATTTTTGGGAAAAAGGCAAAATATATAAATATAGTAAAGTCGTAAAGCATGGAATATTGACATATTGGACACCAGTCAAATAGCATATGGCTGGTTCCACGTATTTTTTTTTAATGAAATGAAATTAAATTAAATTAAAGAATTTATTTCAGACATTAGATATAGTTACATGTCTATATAGTGTTAGTAGATACTTACAACTATGTTAGTAGAATGCAAAGTGTTCATTTTCATGAGCATGAAAGAATATCCAATACTTAAGAATTGCGCTGTTCATCCTCTTTGCTACCACCTTAAGAAGACCGTTAGTGCAGCCTCTCACTATAGCCAACAGGGATGCCACTCTCTAGCGAACGACTGCCTGAAAACCATCAATCCTAGCATCCGCGAACATCCCTGAGGCACTACAGTGTCGAGGCAGTCCCTCCTGTCTTAAAAAGTATTTCCCAAATTGTATTATTGATTATCTACCTACTTACAACATTTCGCACCCTTGGTCACTTAATAAGGCTACATTTACAAAATGACAACTTTTCAGAAAAGAGGTTTAGAGGTTATATACGAACGACATTGCTCGATAACTTTTATGCTCAAATAGGAAACTTGTAAAATTTCAGATATACATAATTTGTTAAACGCAGTTATTGTTATTTTTACGACTGTTATGCTTCTTTTAGGCAATTAAAGCACTTTTGACATATTTTTTTATAATATGAAGCGACGGGGCAATCAAGTCGGGCGTCTGGTCTGGTGAGCTACACCCGACTCTGACCCTTCAAAACCGGAACACAGTAATGCTAACATTACTGCTTAGCGGCAGAAATAGGTAAGATGGCAGTACTTCCCTGGACGAACTCTTTCACAAGGAGAAGTTATTTTTTACGAAGCGAAGTTACAAATCATTTTCCTAACTTAACTTTGAATTGACCACGATAGTATTATATTAATAGAATAGTCCATAATGCACAAAGTACATGCAAAATTATTCATATATTAATAAACAATAAAAAATAATAAACATTCATAACCTGCCACGTAAGGGTCTCCGTCTCCTCGAGGAAGGGAGTTTAGGACATAGTACGCCACGCTGTCCCAAAGCGTGTTGGGGCCTTGGAACATTTTCCGAGGGTTATAGAACCTTCTTCACCAAGCAGATTCATCATGATGTGTTTCATCATCTTTACCGACCGTTATATCTTGCTACTAAACATCCATAAATATACGTAGCTCTTGAACCATACCTATAAGAATTAATGTAAAATACTTATAGTTAATAAATCGAACCATTTAATCACTGGTTCACACAAAAATATTTAGGTGGTCTTGACTATGAGACCATAAAAACGTAATTACGCTTTAGAATGACTATCAAAGATGGCTCACTCAACGAGAAATATCCAACAAATCAATTAATGTAATGCAAAGAATTCATTCACCTTTAGAGATGGGAAATTACGATCATTAGAATGGACACATTCTATTGCATAGTATCTAGTATCGATAACTACCATAGAATTATCGCAATTTCATTTCAGACACTTGCAATACAAACAATTCATCATTTGACATATTTGTTTTATTAATTGAGTCTCAGCTACAGAGGACTATGATAACATAGCTTTTGCTGATATAAGAACTCACAAATAATTAACAAACACTCTTACAAGCACACCATTTACATATTATTCTAAATCCTAATTTCACATCAAACAGCAAAGGAACAGAAGAGATTAAATGTGTGTTGAAAAAAAAGCAATTGTTTTGAAATCGATATCGATATACGACAATTTGAAAAAAGCGCAGCACTTATGTTATCGCGTCAGCGATTAAAACATTTTGATTAGCTTTCAACTTACGAGCAATGTCATAATTTGTTACCCAGAACAAAATGTTATAACCGCCACTTCGGTTCTTCGACAACCCGTCTTTACGTTCGAAGGCCGGTTTTAGAAATTAAATTCCATACATTAGACGCTTAATATGGTACTAGATGGCTGTAATACAAAGAGACGTGATGCCACCCCAGTCAAGTGACTGTGCAGGAATGAGCCGATAGCGATCTCAGATTGTCGTATCGATAGGTCTGCAATAGCGGGCACTCGACATCCCTATTGAAACTTGAGATTGACGAAAAACTTAATGAATTGTGATTTATAATGACGCATGTAGAAAGGATATTGACTGTAGACAATTTAATGGAAAGACATTGGAGATATAAACTGATAGGACTGTAATTTAGATAACGCTATGATAGACAACGAAAACTGAATTGTTTTGAGGAATTTATTGATAATCATACGGACGTGGTTAAGATGTATCTGCAGTTCGTTAATCGATATCTCAACTAAAGGTGAATTTTCGAAATCAATGATCAGAAGGTGGTGCGTCCCTTTTTTGCAAAACAGTCCTCATGTGACCTTAGAATAGACATACTGCAGTTTCATTATCACTCTAATTTTATTGACAATGAATTTTCCCATTATTCTCATAAGGACAGATTCTCAATAGGACGGATTCTCAAGAAGACGGATTCTCATGAAGACAGATTCTCAAAAGAACAGCAGTACACGTAAGGAGAAAAAGAGAAAAAAATAGAGATAAAATTATTTTAATAACTTGTCAATTGTCGTCGTCAAAACGTCTTAGTATCGCAAGGCGTTGCAAACACTCAAAGACCGATATTTCACTCCGTACACATTCAGATACAATCTGTTCAATTTTTCTGTCAACTAAAATGTCACTTTTTCTCCTTCTTTTTCCCGCACAATAAAAGGACCCTCTGACAATTTTTATGTCCGACAGTTTTGCTTCCTTCTTCAAAAGCATGATGAAATAAAGCATCGATGGCCTTTTAGGAATTCTAGAATTAATTCTTTTATGCCACCCTTCGATTGCGTTTGTCGTTCGAAATTTCTCGCCAAAACAACTGAAAACTTCTCTCGTAATAAGATTGATCCATTGCTTCGAGAAATAATTTTGGAATTGTGTACTTTCTTCAGTATTAGGAGCTAATTCACATAATGTCAGATACGCCTCCGGTATAAGCGACGCTGGCAACAGTGCTAATAAGGAAAAGAGCTGAGTACATTTACGACCCTCGTTGGATGAACTAAAATTAATCGATTTCGACTTTTTCCAAACTGCGTTTGTAAAATGATAGTAGCAACCCTTTACTACAATGTCAGGATATATTGCCTTTATCGCTTGGATAATAGCCAGTTCGTAGTCACATTTGAAAGTGCTGATATTCATAAAAAATTGATATTTTAAAATTTTGAAAAGTCTCTCGTATGTAGTTTGGCTTTTGTTGGGCAACAAAGCGAACAACAATGGCACAAAGCACACAGTTCCTGATTCATGCGTAATGTCAGCATGTACAGAAAGCAGCTGATAGAAAGGAATCGGGCAACATCTAAACGTTCCATCAACGTACACAATATCAACTGTTTTCAATGTTGCTTTTGCCAGTCGAGTACCAAAAATTATAATCTTCTCTTCAACACCATCGTCATACAAAAAGAAATCACTTACTAAACTGTCTGGCAACTGCACATCTTGGGGTCGCAAAAATTTACTTTTTTTTACATTTAAAAATTTATAGCGTGCCCGATACAGCGTATCCTTTTTTGAACTGAATGTAGGTAATTCCTCTGGGGAAAGCATTTCGCCCTGACCAAATGTATGATCAGAATCCTGTTTATGAAGTTTGTAATAGTGTTTCTCAAAAATTTCAGGTATAGGCGCCATATTAAGACAAACCTCTTGTTTGGCTAATGACATTGTGAAATCAATTTTGTTACGTTCATAATCTGGTAAACATACATGTTTAGCTTCTTTCACAATTTCTTTATTATCAGCTGTTAATGTTATGGAAGTGCTACAAATGTTTTTATTGACGCATCGCCAATTAGTTGTACCACACATATTTGTTTTAACAAAATTATATTTATGGCCAGCGTGCAGAAGCACCATTCCTTGATTCGATAACCGGCCTTTACCTATAACAATAAGTAAAAAACTTCATTCGGTGCTTCTTTTCCGTGGTTCAGTCGTGATATACCGGTTGACAGGACCACAGCTAAACTTTTGGTTGTCTATAGATTTGACTGTACCCATGGTCACTAAGAATTATCGTCTGTCCGGTTAACTGTACTACCACATGAAAGTTTAGGTATGGTATGGTCCGGTCAACCGATCTATCACAACTGAACTACTCCCCAGTTCTATCCATCAATACATGTTGTACAGCTCCAAACGGAACAGAGACGATAGGAAAACTGTCCTGACACAGTAAATGAATATTCATAAAAATTAACAGCTCATAAACTGAGTCGTACCTTTATTTCCTTCAATTATCACGATGTTAATTTTTCCAGAACTAGGGCCCGCTTTATCCATTTTTGAAAAAAAAATCAATGATTTTACATAGAGATAGGAAAATTAGCTTACATTCAAGATATTTCATGACAATGTCAAATCAATGACATGTTTAATAATTAGTTTTATCAAATCACCAGTAACAAAACAAATTATACCGCAAGGAGATTACACTTTCCACTGCAATTTACTCATATACCTACTCTGCTGTTTCAATCCACTATTCCCCGGGAGTCAACAACAAGCATCGTGTATGGATACCCACGGTCCATACATAGGCCTGTGCCCTGCAGTGGGACGTATACAGGCTGTGTGATGATGATGAAACAAACCGACACACCATAATGCGTTATTCGCTTATTTGGTGCTACATTGATGTAATTGTAATTTTGGCAAATTTGGATAAAGGATGTTAATATGTAATTAATTAAGTCTTAATTCAATTATGCCAAAATTGCAATTAAGTCAATGTTGCACTAAATGAGCGAATATGTTATGTATTGTGAAAAAAAGGATCAATTAATAATTTCAAATAAATTTAAAAAATGATCACGTGCATCATAAATGCACAAATTAACCATTTATGATGTATCGGTTTGTTTACACCCTGGGAACAGTGGATTGACATTTTGACCAAATATTGTGTGTATCACTTCAGCCGAAAGACGTCCACTGCTAGAAATAGGCATCCCTCAATGATAGGCATCCTCAATTATCGCCACGACGACAAAAAAAAGTACTATTTAAAGGCCCATACAAAAAGTAACCAACGCGCAAGGAACATGCAGACATACGTTAAACTTATGTTACCGAGGCGTATTTCAAATACTTTTGCGTGCACCTGTACAATTTCCGGTTTTTTGAGAATCTGTCTTCATGAGAATCCGTCTTCTTGAGAATCCGTCCTATTGAGAATCTGTCCTTATGAGAATAAAGGGAATTTTCAAATTTTGAAATAAAAAGGTGTATGTGTGATTTTTTGGCATAGAATAAATAATAGTAGTGTATCACACAAAAATCTACCAATAATGACAGACAAACATTCTAAAGATAGGTTTTTTCATGATACCAAGTGACGGCACGGACAAGTCGAGCGGCTGGTGGTAAGCGACACGCCTGTCCATAACAGTTGCAGTGTTGATCTGAGGGGCACTGCCACTGCGCCCGTCACCCGGGGACATAAGTTAATAAATCCCACGTGCCTGTAAATTCACCAAGAAACTTACCCTTCAAAACTGGAGCGCAGTAATGCAGAAATAGGTAAGGTAGCGGTACTTCCCTGGACGAACTCTTTCACAAGGAGCTCTACTGCGAGATTTGAAATAAATCTATATTAATTCTCCAATCGTTACTATCCCACTGCAGGGCGAAGAACTCCCTTCCTATCCTCCACTGATCGCGATTTAACGCCACTGTAGGCCAAGCTATCACATGAGCATCTAACTCTTTAAACCATTTCTTTCTGGGGTTTCCGCGTTTCCGGCTTGTGTTGGGTGGAATCCGCTCTGTGGTGGTCTTTGCCCACAGCTCGCTTGACAAGCGGCAAACTTTTCAGGCGCAGTTCCATTTCGGACTGGCGGCTTTTTGACCAACGTCAACAATTTGTATTTTGGAACGCAGCATTTCTGTTAAACACGGAGTCTGATAGTTTTACTACAAAACACTGCGATCCATGCCCCGCTGACACACCTGACGAATCGCCAAAGACCAAGTCTGAACGCCGTCTTTAAATCATTCAATTATCATAGTTTTCACATATGACCATCTATGTAAGTTTTGTCTTGAACATGTGCCTCCACGATAAAAGATATAATACAGATATACCATTTTTTATGGCTAAAGTTCTACCCTCACGTGGATATATTCCTTAACTCCTACAAGTCCAAAGTTGTTGACCACATCGTCGCATCTAATTAAAAATTTAAAATAACCCGCGTTTTTGTGCGTTAATGGCCATTAAGCTACCCGGCAATTATCGAGGGGCGCAGGCGCAAGTGAAAACCACGGATCGGCCGGATTGTAGAAATAATTAGTGCCCCTTGAAAAATTCTCATTTACAACGCGTGATAAATATTTACGAGTTATTGTTCCTTGACCGAGAGAAAGGATTAATATGGATTGAGTTTAAAATTGTGTTTTCGAATTCATCATCATTCTATTTAAGAGCCAGCCTCTTGTCTGCGTAGCCTCCTCCACTCTTCACGGTTCATTGCCGGCTACTAGACCTCTTTATAACGGCTCACTTAAACGTTCTTCTTTATTTCGTTCACTGTACGCCATTCTTGTCGTTCCTTTCTGTTTTCTTCTATCTTCCCCTTGATTATATTTAACTTTTATAAATTCGTCACTAAGTAACAAAGTTCAAACATTCGCCCTCCTGCTTTTGAATTACATAAATTAAAATAAACAATATTTCTCTTACTGAATTTAAATAATAGAATACTCTTTCAATATCTTTGTTTGGTTTGTTTTCATTTTGGCTACAAATTACTAGATATACCATTGACTTACAAATAAATGGACGACGCGTCTAATACAAAATCCACGAAAAAAATGTCCCAAGTCAACCTATTTAAACGTAGTGACATACAAAGGAATATGAAAAAGCTAAAACGTTGAATTTAAATTGTAATGTCATCGCAGTACTGTCTAATTTTGCTTGCTTCGCTGTCAGTCGAACAAACGAAGACTAAAGCGTGAATGACGCTCTGTATACGATTTTAACGCCCTATAAGTTCGGACACTTTTTAGCGCGGACCCGACGTCCATATAATTGTAAGTCAATGAGATATACATATATTTTAAGATTAAGGTTCATGATTATTTAATTCTATCGACTAAAATATTAAGTAAATAAAGGTAAATAAAACATACTTTTAAGTTAGGGTTTTAGATGTAAAACCCCAACTTAAAAGTATTTTTTTGGATAATTTTATTTTTTAATTATAATATGCAACTGTAAAAACAATGTAATTGAAATATACAGGGTATTTTTTTTTAAAGTGATCCTATAATTTGTTTCCTTGTTTAACTGTTAAATAAAAAGAAGAAAGAAAGAACATGTTCTGGGCGTATCAACTATTGCAGCAACCATTTTAAGTAATTAATTTAATCATGTTGAGTTTGATTTCATCAAGTGCCTTTATAAGCTTGATGAAAGTCAATGTATTTCAAGTGACGTATACCATCCCAAATTTAAATGTAAATGGATACAGCAAGCGAAGGTCCACACAAATCTTTCAAAAGCAAACATAAAAGCGGTATAACAAACGTTAACAATAATTCCTCAATAATATAAGGTAATATTTTATTAGCAGTGGTCGACGCAATGAGTTAGTTAATTAGTTGCTTTAAGTTGCCCTCAAACAATGGTGTCGACTTTAACAACCTGTTTTGTTCCATTTTTAGTATTGAAAAGGTTTCAAGGTACACTTTGGAGTGACGTGAAACCAAAAAATGTATTAATAATAATGTGCCAGACAACCTCACTTCGATGCTGGTCTCGAATTAGGTAATCCCTGTGCTATAAGTACCAAAGCTACGAAATTACACTCCGGAGGCCAAAACCTATAATACCACACGTGATTTATAGAAGGGGGTTAAGGGGAGCAGGAAGAATATAAGACTAATTTAGCAAATGAACTTTCTAAAAAGTTTTTGATCTGGACCAGATTTTTGATCTTCTGTTCTTAAAAGTATGGTGTAAATAATAATAAATATTAGACAACATCACAAACGTTGTTCTGATCCGAAAGTAAGTAACTGAAGTAGGTACTTACATTATGGAAATCGGAAACAACGACGTTCCCACAAACACCCAAACATGAGACACAGAAAAGTTAGTTTTTTTCCGACCGGGTCAATGGCCGGGAATTAAACCCGGGACCTCAGAAAGAGAGAATGTGAAAGAATTGTATGGTGGGAAGTCCCAGCTACTGCAGCTGGAATAACGAATACAAACCTGAACGCCCTACAAGTAACCAAATGTGACAAAAGTCACAGAAAATAAAAAAATTGGTTTCATTTGATGTCAAAGCCTTCCTTCTCATTGGGTCGCTAAACCAAGAAAGTTAAAAAGGTACTTATATTTACTGTATCTTTATCTACGTAAAGTAAGTATTATTTAAATCTCTACGCGTACTATGACACAGGAATAAGGGACTCCCACCTGGTATTGTAAGAGTCACGAGTTAGCGAATATTGGGATATTCCATGCCGTTTTTTTCTCTAATACAGTTCAGTCGGTTTTAGCCTAGGTGGGGCATTTTTGCGCTTCTGTCCCAATATTTCCAGTCCAAAACCTATCATATTCATACGCATTCGGAATTTTATTGGTACGCTTGCTGGTGACGCACTAGGTATATGTAAAACTTCCATGCACTCTATTTATGGAAAGTTCCTTTAAATTTTTTGCAACACGTTTCATATTACTACGAAGTAGATTAACGTCAGTACTGTTATTATAAAAAAAGGAACAGAGATTTATGAGAAAATGTGAATCAGAGTCAATTAGCTTTTTACTGAAGTGATTCAGCATACAAAAGCCACTTGGGAAATCCGGGGTTGATACTGCGAAATTGTACGTCATAGTGGAAGTATGAAGAGCTGTGGTACAATTCTAATTATATAAATTTATTGAAACCTGACGTCACTTGCTTATTCAGAATAGGTCTTTTTCTTTTTCCACTACTCAATGACCTATATGATATCTCCCTGCATACAAGACCAGCTATTACAAGGTACTTTATAGAAATGTTTGAGTACGTCGGGTGCGTGGTGGACTTACAGTGTAGTAATCCCATTTTCACAAGCAAAATACTCAAGTATTCCGAGAGTGAAGGTTCTATTAAACTTTCATACTACTATGAACCACGGTGAAAGTGCCAATGTTGTTATATTTTATTTATTAGTTCTTATTACAATGTTACATACTATAAATTAAATATGGTGAAGATCGTATTTAGTTGTACAACTAATTATGAGTGAACACAACTAGCAAAAGCAACGTTTAAATAGACAAATATGAACTTAAAAACAATAACTTAGAATTTTGACAGCCAACGGTCCTAGTTAACCCAAAAGTTTGCACATTGGGCACTGAATGAAGAAAACCAATTTGAGATATGAACTTTTGTAAATTGGTTAGGTTAGGTTGATATTGAATATATAGTGCGTTTACTTGGCACATTATTACCAATTCATTCTACCTGTGCGCTTGACTGTTTCCGCCAAACATGATCAGATATGTAAGTGGTGATGAAGATGAAAAAAAAATTTAAAAAAATTTCTTACTACAGCGAAATTTGAGTGGAACAGTATACAGTTACTTAGTTTTCTGTTTGTTAAAACATGTTACATTTCTCTAAACATATACTATACAGGATATAAAAGTTCGTCCAGGGTAGTACTGCCACCTTGCCTATTTCTGCCGCCAAGCAGTAATGTCAGCATTACTGTGTTCCTGTTTTGAAGGGTAAGGGTGCTGGTGAAATTATAGGCACATGGGACTTGTCAACTTATGTCTCAGATCTTTGCGATTTAAAGCTCTGAGTGGCACTTGAACCGTTATGGACAGGCGTGTAGCTTACTATCAGGCGTACGACTTGTTCGTCCTGTCACTTGATATTGTAAAAAAAAAAACAGTGAAAATGAAAATTGATTTTTACCAATCAAAATCGAAGATATTTGGTTTTTCAAACATACCAACGATGATGTCAGCCGTGACCACGGGACCTGTAAAAGGCCCGAAACGTTGGTTGGATCCTGAAAAAATAGTTTAATCCACTGTGTAACAATCGCGAAAACCTAAAAACAATAAATTCCAAAGATTTCTATTAACATATCGCATTCACAAAAACTTACAGCTTTCGTTTTGTTGCAAAGTAGCGTTAACAACAACGTAACGGCGGTATCCGATAAATCTGTCAATACCACGAACCAATCTGCTTAATTATAACAATGTCTATCACTAATTATACCTAATTAAGACCAACGATAAAAGTTCAATGGCTTCTGACTCATTCATGACTGTGGAAATGTCATCTCGTTCGTCTTTTTTACGTTTAATTTGTTACGTTCCCATAGCCTTGGCGGGGAATTTTGGCGCTTCTGTCCCAATATTTCCAATTCAAAACCTACCGCATTCACACGTTTTAGGAATTTTATTGGTATTCGCGATATTTTGTCTACTTCGTACAATGTAGATTTCGATCGATGTAAATTATTGAGGAAACTTGGTTTGCTAATTTTGTGGATCTACGTGCCTGTGCACGTATTACTGATCCACAAAATTTATTTTACTAATTAATTAACAATTTATTAGTTTTTTTTAATTTAGTAGTTTTATTATTTTCGGATCTAAATTGGGTGTATGTATTTTTTCAAACAAACTATTTCGAACCCTTTACAGGTCCCATGGCCATGGTCCCTCAGTCCGAAAAAAATAGCTTCATTTCCAATATGTTAGTAACAATTACGATGTTTAGTATTATTTATGGAATCTTCAAACTTTAAAAAAAACAGTTCCAGTGCCATTTAGAGATTTAAGTTACAAAGTTCTGAGGGGCACTGCCACTGGGCCGTCAACTTGAGACATAAGTTGATAAGTTTCATGTAGGACTTGTAATTTCACCAGCACCCTTACACTTCAAAATCGAAACGCAGTAATGTTCACAATAGTTTGAAATATGCAAAGTGACAGTACTTCCCTGGACAGCTCTTTCAACCTCATTCTTTCTTTTCTTTAAAATTTTTTTTCACAATTTGTGAAAGAAAAAATGTCTAACTTATACAAATACTTATATATAAAATCTGAAATATAATCTTTCAGCACTTACGTGTAAATTAGAAGAAAAAAAATGAAAAATATAAAAAATGTGGCATTTTAAAAAGACTGCACTGCCCGGGAATCGAACCCGGGTCGCAAGAATGGGAATCTTGCATGATACCACTACACCAGCAGTGCTCTGCGTTCTTGTGTGAAAATAAGAGTATACTTCAGACAAAATGCCAGTAATTTATTTCTTTCAAAATGGTACCTACGTTTAAAAAACATATTAAAAGGCCGAGTGAACTAAAGCCGATTCTGTTTTGATAAGCATGGTAACACACTTATTGTGGCCACGCCCGCAAAATTGTCTGAAGTATTAGATTCCACTACTAGCCACGGGTTTCCTCTATAGATTAAAGCCATAGTAAATCATGATGACCCAATATGGAATGAAAACTTCGCACCTTTTCAGTGGCCTTGCAATACACACGCAAACGCACGGGTACATCTAGTTATTTGCAAAACATTGTCTTTGTGAATAATACGATATCAAGTAATACGACTTTGTGGATTACACGTAATAATTTTGACCTCGGTAGCCCAACGGTTTATACTAAGGTCTCTGGATGACGAGGATTGTTTAAACGTGTTTGTGTGGCAGCCAAAGCAATGTTTATTAATAATAAAATAAAAAGCAGCGCGAATGTAGTAAAAACGACTTGGAATATTATAAATAGCGAAACTGGAAGGGTCAAACCTCGTAACTTAGATTTTCAACTAAGATTTAATGACAAAATTGTAAACACAGACGCAGAAGTTGCTAAAATATTTGAAAATTTTTTTACCGACATTCCAATTTTGACTACTAATTCGTTAAATTCATCCCCCACGGCCGCTGAATCCTTACTAAAAGAAAATAATGCAGTTAGTATCACTAATTTAAGGTTCCGTTATGTATTTCCAAACGATATTGTTAAAGCCTTTAAGTCTATAAATATAAAAAATACTGCTGATCTTGATGGTCTTTCAGTCAGAGTAATTAGTTCTATAGTTGATTGTATTGCGCCTTACTTAGCCTGTGTCTTTAATAAATGTGTTGATGATGGTGTCTTTCCTGACCTCATGAAGCAAAGTAAAGTTATTCCACTTTTCAAATCTGGTAGTATTTCTGACCCCACCAATTTCAGACCTATATCAATACTACCAACTCTCAGTAAAATATTTGAAAAAATTATTCTAAATCAGATGTGTGCACATTTTTATAGTAATAATTTAATGTCTCCTAAACAATTTGGTTTCACTCGGGGTCGCTCTACAACCGACGCTGGTGTAGAGTTGATTAATCATATATTTGATGCATGGGAAGTCTCACATGATGCTATTGGTGTATTCTGTGACCTTTCCAAGGCTTTTGATTGTGTGCACCATGATACACTGGTCAGGAAACTTCGCCATTATGGTGTGGCGGGACATGATCTCGACCTTCTTAAATCGTATTTGCGTGGTAGGGTACAGAGGGTCGATGTTAACGGTACGAGATCGTCAGGGTCTGTAATTAGCATGGGTGTCCCTCAAGGTTCAATTCTAGGCCCATTTTTGTTTTTAGTTTATATTAATGATTTACCTAGCCTTATGGAGGGTATAAAACATGAGATAGTATTGTTTGCTGATGATACTTCCTTATTAGTTAAAGTTAAAAGGCACCAATGTTCCTATGACGATGTGAACAATGCTATATCTAAAGTAGTTGATTGGTTTGCTGTTAATAACCTACTTCTTAATGAGAAAAAAACAAATTGTGTGAAATTTACATTACCCAATGTTAGAGAGACGGTTACAAACATTGTAGTTAGAAACGAAAAATTGAATCTTGTGGACACAGTTGTATTTCTAGGTATAACGTTAGATGCTAAATTGCAATGGGGTCCCCATATAAGTAAGTTGTCAAAACGGCTCAGCTCTGCAGTGTACGCGATTAAAAAAATAAGGAAACTTTCAGACGTCGAAACCGCTAGATTGGTTTACTTCAGCTACTTTCACAGTCTAATGACATACGGCATTTTGCTTTGGGGTAATGCCGCCGATATCAATAGAATCTTTGTCCTGCAGAAACGTGCAGTTAGGGCAATTTACAATCTGGGCCCCAAAGTATCTTTGAGAGACAAGTTTAAGGAAATTAACATTCTTACACTAGCCTCACAATACATTTATGAAAATATAATTTATGTTAAAAGGAATAGTAATTTCTTTATGAAAAATAGTGACAGACATAACATTAATACGAGGAATAAAAATAAACTAGCTTTTCTTGATAGTCGTCTTCACAAAGTCAAACAATCATTTAAGGGGCAATGTATACGCTTCTATAACAAGATTCCGGTTGATATACAAAATCTGCCTTTCACGAGGTTTAAAACTATAGTGAAACAAAAACTTTATACTAAAGGTTATTATACAACTTCTGCGTACTTGGATGACAAAAATCCGTGGTAGTAACCCGTTTAGCTCATGGAGGTAGTCTCAATCTGATGTTTCAAATAAAAAAATATTGTAAATGTTATTTACAAAGAGCAACCCCTAGAGTTTCTTGCTCATTCTTCTCAGGGGAATCTGCCTTACGAATGAGCGGTAGAGTTTAACCATTGTGACGATTTCAAGTGTAATAATGCTTACCTATGAAATAAAGATTATTTTGAATTTGAATTTTGAATTTGAATTTGAGGCCCCGGGTTAGATTCCCGGTTAGATCAAATTGGGGGAATGTATTTTTCTAAAATTGATTCTGCTGTGGGTGTTCCAGGAAATGCTACAGAGTGAATTCCTTTTCCGTCATGGTAAATTTCAAATTAAATTTCGCACATAAATTCCGAAAAATTGAAAAGTGCAAGCCCAGATTCGAAACCACGCTGTCTGCTTGAGAGATGGTAAGTCAGACCATTAGGCCACTACGGCTTTTAAAAAATGTAATCACAACCAATTCTAATAAGAACACAACGCTTCATCCAAGTGCTTAATTTAAAATGTAAATTAAACATAAATAATAAGTACTGTCTAGTCTTAGCTTTTATTTTTAATCTACTCACTTACTCCTTATTACTTAATTATTTAAGTCTCATTATTCAAGAGGTGGGCCCTGGTGACTTGTATTACAGGTGAAATACCTACATCAAGCACCAGCTCCCATTATACTACTGTAACATACCTACTAAGATTTATATTGTGTATTTTCTGGTGAGAAATAAACATATTTATTATTGTTAACTCTGTCTTTATAGCTGGGGCCACACTAAGATTTCATGGCATTGATTATCCCATTTATCGAGACTAAAGTCTAGTCTCAGTTAATGCAATAATTAATTTCATTAAACCTTAGTGCGCCCGTAGCATCACGTTTTCATGCCTAATCGGCTGCACCAATTTTGATGAATTTTTGTAAAGAGACAAATTAGAACCTAGGAGAAGGACATAGGCTACTATTTGTCACAAACATAAATCTTAAAGAAGATGAAATAAAGACTGAAATTTTGTATGGAGAATCAACAAAACTATGAATATGATGTCCACTTTATGCAGAAAAGTCGCGGGCACCAGCTAGTATAATATGTTTATATTATTATATGTGTAGCGTACGTTTGTACGTGCACATATAACTTACAGGCACTTCACAAACAAAACAAAAAACAAAATTAAAAAAAAAAATAAAAAAAAAAAAATTATAAAAAGTACGACAGATGCACAATTATACTAGAGTATCGATTCGGCTCACAGCAATCTAAGCCGGTGCGCGTGCTTCCCGAGATAACGTAAAAGAAAAAAAAAAGATAATGCTAAATCTTATAAAGAATGTATAAGTAAGTAAAACTTCATAACACTTTTTTTTTTACTTCAAACACACAGTCAGGATCAATATTCATTACAAATCAAATATTTTATCGTGAATAACAAAGATATAAAATATTTCTTTCGTCTACAGGGGAGTTCTCCCAACCGCGTGCCGGATTCGTCTCGCCGCGCGCGTTATTTGCCCAAATATTTTATTTATTCCTATTAACATTTTAATTTATACGACCCTACAGTATTATACGCCTTACAACATAAGTTTTGTTACGTTTGTATAATATCTTGGTCGATTCAAATTATGATGACAATAATATTGTAGTAATTACGAACGTTATTTACCACGCAAAACGCGACCGTTTCGGATAAGGGTGTTTTTTTCATAGGTACTATCTCCCAAGTTTTTGGCATGTTTCAGTTTTGCTTCACTTTTTTCTGGTATCAGAGTTGGAACTTGCGTTCAAAACCGTACAAAGGTATCAGATTAGACGACAGCTTAGTGATAAATAAATTTCTTTATGAGTTTTAGTCCTTTTTCGGCGTTTATTTTAGTCGTTAAAATGAAGATTAAAAATTGATTTTTATTAGTGAATTTAATGCGATCTCCGTTAAAATTTGTTATTTATGTGTACACTGCAAAATAATGAACGGTAAACAATTAGTAAACGCTGGACTAAAATCATCAATCTGAATATGACTTTACATATTGTGCAAAAACCTCATATTTATGATTAAATCTTGTTTTTACGCATTTAAGCGTAATTAAGAAAAACCTATAAAAACCTGGAAAAGCATATTATATTCATGCGAAATTTTCCTCCGTGATGAACCGATGTTCATTCAACAGAATTGTCCCATATAAAACTATAGCTCACCGTTTACCCTCTCCTCTAGGGATAGCGCAAAACAAAAACAAAAAATACGTATTTGATTATTTCTGCCGTTCTTATCTTAAACAACGTAATCGATATTTTTAGCGAAATTGAGCGAAACGAGATCTACAACCCCCTATAAGTGGTTTATTTATATGTTATTTAGTTTCAGTTTTATAGCTAAGCAAAATCCGCGTAAAAATTTGACACTTTTCCAAGATAAAAAATTTTAGTTTCCAATATCTCGATAGTTACCAAAATGCAAATGAGTTGTTTATGACAAGAAAGGCAGATCTGTACCAATAATAATAATAGGCCCAAAGAATATGGTTTAAATAACTTAAACGCAGGACACACCGCGAGCGAAGTTAAGCTAGTTAGCTTTAACTCAAGTTCGTAGGGCCGATTCCGTGGACTTGCCTTGGCTGTATGTATGTAGGTTTCCGTGCAATGGTATGTTCTTAAGCGCTCCATCCCTCAATTCTCTGTCACATAGCCTTTTTAATGTTTTCAAGAAGAACGATGTGAGGCTGATTGGTCTGAAGGACTTTGCGTCAGTGTAGTCGTTTTTTCCTGGTTTCCTGGTTGCCTCGGCATATGATTTGTTCTGGGCGGGCCTCTCAACTTTCTGCCGCTTGTGCTCGCCTCTTGGAGAGATTGTCTCATCGAGGCGTGCTCGTTTGGCATTAGTCGAGGACCTCTGCGCCTTGCAGGGGGTTGCGAGTCCAGTCCAGGGAGCCGCTTTGGTGCGGTCCCAGACCATCCCCGCCAGCTACTGGGGGCCTCACCTCTCCCCCTTCTGCTAGCTGTTGCTCGCGTTTTGAAGTCGCTCGCGCACTCGAAGTCGACCCCGTTTGTTCTTTCGGGTAGGGCGTGCCCTGCTCCCACTGGGAGCTGGAGGCGGTCGCTTGTCCTGGCCACTTCCCCTTCCATGCGGATGGTTTTGGGCTTGCGACTCACCAGAGTCCACTCTGCCTCAAGGGCTGTGTGCGTTGAGTTCTGCGATGCAGAGCCAGGTGTCTGAGCGGGGACCAAGGCTCGGGCCACTACCGCTGGTGTTGGGCCAGCACCGGCATCGGTACGCGGTTGGCCTTGGGGTTTCCCCTTTGGCCTACCATTCACCGTAGGGCTGTTCTGTATTTAATTTTGTGTTTGATGAGGCATTTTTGGGTTTCCCCTCCAGTACCACCGGTTTTGGGTGATTGATTGCTTTTGGTTGATCTGCAGAATCCACATTGCAGTGTTCTTGTGTTCACTTTCCTGATTTCCCACCCACCACGAAGCCCGCACCTTTGGGGATGTCCCATTCGGGACACCAGGATTATCAGGAGAGTATAGGTGCAGAGATTAGGAGCTCACTCACTGTCACTGTCACTGCGCGACATCGGGGGCTCGAAATGTGCGGCTGGCTGACCCGATCAGAGTCAGCCAGGTCTTCCGCACAAACTCACCCCGTCAGCATGGCCGAGTCCCCCCCCTCACCTCGCCTGTGGCCCTCTGACGGGACATATTGCCGTTTCCCTGTGTTAGCTAGTCACAGGGCTACCGTTTAGCAGGAAATCAGGGCGTATTGCTTGCCAGGGTCCCCACCCTGCTCAGCCTCCCAGGATTCCTTCATCCCTGCGTACGGCGCTCCACTGCGTAGGCATGAACGCAGGAGCGTGTATATTAAGACCGCCCACCACTTGCCATGGTCCACCCTTACAAACGCATAACCGGGACGTGTTGATCGCTTCGCGCCCTCACTGGTAAAACTCAGACAAGCCGAGAGGTGTCAGTGTTGGCCCCAGGGTGTACCGGCTGCATCCTTGGGCATTCTGTGACACCATGTCATCACAGACTACTCAAGAACTTCGCACGCGTGGAGGTGGAACAACTAACACACTCCCGTCTTCCGAGATCTTTGTGATTGAAAGCACTGAGTGACATTGCAACTGTTATGGACAGGCGTGTCGCTTACCACCGGGCGCAACACTTGTTCGTCCCGTCACTTGGTATTGCAAAAAAATCCCTAGTTTAAGACCAGGTATTTGTTTTATAGTCGTTTGGCACATTATTATAATAATGAAAAAACGTGGTTCAAATTATATTCTATTAAAAAACAAATACAAAACCAACGTGGTTTTTTTATTATTTTAGGTTTTTGGTATCGGTTTTTGATAACAAAAATGATTGAATGAAAACATTAACATTTTTATTAATCAATAACAAAAAAAATGCAGCCAGCAACAATTATTGCAGTTTCATTGGAACACATTTGAACCACTCTCGCTCTTTTTTCTCTAAATTCGGTTTTAACACGTCAAAGCATCATAAAAGTGAATTGTACTCTTTTACCAAAACGTTTTTTTGCTACAACACTGGCCGAATAAAGCTGTTGGAAGGGCTCGCGCTAAATAAATTAATTTCGACGTAAAACACATCCCGAGGTCTGTAATCGAGCTCGCCGCGCTGCGATTCTCCCACCTTGTCTCGACCTTGCCCCTGGCGCCATGGATGTACAATATTTTTTATACGTTATCATATTTTAAAATATACTTTAAAATACATAAAAACCTTGCTAACTTGAAGTGACTGATTAAAAAAAAAATAAAAAACATTGACACTGCGAGTCAATTAGGCTGTCTGTCGTCATTGAGTTATTAACTTATCTAGGACAGCATAACTAGATCTACAACTCTCTATAAGAAAAAAGGAAATTCATACTCTCGGTATAATAAACTAATGTAATCATACTTCAAAAGTGCTTCTATCACATTAAAGCTGTGAAAATAATATGAAATACATGAAACAACTAGTGGTACAATTTTAACCTCTCTCCTAAAAAGTTGTGATTTTGCAGAAGTGGCTTTATTACACCAATAGGACTAGCACGAAAGAGCTACATTGCTATTGTCGCATAATGAACTCGCGCGTTATGTCGCTTTCGCGCAAGTCGCGCCGTGCTAGCACTACACGGGTGCGAATTTTACATTAAATAACGACGAAAAATTTTAAATGTTGAATCACTTGTGGAAGCTGAATCTGTAGGCCTGTATGGTCACCAGGCCTTCTCTAGCGACTCTTAAATAAACACAATGAACAATTTGTTGTTGAGTAGTAAGTTCCTTTTAGTTTAATGAATAGATGCTATTTATAATTTTTAGACTTTGCTCGGCGAGCGTGCGGCGTGAGCGCGATGAAATTCGGCCTAAATATGAATGCGCCCTAAGGGTGCTGGTGATATTACAGGCACATGAGACTTGCCAACGCATGTCTCAGTTCTTTGCGATTTAAAGCTCTGAGTGGCACTGCAACTGCTATGGACAGGCTTGAAGCTTAACACCAGGCGCACGACGTATCCGTTTCGTCACTTGGTGTCATTAAAATAATAATAATAACAATCTGATCTATTATTATTTATACAAAGATCGTACAAGCACAAAGAAAAATGATCCCACTGGAATCGCCTGTCGCCATAACGTGGCTACGTCGATCGAAGACATTTTTCTTTATTTTTGTTCCATATTTGTATCAATAATAACAACAAAATTTAATATAATGGTAGTAAAACATGATGATGTTAAATATAATATAATGCTTTCTGATCCATACTTGGTATATCCACCTTAAATATAGCATCCATGTTGCACGTGGTGATGAACCTCAGATCTTAATCTGATTACCTATAGCAATTTCATCGGAATGCTAGTGTTTCGCCAAAATCGATACAATTCCAACCTAATGGACTGCTATTAGCCTTAATACAATGTGCTGGCGCCTAAAATGATGCTGTTTATTTCGACTTTAGCATTTATTTGCTAAGCAAGCAATCGTTTTAACAGATACAAATTGTTACGTTCCATAAGCAATCGAAATGATTTTTTTTTATCAATCCGACGAAACTTCTAATATAATCAAGCGGCATTTTAATACTTATTAGTGCGAGAGTGTGAAATTGAATTTTAAAAATGAGTCATCATTCATCTCATTCAGAACATGTGTCATTAAGTTTGTGATTTGAATAAATCGATTAGTCATTTCAGTTTCATGATTATGACGCACCCTTGATCCCATCAACAAAAACTCGATCGCTTTTCACTTAAAATGTGAGTCAACATAGTTCCGCAATTACAAGAAAAAAAAAGCTTACATAAAACACGCTGACTCAGCACACTCCCAGCCTAATACAAAAGTTAAATAAAATTAATTATACAAGCACAAACCGACACCGACAATTACCCAATAATCGTAATAATCTACAAAATTAATAGGTACCAAGTCACTTTTAAAATATTTCTCACGAGAGCGGATTGACACGATTATTAATAACCAACTCGGGTAGGAGGAGCGATTGACACGTTAATATCTCTTACAAATTTATATTTGCGCTTCGGAAGCTATAACCTTAAGCCATTGCACACGATAAATATTTTTTTAAATAAGACAATGTAAGTTTGTACGAGCGCGATGTTTATCAGAGAACTTTCCATGAGATATCTTCTTCGAGTCAGGCATTGACGTTTTAAACAAAGTGATTTTGACGCGTCATATCGTCGTTATTTGCGTATCATTGCCGGTGTAGTAGTTTTTAAATCGATTGGCGCTTAGGTTTATTGCTCCACGATCGCCGGGTATTGCTTTATAATTACGAACAAGTAATTTTACTCATAATATCGTTTACGATTCTCAAAAGTAGTCTTCATGGAGACGATAATTTAGTCTCGTTTTACTGCGTAGAAGATGAATGTATTGTCTTGTATATATCATACTAATTTAGAAATAGGTAAATATTGAATTTCAGTAAGGGTCCTAAGTAGAGCGCATGGTCCCGCCTCGCTAGACACGCCCACTGCCCGCGCCCCCGCGCCCATCACGCGCCTCCCAACGAATTTCCAGCTTTTTCAATTTCAAATTCCAGATACCAAAGTTTCAAATTTTGAAATTATTCGCCTCGAAACAATTCCGCTCTCGTAACACTGAACGATAGCTCTTCATAAAAGTTTTTTGTTCGACGAAATCAAAGCATTTTCTATTTAATTAAAACCGACGCTATGCAGAAAAATTTATTCATTCCTTACTACAGGAATCTTCTGACACAAAAACGATACCATTTCAGATAAAAGCGTATCAGACGATTTACAGAATATTTTTAAAACACGACGCAAAAAGAGTGTAGTTATAAGTTGGAAGATTGTCAATGTTTGTTTGTGTATCTATATGTCTGTGTATACGTGGCTTCGTAGTTCCCAAACAGGTAGCGAAAACGGAAAGCGGTTTTTTTTTTATTTGAAGGTCAATCTTTAATCGAAGTGGTTCTGAGATATGGTTGATAAGCATCTGCTCATCTGCTTAAAGATCATCAGCTATGTTCATCCGACCTATCCGATCGACTTGAAAGAACAATGGAAAAGTTCCATATAAATGTTTGTTGACATAATTTGTATGCGTCCGTTTATGAAAAATATGTGAATATTTAGAGTTGAAATTCCTGAACAAATTTTGTTTTGGATTTACTAAGATTAAAGATATTCCAGTTTGAAGTTTTGGAATATATTTTATTCAATTACGTAACACATAAACGTAATTGAATAAAATATATTCGGTGTAATATTATATCAAAATAAACTACAGAAGCCTTAAACAGAGTTAACAGACGTGACGAAAGTTCAAAGGAAATTATTTTGTATACTGGTATGGTCAAAAGGCACGAAGTTAAGCCATGATTAAAACTCTGAGTTAATTAATAACATACCACAGACTATTGCCCGGTAACTCGGGCACAAATTATTTTTTGTGAAACGTGCCATCTGTCCCTGATTTTGGGAACTTTTTGTCAGTTTTACCATTTTATCGCGTGGCATTTTGGAGAAGAAATTATCGAGTTTATTTTTTGTAATGAAGTAATTAATCTTTTATTAGCTTGTTACAAATCGGTCGAATCAGTACATTTGATATTACGTGAACTAAGTGTGGACCATATTCATATGTAGGTATTGAAATGCCTTTTTTGGAGGTCAAATGTCGCTCAATGTTAAGAAACTAAGAAACTAGTAATTGTATATATCACTCCGGTTACATACTAATTAATCATTAAAGTTTCTTTTAAATTTATGATTTTATCTCCAGACTTAGATAGGCCGCTATTATAATTTGAAAAACCTAATGAATTTAATTTATTCAAACTTGTAATTATGACATTTGAAGACGAATTCATTTAACTATGATTTTACCATTGTTCTTTGGTGTTTCATGGAAATCGATATTACAATAATATGATAACCTCAAGGTTATCATATTATTATAATATCTGATGCCGTAACCAGAACAATCTTCAGGCTACCCAACTCTTCAACTACTTAGATCTATACTAACGTGTCTGAGTTTATTCATTTGGTCTCTGTGGGTTGGCTTACGGATTATGGCGACTATTTTGACTCGACTTAAAAAAAGGAGGAGGTTCTCAATTTGACTGCAATTCTTTTTTGTATGTATGTTACGCGATAACTCCGCGGCATTTGTGAACCGATTTTGATGATTCTTTTTTGTTGAAAAAAGGTACTTCAGAAGTGGTCCCATTTAAATTTGAAGACTATTCCACCTACGAAAATGGCAAACTAGGAGAATAATGATTTTTAAAGTTGGTTTTTTCAGTACTCTGTACTGAGATTATTTATTGACAAATTACACGACTATGGGCGTATTTAATTTTCAACAAAAAAAGGTACTTTTCGTAAGTGATATTAATTTTCAAATAAATTGCTGTACTTAGTATATAATACAATTATTTAAAGATGATGCACGAAAAGAACACCGCACGATTCCTTCCCTGTAAGTGGCGCATCTGGGCTACACTCGGCGATGGCAAGCATTATACATACATAGTACGTAACATCGATACGATAAAAAGAAGAAGAATGCAACTACAACTTGCGCGCACCAAAAAACATTGCTCAAATTAGAACTAAACAGCATAAATAATATAAAAACAGTAATCTATTAAATAATAGGCACTAATAACAAATGTTTCTGTTTCACTATTAACAGCATTGTCCAATTGTATTGAATCACGCGCCACAATGGGCGGTAATTAAGGCACAATCCAAATATTAACGTGCTCAAGCACATCGCATTGGTGGTCGCAATAGTAAAATATCGACAAAGATTAATTTAATACAATACAGATGTTGTGTATTGTGCCTATGTGCGTATTATCTGTGGAGGGACAACATTGCAATACTTATTTTCTCAAAGCTCTATAGGTAACTCGGATTTAATAGAGGTGAAGCAGAGTCTTGAACACCGCCGTAAAATTGCCTGCTTATCGATATTCTACAAGGATCACGGAGAGTGTGCCACGGGATTGTACGATTTGATTCCGCCTTCCCCTTCCCATTATCGAGGGACTAGACGTAGGCTGGGGTTCCATCCCTATGTTCAGATATTTGAAAGATTTATATGACGAATTATTTGTATTATTTAGGTGTACATGTTTTATCATCGGCCTTGTCGTCACTTTCCATCAAGTGAGATGGAGGTCAAACGCGCACTTATTCTTTTATACAAAAAAAAATTACGTTACACAAAATTTTATTGAAAGGAAATAAAATATGGATCTTTGACTTACTAACAACTTCAATTGACACCTATTTATAGATGTAGTTGGTAAAGGATAGTTTTATCTTCATTTTCAATCTTTAGATTCAATTATACACATTTTCTCCTCTACATATACACCTAATCATATCTAAAGGAATGACTGCGCACCCGCAGTGGCGATCCCACAACGACCTCCAGCGGGCGCGACTTGATGAAATTAGATCGATGAACATGATAAATCTCTCGATTGGTTCGACGATGCCACTAACAAATTACGATCTGTCCTGTCTACGCCGTATCTATTCGCTGACAACTGTTTGGTGACGTAATTGATTATACGATAGTACATTTATTTCTTATTTGATAAACATGAACAATATTACTAAAATTGTTTGTCTAACTAAACACCAGTATATTACGTATTTGTTCTGGGGGTCTACTCCCTTTCTCCATCATACATCCGTCCGAAGTAAGTAATACTCGACAAAATTAGAAGACGCATGATGCAAATGAAGTCTTATACTTGACATTGTTTTGATATGATCGTGTATTACTTTGTCACGCGGGTCTTGCATTAAATAGAAGGCTAGCTCTACATGAATTTTATTGTAGAAATAAAGAGAGAGAAGGTACGTGAAGGAAAAAGAACAGGTAAAGTATAGGCGTAAAGGCTGTAACAAAAAAATGACGATATAAAAACAGGTACAATGACATAAAAACACTCACTACTTGATTTTCAATGGTATAACTGGTCAGAACCTTATGTGAAGTCGAGCACGTGTGCTTGATTCGGGAATTAGTAGATAGTGGCGCCGAAAGAAGAAAAGTAAGAGTGGTGAAGAAAAGGAACTAAAGAACGATTCAAAATTTCAAAGTAGGTGGCCAGGAATCAGAGAAACGGGTGAAAAATGGTGGAAAAATGATGGAGGAGATCGCATCGTCACAAATTGTTTGACAGTAATTGTTTTGGACGGGTTTCGGATGGGGAACGGGAGTCAATCCACTGGTCTCAAACTAGGAATTTCCCTGTACTATAAGTATCAGAACAACGAATTTTATTTCGAGGCACTATCCAGAACATCCAGACCCGAAAAGATTAAGAAAAATTAATTTCCTAAATTGATCTTACCGGGAATCGAACCCGGAGCCTTCACATCGAAATCGTCGAAAGTAAGTCTTATATATTAGAACAATTTAAAGTTCAGTAGGCGATTTTACTGATAAGCAATAATTTCTTCCAAGTTACAATTAAGATGTGAAAAAAATGGTAAATGCAATTGGGGAAGCAATCAAAGAATATTTACTAATCCTATTATAAATAAACATATTTTCCTTCGAAATTGTTTTGACATAAATACTGCCAAGCTTATAAACACGACATTATCGTAAAACTGACGACTGAAACTAGGTTCCAATCGACCATCTTTAGAATTATTATATGCACTTTCAATAACGTTAAATAATAGTTATGGTTAATTAAGCTCGATGCAAGTGGCATGCGCCAAGATCGCGTGGTATGCAAGGCAAACTATAAATCACGCCGGTATGCGATGATCCACTGACGGAATAAACCGGCTAATTGACTGGAATTAGTTATTTACTGCTCATCGTATGTAAATTAAATAAATATACGGTATTTCAGATACAAAAACAACGCCAAGGATGAAACAAATGACTTAAAATTTGTATACAGATTCTGATTCATTTTTTCGTGTATTTTTTTAAGTAGACCAAAACTTACAATAGTTATCGAGTTCTTTGCTTCTATTGATTTATTTGAAAATACAAATATACACGATTTAGATACGAAAAAATAGTTAGTGTTTACTTTACATCTACATACGTAACTAACATAGTAACATTTTGTAGCAGTAGACCTCCTTGTGAAAGAGTTTGTCCAGGTACTGCCACCTTATCTATTTCTGCCGTCAAGCAATAATGTCATCATTACTGTGTTCCGGTTTTGAAGGGTTACCCTTCAATTTCAGGCACATAGGACTTGTCAACTTATGTCTCAGGGTGACGGGCGCAGTGGCAGTGCCCCTCAGATCTCCTCAGAATTCGGGCTGGCCAATCGGAGCGCAGATAACACGGTAATGATTTGGCAGAATAGTTTTCAAACAAATTAAATGATATTTCATCTCTATTTCTGGTAATATACGCGATCTTCGTTACATTATCGGTATGTGTTGTTTATGTCTGGATAATCAAGAGATTCACACAAATATATAAAATATATAAATAGTCATTGATTACCTTTTACACCTTAATTACCTTAATTCACACCTTACGATTGTGACAAATTTCACTCTCAAGGAATCTCTATTGCCAAATCATAAATTAAGAAATTATCAATACGAAGACAGAGCTGTAAAAATATATACATATGTAAATAGTCCTACCCAGAATAGAGTGGGGTTTATAGCCGTGCTTCAATTATCATTCGGCCTCAAGGAGAGTGTTTAGAATGCTAATGGATGGAAATCAATGGACGAGATACTAAAATAGATATTGATTATGTTGTGTTGCAGACATGGCGATAGGTACTAAATGTTATTTTACAAAATTACCATTTTATTACCTTGTAGCAAGAAGCGAACGTTCTGGATATTTACATAATATTTCCACACATAATTATTGTATAATGTTGACGTAGAAAGTAATTAGTAAACTGGAGACACTGTCCATTCCATCATACACCATTTCATAAAACTCGCAAGTATTTCCTCAACAGGTCGACAGATAAAAATTCAATTCCAAATTGTCGCTGTCCTTTCTGAAAGGTATGTCTAATCTACATCCCTTAAAGCCGTGCACAACGCAGTTCGAGCAGTTTATCAAGATGGCTAAATGCTCGCAATTAGCCGATGTGAAATGTCGCGTACATATGCTAACGAGATCCCGCCTCGAGCGTGCGTGTGCGCAGAGCCAACGATCGCCCACCGCACCGGACAATTCCTGTTAGATATCTGGTAGTTTAGGCTGGATACAATACTACGACTGGAGTCTTTCTTTAATTGATATATTATTTGATCTCTTAAAAAGTCGGTCCATAAGACGTTTACTTAATAAAGCACAGAGATTTTGTCCATTGTCAATAAGTGCAAATTGAATTTAAAAAAAATGTCTTTTATAGCACTGAACAATACAATAGATAATTTATGATTGTTGCAAATGGCATTGCATATGTTGTGTTTTTGGTCGTTTTGCGACTGTTAAAAACGTATCGTTTACGTCTCCCCTAAGCTCAACATTCGACCCTCTTGATTTATAACCCTTTTATATAGCCCCCTAAAGTTTTCTAATTGTGCCCATGCGCATTCACAACAATCTTTCGTGTAATTAGTGCGTTTATGGGAATCTTCGGCTGACGAGAACCATGTAACTTCATAAATGGTCAGGAATTCTAATTGATACGCGGCTAGTAAGTAATTTGTTTAGTATGGCTTGATTTTAAAACCTTTAATAATGCAATTTAATAGCTCACTCTAACACTTATGATCAATATGAAAGGTTTACTTAAGGGAAAGCGAGACGAATCTTAAAATAAAACAATGTGGCGCGAGGCATGTTGCAAGTAATTTCGCAATAAAGGCTGGCAACACTGGAACTTGCCGCAAACGTTTCCCAGCCGACATGGCGGCTCAGGCCCTTCGCGGGGTAATTGATAATAACAGAAAATGATGCGTGACAGTAGCTGCAAGCGATGTGTTGTAAACACAATCGCGTATCACGGTCTAGGATTGCGGGGTAAATGTGTTGCCATGTCAAATAATTACGTCAAATATCGGGATTTAAAAAAAAATTAAGATTAGGTGGTATCACTTACAACGTAATACGAATCCAATAAAAAATAGTATTTTTAAAAACACGTAACTACCAACTTTTAAATGCCTCCGTAGCCGAACAGTTACCATGCTGGTCTGCCACTCAGAGGTCCAAGGTTCAATTCCCGGCCGACAAAAATATTTGTACGGCGTACATTTTTCTCTCATAAGTTTGGGTGTAATTTGTGGTTATCTATGTGTGTCTCCATGGCACCCGCTATACAGGGTTTTCTTAGTCTGTGTGTTATTTTAAAAAAAATCCTTAATCTTTAAATAACAGTTGCTTATAAGTAATGTAAAGACATGGGGAAACAATGGGGAAAGATAGGACACAATTGGGAAAGCTCCATTTCATGTTCTTACCTTCCGACAAGTGTTAAATCATAGTGTTCTAAATCTATTTTACTAACTAAATGCTCTAATACACTATTACTTATAAACACATTACACACGATACTATAGTTGTCAAACTCGTCAGGCGACTTTACTAAGTTTAGACTAAAATGACTGTAATTTTCCGGGAAAATATCTACGTAAAGAGAGGCTAGAAGCTGGCAATACCATAATAAAATGTGGTAACGTATCCAGCAGGTAATCTTGTAGGGATATTTATTTAAACACCAGTGTTTACAGCGTAATGGTGGACGATGGGTGATCATTTGCGGGCAATCGGCCAGCACCTCGTATTCGAACATTATTAAATATGTGGAAATTACAACCTAAGTACTCATCACAACCCTCATGGAAGAATGGCATAAGTGAAGTTACGTCAAAAATATATATTATTCCATTAGATACAGAAAAATATAACCCACATCCTCTCCAATTCTTGTAACTCTATCGACTAATATTGTAGATAGAGTTACAAGAATTGGAGAAGATGTGGATTATGTTTTTATGTATCTATGAATGAAATGGAGCAATAAACATTTTTGACGAAACTTCACTTATGTCATTCTTCCATGAGGGGTGCGAAATGTTGAAAGTTTATGTTTATATTCACACTTTTTTATGATACAAGAGACGGAACTAACCAGTCGTGCGCCTGGTGGTAACACTATTACATACCCATAACAGTTGCAGTGCCACTCAGAGCTTTAAATCGCAAAGATCTGAGGGATACGGCCATTGCACCCGTCATTCTGAGTCATAAGTTGACAAGTCCCATATGCCTGTAAATTCACCAAAATTTCTTTTGCTGCATTTACATATTTCTAAAAAAACAAAAACATTTTTAAGATGTTTTGTGTTTTTTTCTTCATTTTTTATAAGTACCACAAACTTTTTTGGATGTCATCATAATAACCAATATAATATTTGCACGTATGTTCATGACAAGCAGCAGTAGCGCTCCTTGTGAAAGATTTTGTCCAGAGACGTACTGGCACCTTAGCTAGTCCTGCTGCCAAGCAGTTAATGTGAGCATTACTGCATTCCGGTTTTAAGGGGTAAGGGTGCTGGAGAAATTACAGGCACTGAGACTTTGAGAAAAGCTTTGAGTGGCACTGCACTGTTATGAATATGTCGCTTAACAAGTCGCGCGACATGTCCTGTCACTTGGTAACATAAAAAAATGAACGCCCAAACCAAAATCAATCCAGAAAAGTTTATTTCCCAAATTGATGCTATAGGGTACCGAACCCGAGACCTTTATCCAGTGCCCAAGTGCTAACCGTTCTAATAAAATATATAATAGGATCCGAACTCGTAATAGCAGAGCTCCTTGTGAAAGACTTCGTCCAGAGAAGTACTATCGCTTTATCTATTTCTGCGGCCAAGTAATAATGGTAATGCGAGCATTTCTGCTTTCCGGTATCAAAAGGATGCTGGTGACATTACAGGTGCATGAGACTTGTCAACTTGAAGTCTCAAGGTGCAATGGCAGTGACCCTCAGATATTTGCGATTTAAAGCTCAGAGCGGCACTGCAACTGTTACGAACAGTCGTGTAGCGTCACGTACCACCAATGGCACAACTTGTTCGTCCCTGATGGGTTATGGGCAGGATTAAACTGGTAAAAAGTGATTTTATTGTAGCACAAAATAATTCAAACCGACCAAGTTATAGAAGGATTACATTAGCGCCATCTGGTGGCAAACTTGTGCATCAGACTCTTAAAACTGACTGGTTTACACTACACTTTTTCCAACAGTCCCGATACTTGGTGTCTTAAATAATCATCGCCTTAAAAATTACATAGAGAAATATTAACGAATTGAGAGTTAATAGAGAAATATCTCGTCTTAAACAGTTTTGAAACGACACTAACATCTATGAACTACAAACCGTGTGGTTGTTATGTTCATAAACCGTGGCCACCGGAACTTTACGATTTCCGTGATGAACATTTCGTGAAGATAAAATCATCTGTCAGATCTGATTTGTGTGGCGCAAGCGCAAGACATTATCATTTTAGACATTGGATAAAAGTTTTTCATGACCCTAGCTGCTTTTGGTTAAGTGTTTATAAGTAATAGTTGATATTTCTGGATCGATTGACCGTCAAAAGCTTTTAAACATATCTCTAATGTTATTTATAGACGTGGATGCGTTCAGTGAGATATGACCCAATTGATTTCCCCAGATTTATTTGCTTCTATGTCCCGAACATTATAAAAATAATTGAAGCATTAGGGCGTATCACGTAAAAATGAGATTCGAGAAAATTTAAAATAAAGTTTTAATGGACAAATAAATAATACTTTATTATTTATTTGTCCTATGATTTAGCTAAAAGATTCAGGTGTTATTATTATTTTAAAGTAATTAGAAACATTTGAAAATATTTTTTTTCCTTGTGTTATGCGCCCTTGTTGCATCAAACCGGTAAATTAATGGGGCGTTCGTTTTATTATTGATTTTTAAGGAAATAAATTGTGAATCAGTCCTATATAAAAATTACATTGAAAAAAATTTAAACATGTTTTTAATCATTCTCAGCAGGTCTCACTGGCCTCCTAAATAATCCATGTTGAGGATGGAGTCGCTCGTTTCAGACATTTTTTACATTAAAATAGGTTTTTAAAAACTGCAGGTGGTAACGGGTCCGAAATTCATACGCACATTCCATATCTATGCCACCTTCTAAATGAATGAAAATTACGCCGTATAGAAGAGAGATCGAATTGAGTTTTTGCCACAAAAAACTAGACAGTGTTTTACATGTTTTGATGCAATAACATCAAAACGGCCTTTGGGTACCGAAGCCCTTGTTGTTCCCAATGCTTCAATTAACATTAGTTACTTGCATTTGTTTTATGATGAGTAAATTGCGCGGCAGTTACTTATTTTTATGCGCATTGCGGACGTTTAAAAAACACGCAAGCTGTGCCTAGATTAAATTTATAAACTACCCTACAGGGTGCTCTTTAAGACTGATTTTACGTTATTCACAATTTAATTGTTATTGTTCATAAATTTATCCAATAATATCGCACATGGCAACTAACACAGTATTGTCTCAAAAATTACATTATATAAGTATGCCATTCGTATACGTTTCATTTCAAAGTGACAGGATAGCACCGGCAATCGCAGCTCCGGTCGCACTCAGACGTAACTGCAAAACATTGACAAAATTGCTTAATAATTCCAAATCATTTTAAAAGTAATACGGAAAAACATAGACATAATTATGCATTGTTTTATTTTTGTATAGAGAGCACTGCCTCTCCATAACAGTTGCAAAGATCTAAAGGGTACTGCCACTGCGCCCCTCAACCTGAGACATAATTTGCGAAGTCTCATGTGCCTAACTCACTAACACTCATACCCTTACGACCGAAACCGAAACGCAGTAATGTGAGATTCCCTGCTTGGCGACAGAAATAGGTAATGTCGAATTCTTTCACAAGAAGCTCTACTGCTACTATAACATTATTAACAATATTGATATAGTTTCATATGGTTACATACACACACTAACGTACAATATTCAGTATATTATTTTTTTACTTTAATAACAAACAATTCAACTGATCAAAAGATCTGAGGTGCACTGTCACTGCGGCCGTCACTCTTTTTTTTTCAGACACAAGTTGATAAGTCCCATGTACCTGTAATTTCGCCAGCACTCTTACCCTTCAAAACCGGAACACGGTAATGCTGACATTACTGCTTGGCGGCAGTAATAGGTGTAAGGTGGCACCCTGGATAAACTCTTTTACAAGGAGCTCTACAGCTACTAAAAATCTGAAATATTTGACGACCTCCGTGGTCAAGTGGCTTGCACACCGGCTGTCATGATGTCGCCATCTCTGAGGTCCCGAAAAACTTAGAAAAACTTACTTTTCTAAGTATACTGTCGCGGGTGTTTCTGGTACCGTTGTTATTTTCATAACATAAGTACTTTAGGTACTAACTTTGGAATCAAAGTAACGTACGTAATGTTGTCTAATATATTCTTTAAAAAACCGTCCAAACTACGAAGAAAAACGCGCCATTATATCTAATTATAAAAGTACAGAGGCACCGAAAAGGTGGTGAGATGAAACAAACATCACCACTCCTGTAGAGAGCAGCCGCGTGTCTAGATCAAAGTGTCCATTACCATATTCCTGTCCACGCATAAACAAATAATGAATTCCAGCACACCGACTAAGCCAATATATTCGACATTCTTTCATTTATTATTTCCAGGTATATTGTGGGATTATAATAGAGTCTGCATGTAATAAGAATATAGTAGAAAAATATGTTTGTGCCACAAAAAAATTGCTATGGAAAATAGTTACGAGTATAGAGATAGTGTTATTAACTTACGGACTAGAGACATAATTCAACATTTGTCTGTGACTTGTTTTGAGATTGTCTACTCGTTCGACGTCAGAATTTTATGTATATGTATAATTCAAAGAGCGAACCTATAGTAAATTCAAATAAAAAATCATACAAGACATGTTTTAATGCAATGTAATTTGTTTGAAAATTGAAATTCGTAATTTGACTAAGTTCATCGATTGTCCGAAAATTATTACTTAGAAAGTCTGTAAACTAAAAAAAAATAAAAATAATTACACGATTAATTCAACACGTGACGGAACGAAAAAGTCGTGCGCCTGGTGGTAACACGCCTACCCACAACAGCTGCACTGCGATTCAGAGCTTTAAATTGCAAAGAACTGAGGGGCATTGCCACCACATACGCCCGTCTATCTGAGACATAAACTTGATAAGATCCACGTGCCTGTAATTTCTCCAGCACTCTTCAAAGCCAAAACTCAGTAAAGCTCACATTACTGCTTGGTGGCAGAAGTAGATAAAGTGGCAGTACTTTCCTGGAGGAACTCTTTCACAAGGAGCTCTACTGCTACAAAACAAATAACGATAACCAACGATTTTTGAGTTTTTTTTAATTGTAATGAGTACATCACAACATGATTTTTTTAAATTGTCACACACTTATTACGTGCACGCGACTAAACCCACCCTAATGAAGGGTTGTTACCCTAACCCTAGATTATTGAGATGTCCCATAACGGGTGGCTCTACCCTCTCGATTATTTAACTATTTGGCAATGACCATGTTTTCGGTTAATTTTGTATTACACCACTTATGAAAATGGATTGTGTGATTTATGGATACTGTAGTTAATGTGAATGTATAGTGGAGCAGTATACATCTTTATATTATTTTGATTTTGTAAAAAAATAAGATAACAAAAAGAACCAAATGTGTATATTTTTACACTTTTCGAAACGATATTTATGTGTCCCTCGGCAGTGAAAATAATTCGGCTATTCTCCTAATTTCGACTTAACATCTCAATTATAGTAACTATTTGTCTAAAAATCTGAAAGCGATAACAACGGGATATCGTTTCCCATGGCCGGGAATAAACGCGTGGGGCGGCATTTTATATAGGCAGGGATTGCGTCCACGATGCCACTGTCAAACGAGACTTCTTTGTGTGCGGCCGTTCCATCAGAGTTGAGCCGAAATATTGTTCAATAATCGCGTAAACAAGGGTAATGAATATAAAGATAATGAACGAGTAGGTGGGGCGACGAAACGCAGCACGCCCCTCTAGTTTTTTTTACCAAGTCTGGGCGGCGCGAGAACACGCCTCGCGTCCCACGCGTTCAAACGCACTGGCATGCTCGGCCAAACACGCTCCATAGACTAGCCGACGGGCCGACGGCACCGCGCCGACGGATCACCGAATTTCGACGAAATGCGAAAAAAGTGGCGAATCGCCGAATTTGAAATTCAAACAGTGAAAACCGTACGGTGACGTTTTCGCGTATTTTTTAACGACTCTTTTCTGAATGTCGAACGAGTTATCGCTGCATTTAATTGACGTCTGATACTCACGTGCAAGGACGTAAACATAAAAAAATAACTTTGTTTCAATGAGCGACTAAATGAGTGACACACAAACAGTTAAGTTTTCGTGATTCGCGTTCTAGTGAAAAAAAATTGAAACAATGAGACTGCGAATAAAGGAAGTGGTGTTGCCAACATAAAAAAGCGAACAGTTAGGAAAAACACAGAATGCGAATTTTTCCGGAGACGATAATCTTTTTGCTGTTCCTTTTATTCGAAATGGCAAGGTAAGATTATATTTTAATTATTTACAACATCAAGCATGTTTTAGAACGAAGTTTTAATGTCTATTTTACTGCAGTAATAACGATGACGCCCTCTAATCCAGTAGCATAATCACAAAGAGAAATACGAAATATTTCCTGTCTGAAGAATTTAAATCAGTGTCATCAAAGATAAAAGTGCCTACAGGCGGAAAACGTTACTTTTGCACATTCTTCCTTGAGCTTTGTAATTATGAATCCACAATTATAATTTAAGGCTCTCTGTTCACGTGCCGACATTATCATTATAAGCGTTTATTCTCTAGTTTTATGCGCCATAAACACATTCGCAGATTGAAGGCAAAGGCATAATAGAGTGAAAGACAATAAGCCAACGAGGGTACGAATAGGGCGGCATGATGAATACCAAACGAAAACATCACAGCACTAATCATGAGTGATGTGACTATGCCGAATTGCGTACAGTTATGCAATTCGTTACGAATAATAAAATTGCTTTGTCGTATTTACGCCTTAGTTTTATCAATACTGGTATGAATAAGTATTTGCAATTTGCAGTACAGGGTAGTATAGCTGTAAACATATTCACGAGAACACAAACTAGGCACATTAACTTATAAATAGACAATTGTTGACCGTAATCTTTACAAAAAGAAGAATTTACTTAATATTGGTGCAATGCCGACAATGGCAAAACGACAACATAACATTAAACCTTATAAAAATAACAATAAATACTTTGAACGATGTCCAATTCATCACTATTACCTTATTAAGACATTGTCTTCACATTGCTTATATATCCAACACACTATTGCCTGTGTTTTCTACTACATCTCGTGTCTGTTTTGACTTTGCGATTTAAAGCTCTGAGTGGCACTGCAACTGTTATGGACAGGCGTGTAGCTTACCATCAAAAAAAGTTATGTAAACTTTTTAAGGTAACGTATTAGCACTTCACATCTTCGTCTGTAACTCATATTTGATTATATTTGTCGACCTCCATGATAGAGCGACTTGCACACCGGTTTTCATGGTGTCGCCATCTTTGAAGTCCCGGGTCATAACCCCGGCCAGGTCAATGTAGAAAAACTTACTTTTCTATATTGTCTTGGGTCTGGGTGTTTGTGGTAGCGTCGTTGTTTCCAATTTCCATAAAGCAAGTACTTTAGTTACTTACTTTGCGATCAGAGCAACGCGTGTGATTTTGTCCAATATTTATGTATTAATAGAATTATATCAATGAATTTGTATAATGTATAAAATATATACATACGATTTGTGAAGTCAATTAGAAGGGAGACTATACATATACATATAATAGTAAATATTGACATGAACAGGCACCTTGTGGATTAATAAGCCAACGCCAACAACTTGACTTAAATAATAAAAAAATACTAAATGCCGAATAATTTGTCAAATAATCCCATCCCTAATCATGCAAAACGCTAAACAGACACGCCGACTAATGAATAATGATACGGTAACGGTAATTAATGGTAATGGATGCAAATTTAAAAGGTGACAATCACTCGGCCACCCAATGGGGCGCGATTTACCGAGTATGCTAATGCCGATATGCCACTGCACGGGGCTGCATAATCGCAGCTCTTTGCCTGTGATTGATATTCTCTTACACACATATAGAAAACTACAGGAAGAGATAGAAAAAAAATCAATAAAAACAATACTAAAATACACTTACCTCAAGTCCCATAAAACCTGCTTGTGCAAGGCATGTAGTGGGGTTATAAATAAAAAAGAAAATAATAAATATAACATAGCTCAAAATCAGCATGTAACTTTATCTATTAAATATAATTATAAACATTATTTTTATAAAATTATTAATTTATATAAAAAATTAAGTGAACAAAACATATTTTTTATAATACCAAATGACAGGATGAACAAGTCGTGCGCCTGATGTTAAGCGACACGCCTGTCCATAGCAGCTGCAGTACCAGAAAGATCTTTAAACCGCAAAGATCTGAGGGACATTGTCACTGCGCCTGTCATATAAGATATAAGTTTACAAGTCTCCTCTACCTGTGATTTCACCTACATGAACACTGACTGAATATACATTCATATTAAAAAAAACTAGAACTAGTTAAGTACATAATCACAATGTCATAATATTGTTCTGTCAACATTTAAAAGCCGCATCCAGCAATTCTCTTTATCAGCAGCAATTATTATTCATAATCGTCAGTCTTTGAATTGTTCTAAGCTCTACAGAATAAATTAGTGTCAAGTTTTGCAATATTCTAAGCGATCGACAAACCGTCCAATTATGAGTGACAAATTACATCAACAACAAATTTAATTTATTTAAATAACAATCGAATCATTGGGTTGAACTAAAAACGTCGTTCTATGATATTAGGTTTTTATTTACTGTTTTTTTTAAGCTGTGTGGGTGAATTCTTACGTCATTCCTTATGAGAAACAATTATCCTATGACTTTGATATAAACCAAAATGGTATCAAAGTCCGATCCAACGCTAAAATGAGCAGGCGCGAATTAGTTACGGCGTTAAGACTTCGCTCAGGACACGTTCCTTTGAACAAATTCGGATATCTGATGTCAAAGGTTCCTTCACCAAATATGAGATATGTGCGACAACAGAAGACGTCTACCATGTGATAATGAAGTGTGTTAGGAGTGAGGTATTACGACAACAGATTCCGGATTTAACGCTGTGTCCAATAGGCATATGCAACAGCATCTTGACCAGCCCCTGGTCTAAGGAGGCCAGGATGTTGTATAACGTTACGAAATTAACAATACCTAGATTGTAATACCTCAGTATAGCCCCTATGAGGATGGCATATCTATAAAGATAAAACCCTCTGAACCCTGCCACACCGAAACGCGCGGCTGCCGCGCATTTTAGTGTGGCAGAGTTCGTATAAACTCGTACATTACAAAAAGAAGAAGACCGGTGCCCAGTAGTGACATATAAATGGGCTGATGATGATGAGGACATAATACATGCGTAACATCACACCAGTCTCTCCTTGGCGTGCGGCAAAGACCTATCGTGTCAAACTAAAACACTGCAGTGCACGTCCCAGAAGAATGGTTTGCAATTTCATTACAAAAAGAATCTTTCAGCTAAAATAGTCCTTAAGGTAAAATAAATTTATTCATTTTCGATGTAATAGCTTATTTTGAAAATAGAAATTGTAATGACTGGGTAATTCTTTAAGATGTAAAGTACAAAGTAAGTTAAATGTAATTTTTTATATAATAATATAATATATAATAATTTATTTATTTAAGATCATTGATCCACTTTGTTAGTAACAATCAAAAACTTAGGACTATGTTAGTAAATTACACTTAATAAAATAAATTTATTTTTATTTTATAAATAAAAATTTTTACGTTACTAATGTAAAAAATTACAAAAAACCGAAAAGTCCTTCTTGCAGCTTATTCTCAAAATACTGTTTTTGATTTTGTATTGATAAAAATGGAAGTAAATTAATTTACTACTCCGCGAACCCAGTGAAGGTTAATTCGTGCAAAATAGCTGCGCTTGTGTCGAATATTTTTTCATGCAGTTAATTAAAAAAAAATACATCGCAGTTATATTGCACGATTTAACCGTCACCAGGTTCGCGGAATAGCAAATTAATTCACTTCCATTTTTATTTACTTGGACTTCTTAAAGTAACGCCTGAATTTATTAATTACAGTATATTGGTTTGATACGGTAACTGCGTAGATAATGCCTTCACATGTTACGCTATAAGTGGGAAGAATAAACGAGTAAGTATAAAAACACTGATGTGAGCAGAGGAAGTGACAAAGACGAGACAACAGCGCGTGGTAGTTTTTTTTATAATGCCAAGTGACGGGACGAACAAGTCGAGCGCCTGACGGTAAGCGACACACCTATTCATAATAGTTGCAGTGCCACCCAGAGCTTTAAATCGCAAAGATCTTAGAGTCACCCAGAGAGATAAGTTGACAAGTCTCAAGTGCCTGTAATTTCACCAGCACCCTTACTCTTCCAAACTGGAACGTAGTATAGTGCTCACATTACTACTTGGCGGCAGAAATAGATAAGGGCTACTTCCTTGGAGAACTCTTCTAAAAGGAGCTCTACTGCTACCAAATTCAAGAACGTTTGAAAGGGTTGTAACCCTAACAAGCCGTGACCAGGTTCACGGCAGTAAAACAGGAAACTTCCGGTCCAAAAATTTATTAACGTCGTGATAACAAAGAAGTAAAAAGGTAAAGTAAAACTGTAACACTAAAGGTATTTATAAATATAACAGGTACATTGATATAAAAACACTCACTAACTTGATGATATTGCATATTAGACACTTACCCCTAAATGGGCTGAGTTATGCTGAATTACAGATACTAGATAGGACTGTTATGCACTTATCAATAATGATACATGATTTATATTATATTAATATGATTACAACTAGAAAAGAATAAAAAATTAGAATATAAATTTAAGTAGCTCCGTCCGCTATCGAGGTCGAGCAGGGAGTGTCGGCGGAACGAAAAGAAAATCGGAAAGTGAGGCAAATACGACTGTGAGAATAAAATAAGGAATTTAAATAAAAAGATGGGATGACGATGCAAGGAGGTCACACCGACACATGTTATTTCTTTTTCAGAGTAACATTTTATTGACAGATTTTACAAAAATAAATTTAATTGTAAGTAAATAAAATAAACTATTTATAAATAGGAAATCAGAAGTACGTTTTCGAATCTAAATCGCGTATACTTGTTTTTTCTTTCAAACAAACCAACGTTTCAGGACCTGTAAAGTCACGTCACGGGTAGTCACGGGTGACATGTCTAGTGGTATACATCTGTTCTCCGTCTGACATCCATTCGACACACTATCAAATAACCAATATTTGACCAAATTAAAAGATGCATGATGCAAATGAAGCTTCATACTTGACATTTGGTCGAGATTACATATTTGAGAGTAATTGTTTCGAACGGGTATTGTCGGACAAAGAACGGGAGTAGACCCCCTGAAAAGGACCCGAACAAACGCGATTTAAATCCGGAAAATAATTGTAAAATATGTGTAACAATCGCAAAAACCTAAGAACTCGAAATTAATAATAATTGTACTGCAATATAAAATAATCAAGGTGCTACTACCGAATAAAAAGGATAAATGTCTTTTCACTTATCGAGCTACTAATTTGCAACGAGAGCATTTTTTATATGTTACACTGTTCACAAATCACATGCCGTATCTCGATGCTTCTCATAGTGGATTATATGCTAGCAAATAGGTGTATCAGGCACAGATATACATTGTTGGTACACGGAATTTCAATCAGCCTGCCAAACTATAAATACAAAAAGTCCTAACTCCATTTAAACGCTTTTTAATTCTCAGTCGTGGGTGTTATTGACTAGAGTTCATTTTACGATATTGTCGGTGTACTTTAAGATGTTTCTGAAACAAGTGTTACAGAGGAAGGAAAATATTTGCAGAATCGTCGGCATGCAAAGAGCAACAACGCAAGTAGCTGCAATTTGTATTGAAATAACCTTTGAATGGGTATCGTAGCATTTCATCAGACCGGCCCGACATCGGATTTATTATTTTTTGCTGCCGAGGTCTTAAAGCACAAAATTATTGTTTTTATCTCGACAAAAGGAATTTTCAGAGCAATTATGTTAAGTTTTGCGTCGAGTTTTAATTGGATCACTGGTTTAACGACATGTTGGAAGAAACTGTTGATTACATCCGTCAAAATAATAATAAAACAAGCCGGGTGCGATGCCTGGTAATGAAACTAATAATACTATCCTAGAATGAGATATTTATCATAATAAACGATAAAAATACACGACAAAAAGTGATTGCAACAAATGACCTTTTGTGAGCGATGATATGATAAACTAACATATTTGTAAATAAAATACGTACATCTCACTTTACTTTTTGCTCTCATAGATATATAAGGATATTCGACTATTGACTGATGGTAAAGTGTCACGATTACGACCGGTCCCCAGTCAAAGCCTTCATCGATTTCAATAACGCCTTCGACAATGTTGAACATGTTTCGAAAATCGAAATAGTCGCATCGATTCATAAATTTATAAAACCTCTTCATCCTCCATTGGGCCATCGAGCTCATCACTTCACTCAGAAGTAAAACTACTTATAGTTCCGTACAAATAAAAGCACAACATAAAACAAACAGTCATAACGTTCATTACAAATTAATGACGCCCACTAGACACTCGTATTAGAGGGCGTTGCGAGCGCTACCTCAAAATGCATTATGAACCAAATAATAATACTAGTGGTAATGAAACGTAATGACAATTATGGCGTTTCATTAAAATCATTAAACGTTATAATCCGTGTTTGAGACCACCCTTTAATGGCGCCGGCATTCCTCAAGCGTGGGAAGAGGCGTGAGATAAGTAACAGTTATGTAAAGACGGAAAACTGTGTTTAACTTTGTTAAAGTTTTGATTGTTTTTAGTGTTCTGTATGGGTTTCAATATATGTGTTGTTCTCGATTACGAATAGGTTGTGACGTATGAACGAGAAGGTCAGTTTGTGAAGAACCTTTTTTGCGATCGCAAAACGGCGATTCTGCAATTGAAATTATAGAAAACTTTATACTATTATGTCTTGCAACAGAACCAATAAATAGTAATTTTAGACAAATCTTCTCTTAACATCAGGTGGGTTTATGCCATTGCTTGTTATATTTAAAAAAAATATGTATGTCGTTCTCTTCTGTTCTAGTTAGGGTTTTCATAACCCTCTTGGTCTCGAAAATTCGGTCTCGGCAATTTTATAGCGTTTTCGAGACTCGAACATTTTGGAATATCGAGACTTCTAATATTAACATTAGACCTTATATGTACCAGGTTTAACTAAATTTTACATTAATTAGGTAAGTACAGTATAATAACAGTAAAAATGGGTTAAAGTACTTATTATTTGATTCCTATTAACTACATTTATAGTTTTCTAAATTAAATAATATAATACTAATAATAATAACGCACACACTCAACATAGCCCCGCACTAGGGAAACCCTGTGTCGCGGGTACCATGGACACACACATAGACAACCACAAATTACACCCAAACTCACGAGAGAAATAAATGTAGGCCATACAAATATTTCTCCCGGCCCGGGAATCGAGCCCGGGGACCACTGCGTGGCAGTCCGGTATGGTAACCATTCGGCCACGGAGGTAGTTGTAGTAAATGAAATTACTACAATTTTTTTGCAAGAAAGAATGAAAATTGATTTACTGTTCACAAAAATTATCAAACGTAAATAAATCCATATGTGTTGTGTAAAAGAGAAGTTGTGAATGTTGCACATTTTATTTGAGTGGTACTTCTGAGAATTAGTCACTAAATTAAAAAGATTAAAAATCTACTAAACCAATAATAATTTCCTGATCTGGTAACAAGTCATGTAACATGTATTAAAAATGTTTCATTACAAGATGGATCGTCCACAGTTACTTCAAAAATTGAAATTGCGTGTTCCTGTAAGACATCCTCGTAACAAATGTAATCCATTTAGTGTTCCATTTCGCAAAACCGTATCTGTCTCAAATTCGCCAATTGCAAGGTTATGTAGGACGGTAAATAATTGCAGTGTAATTTGTATCCACCATGACTCTCCTCTCAGGACTCGTAAAGTTTTTTTTTACTTATTAGGTTCAGTCAAATAATTCGATCGTAAAAGTAGTGTACGCATAGATTTCTTTCTAATGTAGGGAACCAAACTTCTGTACAAACTCGCTATGCTCTTTACAGCTTTTGTGTAAACAAAATGATAAAAGAGTATATCAGTTTAAATAAAAGAACGTGTATTGACATGTAGGTACGTACCTACTTAATAATATTGTGCCAGACAAACACACCAATTACCTGGTATCAAAGTAGGTAATTCCCAGTAATTTGAGTAACGGAGCTTAGAATTATAAATTAATTTTATTTAAGATTAAGTATATTGAATATCATGATGTTTTTGTGTTTTACTGACATGATATTCAATCAAGTTAATTTTACAATTTATTAAAGCGACATATCTAGTAGCTATAAAGGTACCTGAATGAAGAAAAACTTTCATAGGTTTCTCACAGATGGCGCTACGGCAAAAAGCTTGTTGAAACCAAAAGCAAGATCTGCAACAAACGGAGAAATTCGTAAGGTCTGATGGTTCGTTTCGTAGCTCAATTGGGAGAGGCTCAGTTGAAATCTGGCGAGTTCAAGTCTAGCCAGATCGAAGGGATTTTTCTTTGTGTTCGATTTTCGTATTATTAATTGAATTTCAACTGCCTCCGTGGCCGAACGGTTACCATGCCGGATTGACACGCAGAGGTCCCAGGTTCGATTCCCGGGCCCGGATAAATATTTGTATGGCCTACATTTATTTCTCTCGTGAGTTTGGGTGTAATTTGTGGTTGTCTATGTGTGCGTCCATGGCACCCGCGACACAGGGTTTCCCTAGTGCGGAGCTAGGTAGAGTGTGTGCGTTATTATTAAAAAAAAATCTAGATATTTTTAATTTTTTGAATTCGTATGAATAGTTTTTCAAGTTCTATCACGTTTAAAACTTTACCAATGTCTACTTTCAACAAAAACAAAAACAATTTTAAGTTAAATTCATATTCATATATTAGATGCATCATATTACAGATTTTATATTGAGCATACACATAGAAAATATTTTTTTTTATGTTTGATGGTAAGTCGCAAAGATCTGAAAAACACTGCCACTGCCCGTTGCCCAAAGACATAAGTTGACAAGTCACATGTACCTGTAATTTCACCACTTACCCTTCAAAACCGGAACACGTCAATGCTGACATTACTGCTTCCCTGGACGAACTCTTTCACTAGGAGCTGTATTGCTACTAAAATATAAATCCTGCACTGAACTTTAGGAATGAAGCAGTCCATTATATACATAATTTACTTACCTGTGAAATAAATAAAATTTGGGAACAATAATGCGCCTCGGAGAAGTTTCAAAAAAGCAACACACTCACTCAAAGCCAAGTATCTCATCGTAAAACACAATCTCTAGCATCTCAATATTTGTTACAGGTCGCGTAGATCTGATGACAGTTGTTAAACTATCAGTGCATACGTGACCGACACACTGTCTCAGTGCGAGATGGGAAAACCGTGACCTTAACGTTGGTCTTAAAAGTTAAAAATAATACGAATAAAAATCTAACACTTTACTTCTTACATTATAGAACTGATTTAGTTTAATTTTTAGTTTGTCTTTCAAAAAAGCCGTTGAAAGCCAAGTTCTCCTGGTTACCAAAAAAATCGGATTTTTGTAAATTTGCGCCATTTGGAAATTTATAAAAAAGTACCATGGCATATTTTCACAACTTAATTCATAAATATTTGATATTTTATTTATTTTAAATTATTTCATTTATTTAGTTATTAGTCTAAGTGTAATAATTGTATTAATTCGTGTTTAGTCAGCATTCGTAGCGGCCTCAGTTAATTACTATTTTTAAGTTTTTTTGTAACCCGGACGTTGCCATTTTGCAACAAGTCAGGAAGAGATGACTATCTAGCTATAAGACCGCCTTGTACCCGTCTTTTGTCTTTTGCTTTGCTTTTATTTGTACTTGTGCGCAATAAAGCGTATTGAATTGTGTTGTAGTGAATTTATTTGAAAAAAAAACGCATTATTGTTTTTCCTTTGTGACGCAAAAAACATTAATCACATGTGATCATACGCCAAAAGTGCTTTTATCATAAGAAAGTTATGATAGCTTTTATCATAAAATATAACGAACCACATGAAACAAATTACGTGTATGAGAAATTTTACAACTCTTATACACATAAGCATAAAAAAAGTTGTTGACTAATCTCGTTCGTGGAATCTTTAAGCTTCTCCTGAAAAAGTTGCCATTTTGCAAATGTGACCTTATTACACTAAGGGTGCGAAATACATTTATGCAAGCTCACGTTGGAACGAGTTCGACATAACTCACAGATCAACTATTTTACAAACATTCATAGCAGAGAATTCCCAATAACTACCTCCAACAAAGTTATTAATTAAAATCCTTGGAAGCTGATTAGGTCGATCACGGGATGCCTCACAAATTTTCAAACTCGGGAGCTACTTTGGAATAAATAGTTTCTCTATACAAAATATCTACTCAAAGCTGTGCACGCGCCAAGTTCGCTATTCGACTTATTAATGAAATTTTTATTACATGGATTGTTTTTATTCGTAAACCGAATACATATATCATAAAATAGGATAAATAACAAAATTAAACAATAACATTAAAAAAAACATTTAATGTGTGGTGATAGCAATTCTTTACGTATTGTATATTTTCATATGTTTAATAAATAATAAATAAATATTAGATCATTAATAAAAAAATATTTCGATTTTAAGTAAATCAAGACAAACAATTGTCGGCCTAACTATCACTGGAAGAGAACTTGGCCCTTTTGAAAATGTTTGTTATTATGTGGAATATAAAATATGCGGTTCCGATACCATCTGCATTCAGAATAAATTAATTTACAACGACATTAATTAATTTAAAAGCCCAATTAGTGTTAATATTATTAAAAAACGTGAACATTATTGACTTCGTGTATTTACATTTTTCTAATGTTTGTTTAGAATTAACCGTTTGGTGATGTTCAGTTTTGTTATTTATGGATTATTTGGGTCTATTTATTATCTACCTAATAAATTATCATTCTTAAAGTCACTTTTATTACGCTGCGTATACCAGGCGTCTAAAAGTACATTCAATAATCTCAATTAATTCTTAATTCATTAAATCTTCATAGCTGTAAGTAAATAGAGTTCAAATTGCTAAAACGGAAATCTTAACAATTAAATCGAATTTCTTTGTTTCAGGTCAAGATACTCAAAAGACAACAGATTTCCTCTGCCAATAAACCTAAACCTAGATACGCGTTTAACATGCCGACTTGTGGCCGGGCTGACCAGAGAACAAAGAGACGTGTGTCACAATGCACCTGATACAGCGGCTGTGGCATTCGAAGGTCTGCAATTGGCGGTTAGGGAATGCCAGCATCAGTTTAGATGGAACCGTTGGAATTGTTCCAGCCTGTCTGTGAAAAGTGCCAATCCTCATGCAAGTGCCATTATGAAGAGAGGTAAGAGTGCATTTTTATAAACATTTTGATACATGGAACTAAATAATAATAATTTAAAAAATTCAAGTATCACCCAGGGCACACCATTTAGTCCTATCTTATTTAGATGTCATGTATCCAATCATATTGCCACCACATAAGAAATCGTGCATATACTAAATACATTAATACAATTTAAATTGAAACAAAGTCTACTGTCATGTATAAACACTATACTAGCAATATAAACATAATTATTACTACGGGATCGCACAGCTACCAAAATTAGTACGCTACAAACGCCATACCTTGAGTAACACATTATCTCACGTATCATTTCTATTTTATACGCAAGTAAAATTATTATTTTCCCAACCAATATAATATACGCAACAGCTAGACATGAATTTGATTAGCCTGTCAAAGCGGTCACAAACAAACCACAAATACAAGAAATATCTGCCCATTCAATTATCGTTCATGAAATATAAACTTCAACGGAGATAAACACCAGCATTTATACACGCAGCTTTGTTGTTAATGGAGAACCAATAACTCCACAAGTTTTATTTCACAAATATGTAGGTGGTAGCAATCAGGACATAATACTAAAACCAGTCCTCGAAGACGTGTAATAACCAAATGAAAACTTTATTAAAATAAACGCAACTAAAACGAAGCCAATCGCGATCAGCCATTGCATTACAATCTGAATTTATTACGACGAAAAATTATACACGCACATTAAAAACCACCAGAGAGGGCGATCAGACGCATTATGGCCGTAATATTCATATTTACAGGTCCCCGGTTGTTCGTTGGTCTCTTTATGTGCATATCTCCGGGTGTGAAAAGGCTTTGTCGTCTATTTCAATAATCGTCGCACACGTTGACGTGGAAATTTACGAGCATGGATGATGGGAAACAACAAATAAAGATGGTCCTTGGTAGTGGCCAGGTGTACCTCCGCTCCCGCGCCCTGCGATTTCACGCTACGTGTGGGTCCAGACCGCGCCGCCCGCGCACCTCGCCCGCCATCTCCTATACCAATTAATATTTACTGAACCGGGACCTTGGTTCGCTTGAAATTACTCAATTCTCTCTTTTATATCTTCGAACGGTTTAGTAATTGAGAAGAACCGAGTATATCATGGAATTAGCGCTCGTAGTGGCCATCGTTGAAAGTAATCTGCTATTGCTTTGTGATTGTGCGGCTCATGCGATACGTGTGGGTGCTGATACCTCCGCCTCCATCGCTAGTGGATTGTTACAATGCACAGCAATAATATGAAGCCTTTTTGCAATGGCAAAGTTAAATAAAACTTTAACAAAGTTCATCACAACCGATTATCAAAAAAAAATTGTTTGCTAGTACTATACCTACACTGGCAACAAATACTTAACCCAACTATTTACTACATCTCCCATATTTAATAGAATTGGATGTCGTGATATTAAAATAAAAACAAAAAAGTGGAGATAATTGTTAGAAGAATTAAGATATTTGGAGAATTAAAACACGTATAGTTACACGGATTAAGATGGGATCGTCTGCAGAGCACTGCGGTATTGTGTGCTGAGTTGGGCAGACGGAACGCACAGCTTTATTAGTATTGGTAATACCCCGTAACGACACCTTCCGGCCCTTCAGCGCACGATTCTGTTTAAATTGAAAGATTGTGAAAAAACAGCGTTACTAAACACTTAAACATCTTTCTTAACTTGCCCATTGTTGGTGTCCCGAATTGAAACGCCGACGGGAGAATGAAAGCAAAAAACCAAAGAACAAATCGAGAGAGGCTTTTAAATAGGATAATAGCGATCGATGATCGAAGAAGAAAGATAATAATGATTCGGGACCGTTGGTTTTTTGCCGGAGCGCGTAGATACATTGATGGAATGCGTGGACGGATGGCATTCTGGATAGATCACGGGGATTTGTTCCGCTTCCCTGAGATCCTCCACACGTTGTTAGCGCTCTTGTTGTACGTGACGCTGGTACAATACTGCATACTGTCAACGATTTAATAACTTTTGTGAGGCTAATGAGGCCATTGTGGGGATAGAGTTTTCACCCGGCGTGTAAATAGCGGCGATGGTTGGTGAGATTACAAGGTGGATGTCGGAGTACGCGTCGGATACGCGCGGGTCGCGTGATGGAATGGCGCGGCGCAACAGAGGCAGCCAGGGTGGCGAGTCCGCTCGATACCAATCTGACGGCACAGACGCACGTGACATGAATACAAGACGCGAATATGTCATAAAAAAGTGACGTTTATTGGCGTTTTATATCAACAACGTGTCCACAGGTGACAAAATGCTGTCAACAAAGTGTGCTTATGATGCTGCAAAAACATGTCTCGTTATGAGCCATCTTATCTGTCGAAGTGTCGTGGGAAAATTTTGTTGTCACTGAAACATCTTTATTCGTCTGAGTCGTATGAATTTTTTATTGTCGCTTCACGTATTTATAAATTGAGATCAAAATGTGTAGTTTTAAATGACAGCTCTATCAGGGTTAAGTAAAATGTCAACAAATATGATGTTAAGCGGGCCTAAAATAACAGTTTTCAAAATTTTAGACAAAGGCGAACGTGTCGAAACGTCTAAATGCGATGATGTGGCCGAGTCCTCTAATGGCGGTAGATAAGATCTCTCCTGGTGCGTTACTGAATCGTGCTCCTTCAGATGCTCCCAAACTGTGAGAAAAAACACAAAAGACGCCATAAAAAATCCGAATTTGTCCAAAGTTCCCTGTTATAAAAATGACATCGAGTGGTTTTTTGTTCTGTCGGATTATGAGGCGGCTTTTAAGGGTTAATTAACTCGAGAAGTGTGTTAGTGATGTTGCGGAATTTGAAATGGAATAATTTGAAATGGAGGAAGTTTAACCTGTTCCTAATTTATTAAATATGTGGTAATTCAACCTAAGTAATATAAATTTCGTGAATTGCTCAACAACAAAATTGATGAGTGTTCGATATTGATATTCGCTCAAAAATATTTTTTTATGGTTTTCATCATACTTATTTCTAATTAAAAACTGATTTAAATTAAACAAAATTATATAGTTGTCCTAAAAAAGTAAAGCCTGCTAAGCGACTATATTGTCGCGCGACAATGTCATGCAAAATTTATTGTAAGGTCCACTTGTTCGGTTGGAAATTTGTCGCTGATGACGTCACGCACGGTTTACCGTCCGGTTTCGGTAATTAGCAATTCGCAACAGTCTCAAAACGCCGACCGCCTTAATTGGCACAAAACCCTTCCAGCCACTGCCACGGACTGATGGATTTTTTCATAATTTAGTCACAAATGTTAAAGGGAAACGTGGTTTGATATTCAATCAAAATCGGTATTGCCAATCACATTTGTCTGGCAAGTACGCAAAGCACTTGTAGAACCGGATATGTTTTAATGTAAATAAACATAGGTATCATAATTAATCCCGCACCCAAACTCTTAAAGGAAATCGGACAGTGCCTTATTCAGTATTCAGAGAAATCTCAATGAACCTCGTTACAAAACGTCAACGATAATAATCTGTACATTATACGGAAAATTTCTACTGATTGAGCTCAGAAAAACTCGACGTGAGTTCATTCATTTTGGCGCCAGATTTATAGGCTATCGAAGCGAAAACCGTCACGAAAAACCATTTTAACGTCGCAAAGTGCACAATCGTAAATCACGCCGCGATGTGCGCGAGGGCATGCGCGACGGCGCGCGCGCATTGAAACAACGTTACACAACGCGGAAAAAGCCGACCACCGCTGCGCCAGCGCTTGGAAAAACTTATTAGTATGCGCATTCGATCAAATAAATGTCGCGGACATGCATTTTTAAATAAAGAATCGAAGATGAAATAAATTAATGATAATTGAAATTTGTATTTACTTAGGAGCGGCTGCGAATTTTTTTGTCGTCCGGCGCCGGGTTTCCGTATAAGGACCGAATGTAGATTTGCCAATTTAATCCGTTCGAGGAATCGAGGTGGCGCTGCGACGACGTGAGCTGTCTGCTGTCCAGCTGTCCTAGTGATGGACAGGTATAAGTAATTAGGCTCGAGAGTTAGCGGCTGCTTCGACTACTGCGACTATATTGTCGCGCGACAATGTTTAGTTATATCTATATTATGTTTAGTTATATCTGTAACTAAACATTATCGTGATTGCAAGCATAGAAAAAAGTATTGCAATATAAATCTTATGCAAATGACTATTTTGTTCAACAATAAATTACGTCGTAGTTTCCGTGTTTTAAGTCCTAACCAATCAAATTAGGAAATTTATGGTAGTAGATAGACATCGATTTTACATAGCGTCATGGCACATCTCCCCTTTTTTAACCGACTTCAAAAAGGAGGGCGTAATCTCGATTCGAGCATATTTTATTTGCGATTGCTCCGGCATTTCTGAACGGATTTTGATAATTCTTTTTGTTGGAAAGAGAATACCTTAGCATTGGTCCCATAAAATATGAAGTAAATATTCCACCTGTAAGGGTGGCAAACTAGGGGACGAATCCGGTTTCCCGCACTTTCCGGTAACCGATTTCAATAAAACTTGGCAAATACATGCAATTCCACGAACTTTTGTGATTGGGATTTTTTTAAAGTTATAATTTTTCTATATCTATGTTTCCCAGTAATACTGTTGATATGCTGAATTATGACGAGGAAATTTTAAATGTACGCAAAGCAAAATACTCACGAAATTCTAAAAATCCCTAATGCTACCATCATATTGAACTAAGTAATGCAAAATACCTATATCTGTATAAAAAATAAAGGCAACTTTTTTCCTAAGTTAGTGAATAAACCAAGACAGACGTAAAACTCCGCGTTAAGCCTTACTTGTCTTTTTTTACGAGAAACAACTATGACATAGTGACTTATAAGTAGTAAATGAAATTAAAATTGCTTGGATTTTAATGTTGCGAAAGTATTATAGAAGGAGCCCATTGGCCTGGCGAGGACGCGGTGTTATGTACCCCTTTTATGGAAGTACAGTAAATAACTTTACTAGTGGTCTACCACTCTTCAAAAACTCGTTTACTAGTTACATGTTTACACCTAAAAAAATTTAGAACATAAATGGAAAAATAAATTAACAACTACGTATTCGTAAATAATTGTCTACAGTTGCTTCTCACTGACTTTAATAAGAGAAAACATAAAAGATAGGGAGGCATAAATCTCCAATCTACATTGCTTTTTTCCCTTCTGACAACTCGTAACGAAAATAATTACATGTCATGCATTATTAAAACAAACACGAGCAAAAAATATACAGACAAGTGTAAGGGAAGAATTTAAAATCTGTCACTTGATCGAAATTCAGATCATTCTGTTGGAAAAAGTCGAAAACGAATAAACTGAATTCATTAAAGCAGACTTTAAGACGCACGCGAAACAGAACTTTATGTGCAACTAATTGCTGCAAATTGATTCAAGGGCCACCCTCAGACCGCTACTTCACAGACAGATAAGTAATCGATTAAATAAAGTACCAACATTGTTCGATTTTACTATACGACTCGGATTTTATATTATTCTTAAAGAGCTCATAATTTGTGCAATAATAGCTATCGAAAAGCCAAACAAAGCGTAATCGGATAATGGGTACGTAAGCGCCATAACAGTAAACTGTGCGGCGGTCAACCCATAACTTCGAATCGAAATCAATCAACCGAGCGTAGTATAAATCGCGACGTATCGATTCTATCGCGGCTTGTACGATCGACAAATATAAATTTGTCAGCGGCCACTCGGAAAAAGCTCTGTGGTCGAGGATAGTTGATAAATAAACAATAACATAGCCCTATTTGGTTGGTACACCGTAACATTCGTCAGCAGTCCGGATTCGATCTCGAATGATAACCATAGCAAGTTGTTTTATTTATATCGTACGAATACGACACGTCTCTACCAAACTTAATGTCGTATACTGTTTATTAGTCTAATTACGTTAGCTGCCGCCGGAGGTCTCAAAAAAAACCGATTTAT
>NW_020653337.1:7235007-7349801 GCF_003589595.1 Hyposmocoma kahamanoa
ATGTGCTTGCTAACTTGGCTTAACCCCTACTACGTGATCTCGTAACAGTCTTCATAAGTTAAGTTTTAGTTTTACAAATACACAAACAGAACAAAATACAGCGACTGCCTGAGAGCCACGGTACTTCGTACAAAATTTTATTATAAATATAACTTATTTAAGTAAAAACAAAAACTTACCTATTACTGCCTCCAAGCAATAATGTCAGCATTATTGTGTTCCGGTTTTGAAGGGTACGGGTGCTGGTGAAATTATAAACACATGGGACTTATCAACTTATGTCTCAGGGTGACGAGCGCAGTGGCAGTGCTCCTCAGATCTTTGCGATTTAAAGCTCTGAGCGGCACTGCAACTTTTATAGACAGGCGTGTAGCTTACCATCAGGCACACAACTTGTTCATCCCATCACTTGATATTATAAAAAAAAGACAAAATAATGTTTGTGCTAACAAAAATACACGTCTAATATTCCGTCCAAACCACCGATGGTCATTCTTTCTTCCTCCAGATATTTTTGTTCCTTTTAAAAATCGTAACATGTAAAAGAGCCGTCGTATAATAAAAACTATATTAATTCATCTCAAAGCACGATCACTTCTTCAAGATAATGCCTGATTTATAATGATTATAAGTATTAAACGTGATTCATCCTAAACCACGTCTTGCGCGTGCGTCGTTTTTGCTGCGGTTTGATGACCTAGAATACTGATTTGATGTTTATTTTTTGTGGTATTACTTTTACTTTATAATAATGTAGTTGTATACGAACAGATGTTTTTGTTTTGTTTATTGAAATCCGTTGTAAATATAAAAGTTTCTGAGTTGATAAATATATCACATAAATATAAATACATTAGGTATTTCTTTTACTTCAAAACATAAAATGTAAGACATATTCACGTTTCTTCTTGAATTATCTTGCTATGTTATCCAACGACACCACATGCCTGGTCTCAAACCAGGTAATGCCTTCTATGAGCGCAGTAATCGAATCAAGTATCTCCTCATTAGTGGCCACCGCTAAACCTCCAAGGTCGTATATTAATAAAAATAACAAAATAAGATTATTACAGACTTAGATCCATACAAAAGTGTAAGTAAACAAAAATCTTAATAAGTAAGTGTTAATACGATATAAAAATGCTAAACAATATAAAAAAATCTCATTTCAAGTTGAATATATAAGCATGTAAGTAACGAAATAAATAAATAGATCCTCTATTCTTCACACCATATAGAAAATATACAAGACACTTATGAACCACAGGCCACTCAAGTTTCTAATACAATAACGCGAATTAAAATAACAGAGCTTCAGAATATTGCGGGGACCTGTAAACATATCGAAACATTGGTTCCTTTGAAAAAACAAATATTCCCAATTTACATCCGAAAAAAAAACTTATAAAATAAAACATTCCATAAATGTGTCTGAAATCTAATTAGTAGCATTTACAACTCAATTTTTTGTATATTTATTCAGTGTTATCTACCACTGCTATCTGAGAGATCTATTGTAATCATTGCTATATACAGTTCACCACCAAGGTCGAATGTCTAGATAAAGCAACATTAATACAATGTGTTAACACTTATGCCTTACACATGGTCCACCTTTGCAATTCACTTCCTAAGGCAGCTAACAAATTGACGGCATGTTTGCAGTTATGCGTGAAGTCGTAATCAACTTCATGTAGCCGAAACCTCGTCTGCATGGAGTTGATAACGGTTTCGGTGTCGACTTCATGCATTATCTGCGTGAAGACATAACCGACTACATGAAGTCGAGATCAGCTGCATGCAGATAGTGCGTGAAGTTGATTTCTGCCGGCTGCTAACTAAAACGAGGCTAACAAAATATTTTTTTGAGATATCATAAAAACCATAATCCCGTTTTCAGAATATTGAAATTGTTTAATGATATTTCAGCTGTGCATCGTCAAACACGTTAACTAATTTTAACTGTTTGTAAAAGAGAATTTTGTGTTCTATTTTTTGCTATTTAAAACGGTTATTTGACCATTTGTCACTTTTAGTTAGTGGGCAGATTTCGACTCCACACATTAACTGCAAACGTGCATTCAATCTGTTAGCGCCTAACCTGCGCAAATTTAACTGAACCATTTATCTGATAAGCAATTTCAACCAATACGTATGTGGCGATGCTGACCTCCTTCATCGTTATTCCTCCTCCTTATCATTCTGTTTTGTGGACAGTTGTTTTTAAAATTTTGTATTGTTCTCGAATTCGTTTTCCTTCACTATTTTTACGTTTATTCTATCCATCGTCACCACTATCAAAATTCATGAAACGAAAGGACATATCATATCACGTAAATGACAAATCAACTTCATTCTGTTAAATTTCACGTCGATTGCTTTTAAAAATGGGCTCTTTTGGGCCTTTTCTTTTCTTCTTTTAACATTTCATACAATAAATCATTTCGCTAAGGCTAGGCTACACAGTTAACATGAAAGTTAACACTTAAGGCGAAATGTTATCGAGGTTGCGTAGGTTTTGAACAGTGTCAGGTACGAGTAGACAAGGAAAGGTGCACCTCAAATTACTTAATTGCACGATATTTAAACATATGCCTTTTAGAAGTATACTCTCTGACTGTAAAATGAATGAATAAAATTTTAGTAGCAGTAGAGCTCCTTGTGAAAGAATTCGTCCAGAGAAGTACTGATATCTTACTAATTTCTGCCACCAAGTAATAATGTGAGCTCTACTGTGTTTCGGTTTTGAAGGGTGCTGATGAAATTACACGCACATTATGCGACTTGACAACTTATGTCTCAGGATGACAGGCCCAGTAGCAGCGTCACTCAGATAAAGCTCTAAGTGGCACTGCAACTGCTATGGATAGGCGTGTCGCTTAACACCAGGCGCGCGACTTGCTCGTCCTGTCACTTGGTAACATAAAAAATAATTGTTAATAGGAGGCTTTTTCTAAAATTTGCTAATTACAAAACACGGTAGAGAATCCATTGAAATAAATTTTTTCCGTAGATGACCGAATTTTAAATAAAATCATATGTCAGAGAACTAAAAAGACCGACATAGCTCACAAAATCAGTCAGCTTATGTGGCAATGGGCCGGATAAATCTGCAAAAGGGCTGGTGGCCGATGGAGCAGACTTGTTCTGGAGTGGCGACCACGTCAAGGTAAATGTACTATAAGACGCCATGCGGTACGATGAATGGATGACCTGAGGAAGGTGGCTGGCAGCGGCTGGCTCCGGGCACTTTTTTTGATTGATTTCATAATCATTTTAAAAAATAGTTGAATTAGTCTAGAAACCAATTTCCTTTGCGATCAAACTACGTCTTTTTCACTTTATACGTTTAAAACGCCTCTGTACATTCTTGCTGCTTCGTCGACGTTTTTTTACAGAGCTGGTTCATTGTACAGAATGAAAATACCATTACCCCAATTGACGTATCTCTGTTGTCAATTAGGCGATGGCTGGATGAGGGCCACTAAGATTGATATCTGATCGGTTGATGAATTATTTTGATTAATTTATACGATTCCATTTTGTATCGAGACTTTCTGATTTTGACTCATGAGATATGCAAACTGACGAAGATATTTAGACACCTTTTCTATTTGCTAAACCTTGATCAATACTTACACCAAAACTTAAGTTACTTATTTTGGCGATATAACTAAGTAAGTTTATTATAATTACTAATACAAAGATCGAACACTTAGAAAAATTCTTTCGATCCAGCTGGATTTGTACCAACGTCTTCTAGCAACCCGTGCCAGAAGCTATGGCAAGTAATTGTTGCAAGGTTTTTGGTTTTTTTGATTTGGTGAAACATCCTGAAATTCAATAAAGTTAATTATTTATAAGTAAGTTTTTTCTTAAACTTATTATAATGAACAATGTAACATTCATTTGGGTATAAATTAGCAGCTACTAACATGTCCAAAATGGAACTGAAGCACCCTTTTCACTTGTTGAACACTGAGAACAGAAAATGGCGCGTCACTTTCATCTTCTTCTTCTCCTTTGTTTATTAGTGACTTGTTCTGTGTCTTTCACAATTCCGCCAATGTGACGTAGGTAGCCTCTACACGGCAGGAGTGGATTTATTTTCAAATATAATTTTGACCATTACTGCTGTCTGTGAGACTCGAAGCGGGTTTATCTAAAACAAAGCACACAGTACGTAACTTTCAATTATTTTTTTATAACTGTCGATGTTATGTTACATTTTACATCTAAGATATTTGGTTATTCCTTTTCACACTGATATCAATGGACTACAAGTTTTTACAAGGAAATTCAAAATTACCCAACTTGACGGTAATTTCTTTATGCCAATTAGGTAAATAAACCATTCTCATTTTTCCCCATCACCATCATCGACGTAATAAATTATAGATCCCAATGCTAGACAAAGATATCCCTGAGAACAGGGTTCAGGCTATAGTAGGAGTAAAAGAGTTCGTCCAGAGAATTACTTTCACCTTACCTATTTTTGCTGCCAAACAGTAATGTGAGTAAAAGTACTGGTGAAATTACAGGCACATAGAACTTGTCTCAGGGTGACGAGCGCAGTGACAGTTTCAAATCTTTGTAACTGTTACGGACAGGCGTGTCGCTTGTCATCAGGCGCACGACTTGTTTGTCCCGACACTTGGCATCAAAAAAAAGTCCGCCAAGCTGGATCAATATGGGTTGGGGGCCTTCATATGTTTTTCAAGTGTTATGAACCGTCCCCGATTCACAGGTTTCTTCACGTTGTTATCCATTCACCGTTAGGTCTTGCTACTAAAGATTCACAAATGCAAGTAATTTAGAAATTAAAATCTTTAGTAATTACGAGCCGTCAACCAACCAACTCAATTGAAAGCTACCGTTTTCCCACTGGGCTTCTGCGTCCAGGAAAAGTAGATGTTAACACCATCAAATGTTTTAAAACGTTTGAAATCAACGTACAAATTAGAAATTGAGTTATATGCCCGCGTAGGAGCACTTAATAGAGCAATCCAGCAATCATTAAATGCAAATCGCTGAATGAAGCGAATCGGAACCGTCAGTTACAAATTAATAAGAGTGCTGTAAAAGCCGAGAATCACTAGCCAGATGAGCAGGTGTGCAGCCCTAGTGCCGCTTAATTGCCCATTAAAGGGAGATGACTCTTGAAATCGCAACAACGCCGCAGCCTATTCAGGTTAACACAATGAAATAGCGAGAATAGCACATTATTAACCCTCAGAGTTACAACTGAACACAATTAACTAAGCTACCGAGTACCCAACCTAACTCAAATGCAAATCGCCCATCATACTATTTATGGTAAAAAGATTACATTGTGCGGTCCCAATAGCTTATCTTCGCATCTCGGCAATGGATTCAGTATTTAATTTATTGCAATAAAATAGATAAATGGTCGTCGCGAGCGTTCCGCGTTCCTATAAATCGATTCAGTGGACTTGAATGCCCTCACTAGTTTATGTATGACAGATACCGGGCTCGATACCATCGGAATGCTCATCTTCTCTTGCTGCTCCGAGATTAGTGTAATTTCGATAAACACTCAGTGAAATAGTAATGGATGGCGTCTGATGATACGGGGGACTATGGGCGTATTTTTGAAACTTTGTTGCATTATGTATCCATTGAAATACGTGCTCACGCCCCGAGGTAACTGGTCGCATTTTATGTTGAAAACAGAAAAAAATATAATCACTTTAACATGACACCCAAGAAGTGACTTTATATTGACATATTAACTAGGCGTATACAACACTGAAATATATCTGAAACATTAATATAACAAATTAGTTCAGATCGACTTCTCAGGTTTACTCGATTGTCACACATTGGAAATGGACCTATTTTTTCGAAACTAAATCGTATGCTGGTTTGTATGAAAGAAACAAATATACGCGTATTAGATCCGAAAATAAGGAATTCATTTCCGATCTATTCAGAATTTCACACACTCTTCAAAAGAGATTACAGAATACAAATTTTGCTTGAGAAAGGTAATCTATTTCAAACAAAGAGCGAAAACAATGAAATAACATTTACAGTGCGGAAAACTCATTCCGTAGGCGTCTATTGAAGACCGGTGTGAAGGAATGTACAGCCTTCCGTGTCGACCGACCACACACCGAATAAGGGAAATAAAGAACCAGATATAAACGCAGCAAAGAATTAGAAAAACTAGATGAGGTAATAGACATCAGACTCGAAACGTGGTCTTGACATGACACATCCGAGCCTCATTAAAGAAAAAAACGAATAGCCAGTTATAGGCACAACCGCAACTCTGCCATTTTGTAAAAAATAAATAAATTTATTCAAAAATTCAACATTGTAACACAGTGACACAAAAATACAGAAAACTAATTATTCTATCCCATAAATAGTACCATTGCAATTAACGATTCCAAATCCTGCAGCTCTATCTCACTAATGAGTACCCATACATCGTTATAACAGCAGGGGATCACTCGCAGGGAGAAAAAATAAATTAGCCATGCGATAAAATATTAAATTACATTAGTGGTATAAGCTCTTTCCTTTTCAGTGCTGTAACCGTCGATGTATTCAGCCACTTATAATCGCCTGTGGTATTTTCTACGCTCTATGGGGTGCCACCATTTGGCAAACATAACAAGAGCTTGACGTTGTACCATTTGTGGAAGTTTGTGAGATCTTTTAATATCAGTCGTAAAGTAGAACCACGCCCGCTTAGCGCTTCCAGTTTTTATGCCTCCGCTGTCAGTTTCTTTTTCTGCCAACACACGCAGGTGTGTAATTTTTATGCGTATGAGTGTGCTAGTCTTCGGCGGCCATTTATTTATGGATTTGCTCTGAGAGAAACTGACGAATAATAATTTTTTTATACTTTTTATAATATCTTTGTTGAAATATCAGTCATAAAGATAATAAACTCTTGGAAACAGACTATAACTGCATTTTTTTTGTGTAGGTACTTTTACAAATCATGAGTGCATTGGGCACGACAATCTGTACTAATTAGAAGTAAGTATGTAACAAGGACATAAACAAATACAATAATTGTCTTAATATATTTCTTTGCTTTCAGGGTTTCGGGAAACATCATTCCTCTACGCGCTAACAGCAGCCGGCGTCGCACACTCAATCGCGCGCGCCTGCGCACAAGGTCACCTGCTCTCCTGCAATTGCGACCCTCGAAGATACCGCTCATCGCATGACGAGAAATGGCAATGGAGCGGATGTTCTCATAACCTGCCATATGGCATCGAATTCTCCAAGAAGTTTCTGGACGTAAGAGAGGAAGACCAGGATTTACAGTCAAAGATCAATGTTCATAATAACAACGCCGGGAGACTGGTGAGTAGATGATAATAGACTTTTTTTAAGATATCAATTGTAGGGACGAACAAGTCATGCGCCTGGTGGTAAGCGACACGCCTGTCCATAACAGTTGCAGTGCCGCTCAGAGCTTTAAATCGCAAATATCTGAATTTACCACTGCGCCCGTCACCCTGATAAAAGTCCCGTGTGACGGTAATTTCATCAGCACCCTTATACCCTTCAAAACCGAAACGCTGTAATACTCACGATGGACTGTTTCACAAGGAGCTCTAACTGCTACTGCAATATGGTCGATTTTAACCTTGATATTTATCGATTATTAACAGATGTAACTATCGACAAAAATCAAACAAATATGTAGACACTCTTATGTACATGTGCACATTGATTGTAAAATAAAATACATAATGTGAACTTGGAAAAAAGGAAAATTTTATCTTAAGCCTCTTTTTCCCTTTGATCTTTTCAATGACTTATTCAACAGGCCGTCTCGACGTCAGATCTCTTCAATTTATGTCATTAGAAACACTTTGCACAACGTCAGTTTGATCGTACACCACGAGGGTGCATAATTTACAACGACACGTCTTTCCAAAACCATCCAATTAAAGCTAAAAGGACACAAAACAACTTTGACAAACCGACAAACAACAATGGAGTGAAAAAACATCCTAATGACTCAATCATCAAAAGAATATTATAGGTAACAACCAGTTGTTATCTTCAATCATAAAACAATGTGACACGTACTCTATTTTTCTATTTTGACTTAACGACCACAAACTGTGATGGTGGTATTAATATCCAATCTAATAAGAGCTTTGGAATTTCCTCTTTTTGTCTGGTAGTTGAGAAAATAAGGGTTCAGTTTGCGCTGGGCGCGTCCAGGGTAGAATTATGTAGGTGCCCAAAATGCCCCAGCGAGGCGTCAAGAATGAGATGCAACACTTATTTAGTTCAAATTGGAGAGCGGGCGAGGGGCGTAGCCCTGTGTAATCACCCGTATGGGTGGTCCATTCACCGTTATGGCAATACATAACTATAAAATATAGTATTATATTGCATTGGCCCGTTCTGATCACACCCCGTTTTATGTGGTATAAAGAGTACCTTATATAGCATTAAAATTTTAATCGATGTGAGAAAATGTTTTCAAAGCATTTTATGTAAAGGACGAGGTTGTTAAGCACGAAATGGAATTTTAAGTCGAGTATTTAATACTGAGATTGCCAGTTATGAAATGTATTTGTTCGTGATTTGTGGTAAATACACTTTAAGGAATTGTGTTGCGTATATATTAAAACAAATTCCTAATTTAATGAGACGTCGTCTTGTCATTTGCCATGCCAATGTCGAAATTCCCAACCATGTCCCGCAAGTCGTAGAAGCTTGTCTACATTGTGTCATCCAATGACGTACAGCTCTGCCTTGCCACCGACAGCTGAGCCGAAATACCTACCTACCGTAAGGGATTAGTTCTAATAATTTAATAAGCATCTTCCGTCTATAATAATAAACATGTCAGCTTCAAGTTAAATACACCAATTTATCTTTACCACTGTCAACGGTTAAGCATTTCTAATTTTGCACCTTAAACACTTAATTATAGAGGCTAAATAGCTATTCAAAATTTAATTTTACAAATCACTGTATTAGTCGGCGTAACCAAATCTGACATTAAAGCCGCACGACATCTCGTGGTTACGTATTAAGGGGATTTACGATTAATATAGTTTAGATTTGTACAGTCAACAGAAGATGTAGAAGCCGACCAGGTACTCGAATAATTTTTCACTCATTACTTTTATCTACGGCTTTTCTATTTAGTAGCAATAGAGCTCCTCGTGAAATAGTTTGTCCAGAGAAGTACTGCCATCTTATCTATTTCTGCCGCTAAGTAGTAATGTCAGCATTACTACGTTCCGGTTTGGAAGGGTAAGTGTGCTGGTGAAATTACAGGCACATGGGAGGCAACTTAAGTCTCAGGATGACGAGGGTTGTGGCAGTGCCCCTCAGATCTTTGAGATTTAAAGCTCTGAGCGGCACTGCAACTGTTATGGACAAGCGTTCACGATTTGTCCGTCCCATCACTCGATATTATAAAAAAAAATAAAAAAAAAACAAGAAAATAATAAAACTTCGCAGTTATAACAAGAGCAACTCCCGCCTGTTCAGCGTATAAAAGCCTTACACTTCACTAGGAGCGTAGGGTGGTCACATTATTAATAAGTATAATAACGCTCACATCTCATAGCCCCTTGTATCGCGGGTGCCATGGACACATACATAGACAACAACAAATTACACCCAAACTCCCGAGAGAAACAATTGTAGGCCATACAAATATTTCTGCCGGCCTGGGAATCGAACCCGAGACTTCTGCGCGGTAAACCAGCATAGAAACCGTTCGGCCACGAAGGCAGTTGTATTATTTTAGTTGTACCTGAAGGTTGTAAACATAATTTGAAAAATATAAGTTGTTAATGACAGTACTCTCATGCTATGTATTAAATGCAGTAGATACTTGTAATTACATCTATATTGATATTTTTATACCATGGTCGCGTATTGGCATCTTAATTACAGAGTACGATTGTAAAATAGAAATTAAATGCTGAACAATCTTGAATTTGAAGCACTCTTGTTTAAACAACCTCAAACACATCAACGAACACGTTACTATTTGTTGTCATTTATTAAAAACCAAGCGAACGCTTTAATTCTATAATGAATGGCGATTGCGACGACCCGCGCAACGCAACGCGAGTGCTCTGCGACATTAAGTGAATGTGTGCATCCGTATACGGCACGCGACGGGCGTGCACACATACAAGCGCGCCGCTACGTTTGTACGGAGTTACCATACTTGTCTTATGGTTACAATGTCAGAAAATTAAGCAAGCACTAAAGACCAATGCGTTTGTATTTTGCAATAAACACACCCACTAACCGTAGACATCGTGCTATACTAGAACAAATAATAGCATTTGAACACTCGAGTGTCAATTTGTTTTATACAAGTAAAATTTTATTATCTACGACAGTAGATAATAAAATTAAATAAATAAGAGCGTTTGTACACTACGTCCGAATTGTATCAGTTCCGAATCCTAGAAATGTCACAGGGATCATTTTATCTCTAGGTGTACAAGCGATATTCGTATTTTCTTGGACTCGAATGGGACGTAGTGCACAAGCGACATTCGAAATGGGTCTGAATTTTCTAGATTTGTTTATTTGATTTCTGGATTCGGAACGAATAACAGTGCTCGAAAGCGTTTGCAACTGTATCGTATCTACGGAATTCACGGAGTCACAACAAACTTGTCATTTGAATAGTTGACTCTTACTATTTAAGATTAGCTCACTTTATGAGCCCTTTACAAAGTGTCCTTCAGTCGACGTAGCATAGTTGAATTGTTTACTTTACCAATATTATGATCGCAAATATGAGTTTGTCTGTTCCGTTTTCTTCTTACGAGTATGTTTAACATATACTTGGTTACAATGCGGTTGTAGCCCGATGGAAGGATCCCGACGGTTCGAATCACTATGTAGGCATGTAGGTATGTTACCGGTAAATAAAATCCAACTTCGATTTCACTCCGCTTTTATTGAGGTTAAACTCACTATTATTCTCTAAGTTCACTATCGGATCAAGACTGAGCAGCTCGCCCTTACCACGGGTCTTTTATGACTTTCGTTCAGGTGGTAATATGAAGTTAGGCGTGAATACCACAGGGCGATGGTACTAAGATAGTCAAATACAACAAGTAATGCGCGAAGTTAGGGGCGAATTCCGTAGAGAGATCCTTAATGGTGCTAAATAGTCAACAAAGAACTAAAATTGGGTAAAGCGTAGCGGTAGAGCTCCTTGTGAAAGAGTTCGTCCAGGGAAGTAGTGCCACCTTACCTATTTCTGCCGCCAAGCAGTAATGTGAGCACCATGGCGTTCTAGTTTAGAAGGTTTAGGGTGCTGGTCTAATAGGCCATACTGCTTAATTGTAATTTTTCTTCAATAGTTTAATTTTCTGACATTTTTTCGGTCGTTATACATTTACGGTGGCCGTTTTGAAATCTCCTTAAATAAAAATCATATTAATTTTTTTTAAGTTTTCGCCATTGACTTACAAATAAATGGACGACGACGACGACGATCGCGGGTCTAATACAAAAACCACGGAAAAAATGTCCCAAGTCAACCTATTTAAACGTAGTGACATGTAAAGGAATATGAAAAAGCTAAAACGTTGAATTTAAATTGTACTGTCATCGCAGTACTGTCTAATTTTGCTTGCTTCGCTGTCAGAAGAAACAAACGAAGACTAAAGCGTGAATGACGCTCTATATACGATTTTAACGCCCTATAAGTTCGGACACTTTTTAGCGCGGACCCGACGTCCATATAATTGTAAGTCAATGGTTTTCGCTCTTATTTATTTATTTATTTACCTTACTTATTTATTTTTGCAGGCAAAGGTTGTAACCATACATCCTCTTCATGTATTAGTATTTATTCCTTGTTTTGTTAGAAGAGGCGACAAGGGCCTGTTCTTAATTAATTTCATTTTTTATGTCGAGTTGGTGTATGTCACCAACTCTCCGTGACATAAAAAACATTTATATTTACAATATTTATTGTATGAAATATATTAAATAGATGAGATGTATACCCATAAATACCTGAACACCTTGTTATATCACGTATGATAGTAACATTAAATGGATACTTATATTTGGACCTGAACATCTCATCTAAAATTATAAGAATTAAATGTATTTAAAGTCTTCGTTATTCCCTATATTTATTGTATCTACCACTGGCTGCCCTTAAATAAATAAATAAATCTACTTCTGATGTTGACTGTACACTTTTTTATAATACAAACACGACGCAAGAGTACAAATGATTTAATTTGTATTCCGTTTATGGCATTTAATTATAAGACGGGGGATTTATTTATCGGCGCGATGGTGGTCGGAGACATTTACAGCTACGTAATTAGGCTGTTTTAACACTATTTTTTGCTACTATAAGTCTAAAAGTCGCTTAAAACCCTTCATTTACAAGTATTGAATCAATCCAGAGTAAGTAATTACTATTATATACGTCACAGTGTAAACGCTAAACACTGAAATTTTATTTATATTAAATACATTGTAAGTAAAATGTAACAATAAATACACAATTATGTGATTATATACTAATTCAATACAAGATCACAGTTAATTATAAGCTGAAAATAAAGACAGCGTAAAAACGACATGTAAACCAAATATAACATTAAAAAAAAATATTAGATGATAGCTGTAAAGGTATCTAACTGGGTAACGAAATACTTTCATAGATTTCTCATAGATGGCGCTAGGGCTAAAAAAGTCGATAAAAACCAAAAATTGAAACAAGGACAATAAAAATTCGTAAGGTCCGTTAGTTCGTACTGTGGCTTAGTTAGCATAGCGTTAGGCACGGTTTGCTGGAAGACATTGGTTCCAATCCAGCCGGATCAAAGGAATTTTTACTAACATATTCAATCTTTATGTTAATAATTAAAACACTTGTATTATGGAAATAAGAAACGACGAGGATAACACGTACACCCAGACCCAAGACAATATACCTCTAGAAACGTATATGCACATAGACCTAACCGGGGATCGAATCCGAGGCCTCAGAGATGGCGACACCATGAAAGCTTTTAACCAGCTTTCTATGACTACGGAAATCGTCAAATAAAGATACGCCTTTAATGGTTAATTAATTATTTTATCTTATCCAGAAACAAATATAGGAGAATACGGCAAAAATAGGAGCGGTGGCAGTACTTCCCTGGTCGAACTCTTTCACAAGGAGCTCTACAGTTGCAAATAACTTCTAATGACTCCCACAGTCATTTTTTATTAAAATTTATGCACATTATTAAAATTATTGCACAAAAAATAGATAAATATATAACTTTTCATTCATTTATTCATTCATTTTATCAACGCCTTTTTCACATCGAAAACAACAAAACTCCGCTGTTATAGTGTCAGAAAATTAAGCAAGCATTAAAGACCGGTGCTTTTCTACTTTGCAATAAACACGCCCATTAACCGTGGGCATCTTGCTAAATATGACACTTTTTACGATGTAACCCAATAGTAATAAAATCCCGCTTAGCTAATGACAACTAACAATGTTTTTTTACGACGAATCGCATTTACTGACATTATACGACTATATTAAAATGTCATTAATTCCTTGTAGATGGTAAATTAAATAGAGACTTGTAATTTCAAAGGTTAACGTTTTGACGTATTTATTGGTCGTAAATGATCGTATTGAATTAGTGACAATGTCCATAGGTGGGCGTGTTTGAGGTTTTTTCTAATTTATATCTCGTGTGTTACAATTAGTAGCAAACCTTGTAAATTATAGCACAGGTATGCTACAAAGTTATGGACATAAATTATTTTCTTCTAAATTTTATGTTTTTGTTTTATGATACTAGTGACAGGACGAACAAGTCGTGAGTCTGGTGCTAAGCGACACACCTGTCCATAGCAAATACAGTGCTACTCAGAGCTTTGTTATTTGTGCCTACACTTGTTTAATAATATGTCTTCATGACGCCCAATCTTCGCTAATTGAAGTAACTTCAAATATAATGACGCTGTTGCTGTCGGTTTTATCAAACGTCATTGAAATTGTAACTTTTTTCATAAAAAAGAAACTACAACAGTTTGCTTATTCGCTTTCGCTGTTTTCGTAACCGCGGTCTCCTCAGGGATAACGTCCTCGTGAAAACTAGTCATTATGAGTCCAAACACAAGACCTGTCTGCCATTTCCATTATCAAATCACTATAACATTTTATTTTCATTGGAATTACACCTATATGCCCAGTTTTATTAAATTAGGTTAACGGAAAATGAGTGAAATTCAATAAACCGAATTCGTGCCCTGATTCGCCACCCTTATATTTTCTTAAAATTTGAATGGCACCACTAGATAGGCACCACGGAGAAAAAAATAATCATCGAAATCGGTTCACAAACGTCGGAGTAATCACGTAAAACACACACACGCACACGCACACGCACACGCACACGCACACGGACACGCACACGCACACACAAAACAAGACAATTGTCTCCTCTTTTTTGAATTTGGTTAAAAAATTACTCTACCAAACCAAAGTCAACAAATTTATTTTATTTTCTTCATCCGTGACTGCCCATTGTGAAATAACGCCAGTTCTCGACATTAAACAAATCGATCTGCTTTTCAAAACAAATTTTCCCCTAATAAACGATTCTCTACAACATCAACAGGGCAACTTTAACCTATAAACTATAAGCATCATTCAAAATAGTTGCAAAGACAATCAATAATCATCTTGCACATTTCATCACACGACTTACCACGATTCACCACGAAGTCGCACGCACGGTGGTCCGAGACCCCACACTTGACCATTGTTCGCCGGCCGACCATTTTGTTTCGTGGGCACATAATTAACAGACTCCCAGTGAGATCTCTGTTAGACACGCTCGGTTATAATAACCCCCGCGATGATATTTTTATTAATGTCAAAATAAAGTTGGATCGTGTTACACCGGGGTGTAATGTTGGGATTTTGTGTGGTGAACGAATCCTTGTTTGTAGGTAGGAAACATTTGATAGTATAGCCATGGACAAGTAGGGCAACTCCCACCTGTTCGGCGCATCGATACCTACACTTCTTTCGGAGTGTAGGTTTCACGTTACTATTTTAGTTGTACCTGCAGGTTGTAAACATAATTTAAAAATATTAAATTATGTTTATGTTGATAATCTTAAAAGAACTTTGCTTTTCTGGAAAATCTTGGAAAGCGTTCGTATGACGATAAATTTGTAGTACGAAAAAGAATAATCTCAATAAACATAATTTCCTATTACTCTAGTTACAAGCCAATGTCTCGTATTTTCTTACAGTACATTGTCTCGAAATAAGAAAATCATTGTGACAATTTTGAATTTAGGCATCACGTAAAAGGAAATACATTATTAGTCCGCATATCATGAATAAGAAAACAAACAAATTGCTTTGAATTCTGACGGCCAGAAGAAAGGGTGTATATAGATCCTGTCTAAGTTGACTTTTGCGTGGGAGTGCTTTTAGCAGAGACAATTTGCAACACCTTCTTTAAAATTATTTACAACCCATAGGTACAACTAAAATAATAATGTGACAACCCTACACTCCAAGCGACGACGTTTAGTAGTAGTAGAGCTCCTTGTGAAAGAGTTCGTCCAGGGAAGTACTGCCACCTTACTTATTTCTGCCGCCAAGCAGTAATGTGACCATTACTGCGCACCGACTTGGAAGGCTATTGGTGCTGGTGAAATTACAGGCATGTGGGACTTATCAACTTATGTCTCAGGGTAACGGGCGCAGTGGCAGTGCCCCTAAGATCTTTGCGATTTAAAGCTTTGAGTGTCACTGCAACTGATAGGCGTGTCGCTTATCACCAGGCGCACAACTTGTTCGTCCTGTCACTTGGTATTATAGAAAAAAAAGACGTGTAGAGTTTTATTGTACTATGCCTCAACTCCCAACATATCTTCATTAACTCTCGATTAGGAACTACACGACGGTGTGACACACAGCCCACAGGACTATAAAAGATATAGCATTTCAACCCACACAAGAAATTAGGTACCACATTAGAGAGCCGAGGTGATAATTATATTACAAAAAATCGATCCGATGATTTAATATTGTTATGTCTCGATGACTGTACGATACAAATTTTAATATGATTTTGTTGCAATTATTTTTTTGTTGGAATTGCTGATTTAATCACAATTGCCATAAGATTCAAATAATTTTTATAACATCAAATTATTGTAGGTCTATTATTATTCCCTTTTCTTCTTCTAAAAAGAGAAAAGAAATCATTGATATAAACAAGAAAGAAGAAAAAAAAACAAGTTTCATAAGCCCTGGGTTATAACCACTTTCATCGTAAATGTCACAGGAAAGGTCTTTATTATACCTTTATAATAAATATCCCATTTCAGTGTTGTACTGTTCCACATCAAGGGTGACATTGAAATGAGAATCGTTTGTCATTCCGATGTCTTTTAATTGCGCTTTATTAATTGCTTTTGAATAGAATGTATAATCATAATCATAAACCACATGATTTGTAAGAAGTTTATTGATTATCTCCATGTTTTCTTACCATGATATTCAATTATTTTTTTGCGATGTTACTCCACGAATATTTATATAACTATAATTATTAATACAAAGATCGAACACTAAGAATAATTCCTTCGATCCAGTTGGAGTCGAACCAACGCCTTCAGCACACTGTCCTCTCCCAACTGAGCTGCGGAACGAACCAGCAGACCTTACGAATTTTTCTATGTGCTTGTTGCAGATCTTTGATTTTGGTTTTAACGACTTTTTGCCGTAGCGCCATCTATGAGAAATCGATGAAAGTTTTTCTTCACTCAGGTATATTAACAGCCACATGAGTTACTTTGGATTTTTATATCTTATTTAACACATTTACTAACAGTCAAAGTGGTTAAACGAGGAAATATTACACATAATAATATTACAAAACTTCACGTCCAATTCTAATTAAGTTAAATAGATACCAAGTACCTCTAGTTGGTCAGTGGAGCTTACATTCACAAGGATAAGTAATAAAAATGCAGTAAAGCAGAAGTAGTTACATCAAGTATTAAAATTAACAAATTAATGTCCGGCAATTATTGTTTAGTGTTTTGTAATTTTCTCGTAAAAACCGCTGTGTGTGGTTCCATTTGTTTCTTTAAAATAAGACTCATATTCGACCGTCCTGAGGGATATGTACTTATAGTCTTTGTGGAAGAGCTCGTCCAGGGAAGTACTGCCACCTTACCTATTTCTGCCGCCAAGCGGTAATATAAGCATTATTGTTCCGGTTGTGAAGGATAAGTGCTGTTGAAATTACAGGCACATGGGATTTATCAACTAAGACTTAGGTAAGGAAGAACCAATGAAATCATTGACACAAAAGACTTCAGATGTTAAGAAATGTCCTAAGACCAAGAAATACGATTAGTGGTGGAGGCAAATTTACTTAAATTAACTTACACTTACCTCAAGACAGACGCGGTGGCAGTGCCCGTCAGATCTTTGCGATTTAAAGCTCCGAGTGGCACAGCAACATAACTGCAACTGCTATAAATAGGCGTGTCGTTTGGTAACAAAAAAATTATATTCATTTGTTTTTTATTATTTTTATTAGGAACAAAGATCTGAACAATTAGAAGGTCCAAATATTGGAAAGTGGTCCCCCTGCGTACAGACATTTACTTTAATACCTCTGGATACCTTCAGAAAGCAAATGCATCTACGAAACCTTAGAACATTTGTGAAGCACTTCTCAATGAGAGCTTTGATTTAAAGATCACTGCAAAAATGAGTTACCGCAACTCCGAAATTTACTTTCGGATCTCGGGATCAAGCCTTCAGACGACAGTAAGCTAGACCACAACTTATTAATGTTGTCCCTCCCTTTTCATTTCATTAGAAATCTACCTACTTCATCTCAAAAAATTACTCGTAAGTAAAAATTACAAGAAAAATTAAAGTTCAATGATTGTATTCAATTTCGATGAAATTATCAGACAGTAACCTACGTCTCGGACATTAACAAACGCACTGAGTATAAATACATTTTTTTTACATCTTCTGTGACCTAACCTACGGTTAATTCTCTAATATAGAATCTGTCAGATTAGACACGGTCATCCGGAAACCTATTAGCGTTCACTGCGCGAACGCATATTAAAAGTCTACAACATTTTGTGATTCACTGAATGGTATAAATACGTTTAAATGGTCAAGGTTCGATTCGCAGAGGTGTTTATTAAGATTTCCTTTGGCGTAGATAATTTTTTTGCCTTCCAATACATAATATATTCTAATTATATTACTAAGAAAAAACTTATCATTTATTTCTGGGACTTCTAAGTTATCATTTAATATTATAAAAAAATAAAGTGATGATAACATGGCTAAAATTCTTAGGTTCTTGGGATGCTAGATTAGTACACATTGCAAATGAAACTATTTTTTCGATCTAAATCGAGTGTAGGTATTTGTTTTTTGAAACAATCAGTCTGCTGTGACCAGTAAAGAATCCGAAACGCTGGTTTGTGTAAAAAAACGCGACTTAGATCCGATCAAATAGTTTCATTTCCATCTTGGTTAGTACCGAACTTGTTTTAACACTTTTGAAACTTAGATCCATAAGACAAAAGTCATTTGGCACTTAAGTAGATGTTAGTTAGTGGTCTTCACAAGATCAACAAGACTCCGATAATTAAGGTTCTTTTAAAACAGGCTAACAGCCAATAATAAAACTCGAGTGGATCATAAAGGTCTACAGAGAGTCAGAAGCAAAGTGTGGCAGATAGCGCCATTATCACGAACTATTGAAGGTGGCGGCGGCGGCGCGGGCGCAGCGCTCGAGGGTCCATATTAGCCCGCCGTATTTCATGAGCCGCCCGCCGAGGTGAGAACATAATAAGGGGTTCGGAGCCATTTTTAATATTCCAGCTTCATTACGACGTATTACAAACGTCTTGGGTGGCGAATTCTATCGCGAACGCTCTTAATACCACGTTATTAAGGCCGGTCGGGTTCGAGAGGCGGTCCGAAACGCCGATTTATTTGAATTTTTGCTCCGACTCAATTTGGGAAATTGTTATGTGCCGGCGGCATTGGCAAAATTAAGACGTCAGCGTGATTGCGCTGAGGCGTTTAATTATGTAAATGTTATGAGCTAGCTGCGGGTGGCGTAATCGCGTAATTGTGGCAAAGATGCGGTCACGTATGAGGACAATTCAGATTTATGATTCCGCAGCCGCCTTGAAAGATGTCGGCCGCGGAATCGAGTTCTCAGGGTAATCTTGCGCCATGGGCGATCTAATTTAGAGCTAAATAGAGACTATTTGTATTTGTTACTTTCAACTCTTTGCATTTATTGCTTGCTCGTATTGTTGTTTGCAATCCTGTACTTTAGAGGATATATTTCTTGAACCTTTCGTAATGGTACATTTTAACTTTTATTGAGCTCATTTTGTAATTATTATATTTCAGATTTTGGCCTCACACATGGAGGTGCGGTGCAAGTGTCATGGCCTGTCGGGCAGTTGCCAGCTCCGAACTTGCTGGCTGGCCACACCTGATTTTAGGGTTGTGGCTACAGCCATTAAACGGAAGTATCGAAAGGTTTGTGTTCAAACAACGCCGCAGTTTATAATTAGTTTAAGCTTCGGGGGTAGCAAATGCAATTAACTTTAACTTGATTTAATTTTGGTGACTCATTTGTCTTGTCAAAGTAGCCACAATTTGAACAACTGTGGCTACTTTTATGCAATAAACTAAACTAAACTAAACTCAACTAAACTGCAATGAATATTTATATAACTTTTTTTAACAAATTTTTATTTATTGTTAATATTTTAAATATATGTACATTGATGTATAAAAATATTAATAATCGAGAAATGTGCTCATTTCAATTAACACAGTTTTCAAGGCCCGGGTTTTTATAGTTTGGGCGCTCTTTGGCCCAAGGGTTATTTTTTTAAATATTTTGTTTTGTAAAAATATTAGTTTATTTTATACGCCCCGATACAATTATTATCATATGCCTAGCGGGCCTAGTAGTAAGTTCAGCATTGTTTATAGATCTGTCTAGTATAAATCAACTTATTTTCAATAATGTGCCAGAAAAACCACAACAATTTCTGGTCTCAAACTAGATAATTCCCTATGAGTGCCAGAACAACGGAAATCACTCCGGGGCACTCCCCGGAACACCCAGACCAGAACCAATTTGAAAGAAGTTAATTTTCTCAAATTGATGCTACCGGGAATCGAACCCGGGACCTCTGCATCCAGTGTCCATAGTGCAAACCGTTGAGCCACCAAAGTCGTCGTCATCTGACAATCATGTGTTATATTTTGAATTGGTTTTGGCCAATAATTAAATAAAATTTATTTCAGGCACTAATGGTGGCCCAAAAAGAATTGAACAAACACGAATCCTCCAAAACTGAAGTGTTGGTAAATCGACCGCGCACCAGACACAGTCACGATGAAAAGAAATGCAAGAAAGCACGGCCAGCGCCTGCCACGAGCTTAGTGTTCTTTGAAAAGTAAGTCATACCTTATGTATTTACATAGATATATGTACTTCTCTCATCGAGTATATAACCAGAAATAGAGACGAAATGAGGGCCATCGATCCCTGGCATCACGCAAATGGGCCTTATATCACTTTTAAATATCAACTCTCGTTTGCGCTGAAATCACAAATTAAAAAGCTGAAATAATACAGCGCTAACACTGACCTGTGTGTACGTCTCCGTATATTCCAAAAATATTCTGTATTTATTGTAATAAAGATAATATCTACATACAAATAAACGGGATCACATTTCATCGGTAATTAAATAATTAATTTGTAATTTTTAAATTTTCGTCCATTTAGTACCTATAGCTCAAGTTAAACTAGTCAATTTGAATTGATTCGATTTCGGGCTGACCAATCAGAGCGCAGTTGTCACCGTAATGATTTGACAGAATAGTTTTCAAACAATTACAAGACATTTCGCCTCTATTTCTGGTTATAAACTCGACGACTTATCTACATAACAAATGCTTTAACAAAGACATTTATTTCTCCACAAAACGTAGAAATCACAATAATTAAAAGGTAATATAAAATACAGTTAGGTAATGTGGACAAAAAGGTTAAAGATTGCTGATATTCAGTCTTCACTTGTAACTGTTCGCTTGATGCACCACGCTAATGTGCGGAGTGTACACCGCCAACTATACACTTTTTTTTATATTGCTAAGAAATGCGCTACGCATATCACTCGGTTCGGGGGAGCAACTAGCGGTTATGTGTGACTCCCGGGCGGTAGTCCCGTATGGGTATTGGGTATGGAGTTAACCGCTGGGTTAACTCCACCGCCATAGAGAGTAGATAAGAACGCCGCGTCGGCTCGCCGCCGCCGCCGGTTGGTCTATCATCGGCGCGCGGCACTCATATGTAATAGAGAGGTGCCCCAAGATCTGGGGCGTCTGGGCAGATGGCCCGCAGTGAGCGGGCCCAGTCCTTTCGAGGGTGCCACCACCAACTGTACCTAATTTAAGTGATACTCGTACGTTCAAGTTAAAAAGGCTTTCTGTGTAAAGTTTTCATTGGGGACTAGTTGTTCTATACAGATATCGTTTTGAATAAACACCATTTTAGCGTTTGTTACTGGTATAAATTAAACCATTCTCAATTCGTACGAACAACAATGTATTTTTAAATATGCGTGAAACACAAATACCCCTTTTTGTGAATACCAAAAATCAATTAAAAACCAAAAATCCAATGTCATGTCATCATGGGAGCCCAAAAGATCGTAGAATCGCAATAGAACAAAATCGATCTCGATCCCTTCGTTAAAAAAGTACGTTCTTTTACCGGTCAGATCTCCCAGTTTCTGCGAAGCGGACAACAGATTGGACTACTCATCCGGCACGGCAGGTCGGGTGTGTAGACCTGGACATTCATCCAGGGGCTCCTGCGATCTGCTATGCTGCGGCCGAGGTTATGACCTTGTAAAGAAAACCCAGATTAAACCCTGCAACTGCGTTTTCAAATGGTGCTGCAATGTTGAGTGCCAAAAGTGCACAGAAGTCAAGTGGGTCGCGCTTTGTAACTGATGAAAACCTGGTTTAAATCTTTGAAATTGCGAATTCTTTTGTTTCATTTTAACTTGGAAATAATTAAGGTACACAAAGGAAACTATATCAGAACGATTTTGGCACATACATTAAAAAAAGTTCACGTGCTTGATAGAAAAACACACAAGTAAATATGTATAAATTGATAATCCGTGTTTTTAATTCAATTTGTATCTTTCACTGGCAACATCATAGTATAATAAGACAAATATGGTAACTCTATAGAAACGTAGCAGCACGGGTTGTATGTGTAGGTACACGCTGGCCGCGCGCCGCCGTGTAACGCACGCACACATTCGCAAAATCTCGCGGCGCTCTCGCGTTGCATAGCTCGGGTCGCCACACCGCCATTAATTTATAGAATTGAAGCGTTCGCTCAGTGTTTAAACAATGACGTCAAATAGTATACGTGTTTATGTTGTTTACGGTAGTTTGAACAAGAGCTCATATTCACAATAGTTCAAAATTTCATTTCTATTTCATAATGATTCTCCATAATCATGATACCGATCCGCGACGCTGGTATAAGGTATTGCATTTAAGAAAGATGAATTCAGCACGAGAATTATGTTTGCAACTTGTATGTACAACTAAAGTACTAATGTAAGAATCCTACGCTCCCGAGGCATTTATAAAAGCCGAACAGGCGGAGTTGCCCTCCTTGTTCTTATTATACTATGGCAGCACAGTTTTATTAACTTGTCATTCCATTCTAAAAGACGCATAACTATTTAATTTTCATATTTTTCATTAGATTGTTAGACACCTACTGTACTTAGATAGCATCTACATTTAAAAAGTCAGTATTAAAAAAGATCACCTAACAAAAAGTATTAATTAGTATAGCTTGCTTTAATTTGTAAATAAATTCTTATCTATCCATTTTTTACATTCCAGTGCCGTGATATTTAATATTTTTAATATTTATTGTAATTTTAAGTTCTTTGTACCGTCAATTTTTGAGAAAGTAAAATAGTGAAACAATCAATTAGTGTTATTATTTTAACAAAATTGCATTCTCGTTGAAACTACGTAATAGTTTTCTGCACAAAATATATACAACAAACATATAGGTACTATGATAAGAAATTAATCCATTATTACTGATTCCTGAAACAAATAATGTAAAATACAACTTCACAGCACTACATAAATATGTTGATGAATGCATAGAACACTGAAATGTAAAGTCCAAAGATATGAAAGAAGTGAAGTGGGCTCTCAAACGGGTGCAACAATTGAATGGAAAGCGCAAATTATCCTGTTAATTCCGGATTATTTAGCCTCTTGACTCAAAAGCCTTTTGAGCTCCGACGCGTTCTTGATTTTGATATTGATACTCGTAACAAACAATGTTTTTTTGTTGGAACAAATTCACAAGAAGAGATCAGTTTCAAGAGCATACTTTTCCACTTTTTTCATTATTTCTATCTATTACGATGGTACTCGCTTGTAATATTAATAATAAAAATAGATTCATATTTTTCGGTTGTGTTCCAAATAAAAAAAAACTAACGTCCGAAATTTAACACAGTATCGAGTGTGTAATTGTCTCAGAGGCCAACGGTTTGCGCTGTGGGCGATCAACGGGGAGGTCCCGATTTGATTCCCGGCAGAACTAATTTGAGAAGTGAATTTTTCTAAATTAAGTCTGACCTAGGTGCTTTGGGTAGTGCCCTGAAGTACATTCTATTGTTCATAGTACAGGAAACTCCCTAATTTGAGACCAGGTCATAAAGTTATTTAACACATTAGTATTACCTATGATCGTGCTTTATAGCCACATATTCATGGATATTTAGCTAAAATAAATTAAGATGAACTTACTACTTGAATTTAAAAAAAAACTGACTATCATATCAAACACTTCGTTTCATAATAAATTCTAATGTATACCAAGAGCGTACCATGACAAACGTACCCAAGTTGTTGGTTGTTGCTTATGGTAAATTACTATATTGTGTGGTCGTAGTTTTTGTAAGCTATATTAAAAAAGCATAAATTAGTAGTTTTATAATACTACTTGAGGAACTAAAAACTACTTGATCAACAGGAAAATGCAGGATATTATTGGCAAAAACCTTAAGCGAATCTATAACAATACGTAATTTTGCAACAATCTAATAGGTAATCCAGTAACAGAGTAAAATGCCCGGAATACACGAGGCTAGTTTTTCAAGCTATTACAACAATCTTATGCTAGTAAGCTAGTAAATCTGGCTTCGTATATACAGAACTAGCTTAATTTCTAGGCTAGTAAGCTAATGAGGAAGATAGTAAGCTAGCGTCTCGAACTAGGATAGTTTAATAGGATGTGGTTCTATTATGCCCGGAATACACGAGGCTAGTTTTTCAAGCTAGGACAGCAAGCTAGTGCTAGTAAACTAGCAAGCTAGTAACTCTGTCCTGGCTTGGTACATGCTAAAACGGTTTACATGATGCCAGTAAATTTTAAACTTGTTTTTTATACCCTTTTCTTGTTACAGCATTCCTTTTTACTTTCGACTTTACTGATGAAATAAATTATGTGAACCGGAGTATTCTATTTTATTGCCGTGATCCTGGTCACGACACATTAGCGGTTATTATTAGTTTACAACCTCTTCAACTTATGTAAATAGTTCTCGTCCAAACGAATCTTAGGAGGGTAATCATAGGATCATACGAAACACAAAGTAGCTGCTTGCAGCACAGTGTTGAGGGGTTCCTCTCATCTGTCTGCCATTTCCATCATCAGATGAGCTCTAGGTAACCATAACATTTTATTTTTATTGGAATTACATCTTCTGTGTGCCAAGTTTTATTGACTTAAATTAAGAGGAAATTGGGAAAATTCAATAAACTTAATTTGGTCGAACGTTTTCATAAAATTTTTGATGAAAACTTTCCAACCAAAAAAAATCATAGAAACCGGTTCACAAATTAAAATTGGAATTATCGCGTAACATACACACACAAAAAAAATTAAATACTGTCGATTTCAAAACCTCCTTTTTTTTGTCGGTTAAACACAAAATCTCGTAGTGCAGATTAAAAATATTCCCGTACGAAAAAGGGATTCTCAAAGTACCGTTGCCAAAACACTTGAATGGAACAAACAAGTCGTGAAATATTTGTTTGGAATACTCGAGTGCTCTTCGACTCTTTTCATTCTATTTTCAAAGCGTATAGACCTCTTTTTCTGTTTCGCAAATTTAGACAAAGACAACCCTAGTGATTTTGTGATATAAAGTAGCAATGTTTTCATTGTGTTGAGTGTGTATTGATGTTCCGCCTTTTGGTATTATATGCGCTTGATCAATTTTGTTGAATGTAATCGATCATTTCAAGCAATTTTTTTTAGACTTTGCGAATGACGTGCGCTTGGAATTGATTTTACAGTAGGTAATAAACTTTTTCATTAAAAAAACCGACCTCAAAATTTCGTGGAATTACATCTATTTGTTAAGTTTTATTGAAATCGGTTACCGGAAAGTGCGCGAAATCGGATTCATCTTCTACTTAGCCACCCTTAAAGGTGGGATACTTTTTTCAAATTCAAATGGGACCAATACTGAGGTACCCTTTTTCCAAAAAAAAAAGAATCATCTAAAAGGGTTCACAAATCGCGTAACATATATACAAAAAAATACAGTCCGATTGATAAGCTCCTCCTTTTTTGAAGTCGGTGGAAATTAGGCAGAGAAAACTAACCTGAAATTTACCCATAAACTTCGCATCATCAATGCTGTTTTAGAATAGGTTATGATGGTTACAATCGAAAGTCACAAATATTTGTACCATCTTAACTCTTAAATTGTTGTAAATATCATAATATCTGGTATACTTTCTCGTTAAATAAACTATTATTAATTATTTACGACAATATGCACGATGACACGGTAAAAAACGGTTCGAGCACTTGCTGTAATATGTAATAATATTATAATAATGCTTTAAAACTAGTAAGTGAAACTTTACATGGCTCTATGTACTTAGGTACATACGTTACGTGGTGTATAATCGTACAAAATAATTTTACTGTAAAAGTCAAACGTAAAAAGATTTATTTAATTGCATTTACAAAATACATACTCTTGTGTGTATATTTGCCCTGCAGTGGGACAATAATGGCTGGAAAATGAAATTAAATGTATGTTACGTGTTTATTCATGCAAATGTCAGCATTTGTGAAATAACTTCGATGACCCTTTTTTTTGTTGGAAAGATGGTACCTCAGTAGCTCAAATTTGAACAAAATAACAAATTAAGGGTAGAATCCGGCTTACTGGGTTTCTCCAACTTTCCGTTAACCCGTTTCAATAAACCATGGCAAATAGATGTAATTTCACAAAACTTTGCAGTTCGGTTTTTTATAAAAAAAGTTATAATTATGTCTAAAACCATCTAAGTCTGTAGAAATAAGATCGAAGTATTGTCGTGTTATATTACTAAAAACGCGCTGCATTCACTAAAGTTTACTTCTGAAATATATTATAGCAACTGCCTCCGTGGCCGAACACTTTACCATGCTGGACTGCCACTCAGAGCTCTCGGGTTCGATTCCCGAGCTGGGAGAAATTTTTGTATGTCATAGATTTATTTCTCTCGTGAGTTTGATTTGGGTGTAATTTATAGTTTTCTGTGTGTGTGTCCATGACACCCGCGACCAGAGAACAAAAAAGTAATGAAAATGGACACTCTCCGTCCGCCCCTCCCTAGCTTTAGATACCGCATCACGCCCCGCACATAGACGGTCACATTAACTGAACAACAAGGCTTTCGGTGAGCCGTTTTCGTGATAAGACGGGTTTGACATTTGAAAATAGTTGTCATTTATTCATTATGAAACTTGTACGTTAATATACATAACATTGACTTACAATTATATGGACGTCGGGTCCGCGCTAAAAAGTGTCCGCACTTGTAAGGCGCTAAAATCGTATACAGAGCGCCAAACTCCGCTTTAGTCTTCATTTGTTCTACTGACAGCGCGATACTGCGATGACATTACAATTTAAATTTCGAATAGGTTGACTTGGGACATTTTTTCGTGGTTTTTGTATTAGACCCGTCGTCCATTTATTTGTAAGTCATGATACATAACATCATTGTACGTTACTACTTATAATGGTCGTGAATTGTACTGTGTACGAGGAGTTTCTTTCGTTTTCCGAAAAGTGAAACGAAGTAAGTAAAAAAAAACTTATGTCTGAGACTCATTCAGTTATTGTTTTCTTCATTTATTTAGTGCAGAGTAATATTTATAATACAGATTTCTTATATCAATATAGTGAGACGCCTTAAGTCCGTGACCTTATTGGACAAGGGTTCTCGAATTTTCAATTTGTATTGCCGATGATTATTACGTAGTAAATATGCCTAACTATTAATTAGCTAACCTTAGCCACGCAATTTCAAATACCTTGGTTATCTTATTTAAAAGTACCTGTCCAAAATATAACATTTTAACTGCTTTTAATATATTTTTTAAATAAATGTTCAATATTATTGTAGTTAGTGAATTAATGAAAAATATAATATTATATCTATGTAAATATTTAATGAACATGTGTAATTATTAGGATTTTATTAATAGAATTATAGATAACAGATTCGCGCTGGAATTTTCGCTATGTTGCCGCTATTAACCACGTAACGTAATAGTACGACAAAGTGATGGGTAACCCTGCCACTTGACGCACATATTTGCGCGTGTGCAGATAGCGCCTTGCTGTATGTAGTAGTAGTAGGTAAATAAGTTTCCGCCGTTGTATGGAGTGTGTGCCCACGACATAGGGTTTTCCTAGTACGAGGATATGAATGTATAGTATGAATATAGTATATATTAACGCATACTATATATTACATACTGTGACTATTTCTCGAACATGCTGTATGCTATTGCTTGGCAACGGAGTTGAGGAGTTTCTTAAGTTTAATTTCGTAATTAACCTTTGTAATGTCTAGTCAAAGTAACGGTTAGTAGATTTCAACTAAATCCAATAGTTTAACCATAATTAAGTATTTAGTCTGTTAGCACCATTTTAATCGGTATTCTTGCATCTGGCGTTTTAAATGTTTGCTAGGATTAATCGACGAAACCTGCGAAACCTCACATAGTCGTTTGTAGTATTAATTTGTTTCAAATTAAAGTGTTTTATCTGCGTGTAAGGCATCGACAAGGTCGGGTATTATGACCTAATAGCGTTAGGGGATTAGTGTGAACTTAATTCTTGAAGCCCCGGCACTTGGTAGGGCTCGAAGGGAAGTATCACTCCGATAGCAGCAGCGCAACAACGCGGTCGCTTCCACGGAGGCAGCAGGTAAGACTTTTCAAAAACCAAACCATTTTTGAGAACTGCATTGTATAAATTAGGCAATTACAATAGTAGAGTAGCCAAACATTCTGTCTGTTTTAATCAATAAGATATTCTGCGAAATTTGTTAAATTCGTGAAATCTAGAGGTCGATGAAGTCGTGCAAGTTTTGATAACAAGATTGAGTGACGTTAAAAATGAACTAAATTAACTAATTTTCGTACTTTACTTAATAATATATTGAGGTGACCCAAATAGCCAAGATGAAGGAGGGATTAAACATATTATCGTTACCGAGCCCCACCGAGAGGTACAACCTCGACAAGCAGCTGGGCTCCGGTATCTTCGGCGAAGTCTTCAAAGCATCTGACACGCAAGCCGCGGGCAAACCGGTTGCAGTCAAGATACAAGTGCTCACCGACGATAATGAACCACACATTGAGGAAGAATACAAAATCCTAAGAGATTTCACAAAACATCAAAACCTTATAGACTTCTATGGAGTATTCCTCGAGAAAGCTGAAGGCCTTAAGAAAATTTGGTTCATTTTAGAGGTAAGTGAACCTACTATCTTATTCTAAATTCTTCATGGCTTCATTGCAAAGTCTTTTAAGTAAACACCCAAACATCTGAGACACTTCAAACAATGAATCGTCTGTTTTCCAGCTTTGTGAATACGGATCTGTCATTGACATTATCAGAAAACTGAATACAGCCGAGAGAAAAATGTCCGAAGAGTACATAGCCTACATACTGAAATATACGATCAAGGTAAGCCCATATTCGATTGACTATAAACATGTCCCTCGTCACATTCGAGTCGAGATCGCTGTTTATAAAACAAAGGGCCTGCCATTCCAGCTTTCAACCGCTGAATCAATTGGTGGGTACTTTGAATGCAAACTCAATTGTTCTCCGATCTACGTCCGTGCGACTCCTTCGCGTGACGTCGAATAAATATTGTCCACAGAACGTCCACGTACGTTGAAATACTATCTAGAGCCATTACTTAAAATGCAGGCCGCTTTATTTGATGTGATGCGCGACGGAACAGTCGAACTTGTCGATGCGAATGTCGGAGCGCGCCCGACAACACCGTGATGGCCCCCCATCGCGGCGCATCGCTCAATTATCGTAAATAATGCTCGCACACACAAGATATACGGACCTCTGACGCAGTAGCCAATGATCTCTCCGGTTGCGGCCCTGCAATCAATAACCTCCTTTACTCTCGAGCTACTAAAGTTCTCATTCCGCGATAGTCTTAAATCTTTTAAGCCGAGAAAGATCCCAGTGAAGTTAAATGCGTATTATCTTTATGCATGCCACTTGGTTCACAATACTGGTGCCCTGTCGTTTTCGTTCGGCAGATCTTGAACGCATATCTATCGATGTAGCAACTCGTAAGCTACGGTCAAAGTCAGCACTAGAGTTGGCAATTAACTTATCGAGATAAGTTATGGATTTTATTTATACGGGTGATATTATTGAAAAACAGTTTATCTTGAAATTGAAGAACAAATATTATGTATTGATAATAGCACGTCGGATTTTGCAATTTGGACTTTTATTGTAAGTGGTATTGCGGTCGCAAATCTTAAGCGTAAAGGGAGACGTGCCGTTATTTGTTAAAGACACAAGCGATCATAAATATTTATATATTTAGCACATGCAACTTTTCATAGAACCGTCCCAATACAATATTGTTGCATTTCTATTACCCAAACCTCCAAAAACGACAGTCTCCTTTAAATCTTTCTAAAGACTGTATTAAGTAGGTAATTTTTCATAATAGCAATAGGGACTAAGGAGTAGACCATTACCATTTGACCATTTGTCACTAAGCCGCGTTTTAGTTAGCGAATTGCAGAATTCTGCACCAAGAAATGTACACTCGGTCTACAGATTGTGTTCTAGAGTTACTTTCTTTAATAGCCGAGACTAAATTAAAATTTTCAATTATCGATACACAACAGATGCATCGCTCATCCCTATAGGCCCAACGATTGTAATGAACGCATTAAGCATACTGATATATCAAACAGTTGAGAACGCGGACAGGTCGGCTGCGACAGCCGGGACTCCGGCGCATGCAAATAGCCTCCAATGAATCTGAGGGGCGTGGGCCATTGACTGACACTGACGTTGGCATAGCCGCGTCAGTATGTCAGTCCATTCGTCCATTCGTTCATTCCTTAGGGGCGGTCGCTCCATCACTCCACGTCAAACGCACGTGTTGACTTCTCCGATTGGTGCGATCAATTCAATCTCATCCTCGTATGTATTCTAGGCCCTCATTTACTTACACGAGAACAATGTGATCCATCGCAATGTACGATGTAGCAACATCTTGATAACGAAGGATGGAGAAATAAAACTAAGTGACTTTGGCCTATCGTGCAAGTTAAAGGAAGCGTTTGGGAAGATCAAAACGTGTATTGGATCGCCGAGTTGGATGGCGCCTGAAGTGGTGGCGAAAGGGAGTGGATACAGTAATAGGGTGGATGTTTGGGCTTTGGGAATAACGACGATTGAAATGGCAGATGGCAAAGCACCTTTTCAAGATATGCACCCGACTAGAGCACTATTTCAGATTTTGAGGAATCCACCACCTAGTTTCTTGAAGCCTGCGATGTGGACTAACGACATTAATGATTTCGTAACTGAGTAAGTATTGGTACAGTTTCTTCATCATCATCATCATGAATCCTCTATACGTTCAAACGTCCCACTGCTGGGCACAGGTTTCCTCTAAAGAAAGAGTTTAACCACACTACACAGGCACAATGAAAGACGAGGACGATTTTCAAGGTTTGTGAACCGTCTTGATTTACAGGTTTCATCAAGATGATTTCCTTCACCGTTAAGGAGAATTGTTGCTACCAAACGTTCACGAAACAGTTTATTACTAATGTATACTGTTTTATTTAATAACAATAATATGAATGGAATTTTTTAGATGCTTAGAGAAGAATCCAGAGCACAGGCCGTTTATAATGGAATTGGAGGAGCATCCTTTTATTCAATCCGTTCCTGAAAACGATTACCATGTAAGAACTAAGCAATTGTTCATAGATGTGATAGTTTACAGTAACAGAGAATTGTAATCAAACAGAATTTATTTTTTCAGCTTTCTACTGAGCTTAAGATGTTAATAGTGGACTTAGAAGATAAAGAAGTACCGAGCAAAACGCCGGAGAGAATAATTAAAAATGGCCTTCTTGTAACCGAAGGGTCTAAAGAACCTGAGACTATGCAAGTGGAAGATTTAGCAGCTTTAGAAAATCTAACAGAAGACAACATATTAAGTGAACTCCAAACCAAACTTGCGAAAGGTTGTTTTACATCATTCATTGGAGATATTCTGCTTATACTAAATCCAAATATTAATGAAGATATTTACAATGAAGCGGTAAGTAATGTTAGCACACATTCAGACAGGTATGTCAAATTATAGAGTAAACAAGTAGCGGTTTTGTGTTTTCAGTGGCACAAGAAATACGAGTGCAAATCAAGGTCCGATAATGAACCTCACATATTCGCGGTAGCTGACAGTGCATTTCAAAACGCTCTACATCATAATGAACCACAACACATTGTCTTTTCTGGTGAAAGTAAATCAGGCAAAACCACAAACATGATGCACGCATTATCACACTTAACGTATTTAGGGGCAATGAAGAATAACACAGGCGAACGAATTCAAAAAGCAACTAAAGTCATTCAAACTGCAATGACAGCAGCAACACAACTGAATGCTCACTCAACAAGAAGTATTTTTCAAGTGCAAGTAACTTATGGCAGTTCCGGTAAATTAAGTGGCGCTATATTTTGGTTATACCAATTGGAAAAATGGCGCGTATCTTCAACAGACATGTAAATATTGTTAACAATTACATATAATTTAGCATATTAATTCCTTATTTATTTACTCAATTAAAATGAATAAATTTGGTTATAGGACCCATGCAAATTTCAATCTGTTATATTATTTCTACGATGCGATGGAAAATGAGAACAGGTTAGAGTTTTTCTGTTTAGAGAAAAATAGAAAGTATCGATATTTACGAATATTAGACGAATCAATTAAAGGGTCGAAAGGTGTTCGTGATACTCCCGAAGAAAATGTAGAAAGCTACAAAGAATTTATAGACAATCTGAAAGCTTTAGAATGGGAGGAAGAGGACATCACAACGTTTGAGACTATTTTGGCTGGTATACTTGTACTTGGCAATGTCAGATTCAAAGATGGTAAATATGGTTCAGCCGAAATAGAAAATCCCGAAGAAGCCAAAAAAGTTGCGAAGCTTTTATCTTTAGATGTGGTGAAATTTCTGTGGGCGTTACTAAATTACTGCTTGATCGAAAAAGGCACTGCTGTAAAAAGAAAACATTCTACTGACGAAGCTAGAGACGCAAGAGATACTTTAGCTAGTGCTCTATACAAGAGACTAATTGATTGGATGATTAATTTAATAAATTCGAAACTATCATTTATGCGATCTGTCTTGTAAGTATTTTAACGTATTACCTACCGTCTAGTACAATAGGCATTTTAAAAAAATGCATTATACTTATCTATCATCTATTTGTAGTGGAGACAAATACTCAGTAAGTCTACTGGACATGTTCGGTTTCGAATGTTATCATAGAAACCGGCTGGAGCAACTAATCGTCAATACAACTAACGAACAAATACAATTTCTTTACAATCAACGTATATTCGCTTGGGAAATGCAAGAAGCTGCTGAAGAAGAAATTCCGGCAGTATCATTACATTTCTATGATAACAAAAATGCAGTAGATCAACTAATGGGTCGGCCCCTCGGTCTTTTTTATATTTTAGATGAAGCGAGTCGAATTGGGAGTGGACAAGAGTTTATAATGAGTAAGTTGTTTTACGACTTAACCTGTAAACATTCTCAAAATCCGACACTTTGACGAGTGAATAAATGTTTTTAGGTACAATAAGAACTTCATGTAAAGGGCCTTATATCAAACTTTCTGGAAGTCATGAATTCAGCGTCGCCCATTACACGGGAAAAGTTAATTACGATGCAAGAGAAATGGCGGACAAAAACCAAGATTTTCTGCCCCCTGAAATGATAGAAACTATGAGAGCTTCTACAAATATGACTGTACAACAGCTATTTAGAAACAAGCTAACTAAGACTGGGAATTTGACTGTATCACCAGGTCAAAGTAAGGTTACTGTTGTGCGATCAAAATCTGAAAAAGAAGCGGAGAATACAAAGGCCAGAGTTAGTAATATATTTAAGTTTACGCATACGAAAATTCTCGGTTAAACATTAACGAACATAAGTACCCTAGGTACTGAAATTTAAATGATTCTAGATAAAACGATAAATAACTATTTTCGTTTCGATTTCAGAAATATAATACAGAATCTAAGGGTCAATTCTCACAAGTACACCGAATGAGAACAGCAGCAGCTACATACCGCGCTACTAGCTTAGAGATTCTCAAACAGCTCTCCGTAGGCCCTGGAAGTGGAGGGACACATTACGTTCGTTGCGTTAGGTCAGATCTGAGTGATAACCCCAGAGGCTTCCACACTGAAGTCATTAGACAGCAATTGAGGGCTTTGGCTATTTTGGACACGGCTAAGGCGCGTCAGAGCGGCTTTTCTAGTCGAATCCCATTTGCAGAGTTTATCAGAAGGTACAAATATTAATGTCACATTGCATCATGTCACCGGAGTAACAAGCCATGTTAACATGTCGTGGAAATTTCCAGATACCGATTTCTAGCTTTCGATTTTGATGAGACTGTAGAAGAAACAAAAGACAACTGCAGATTGTTGCTCATTCGTCTGAAGATGGAAGGTTGGGAACTGGGAAAGACAAAAGTATTCCTAAAGTACTACAACGAAGAATTTTTGTCCAGGTACATAGCCTTTACCGAGTATACGAATTCAAGCGACGTTTGAATTATCCAGACTTTTCTCTAAATGAATTGTAAATTGTTCCTATTTTTAACAGATTGTATGAGACTCAAGTAAAGAAAATTGTCAAGGTACAATCAATGATGCGGGCTTTTTTGGCAAGAAATAGAGCAGCCAAAAGCAAGTCGAAACAATTGCATAGTAAGCATCGCTATCAATAAGTCAATAATAATGAGACTAAAATAATATAAATCGAAATAAAACTGAAATAAACGACACCGTTTTATTTCCAGTTAAAGAATTGAAGAAACAACAATCATTAAACGTAACAGATGACGATGCCGCCTTATTGATACAAAAGGGTATGCAATAACAACAGGTCATCTAAAAGATACAAAGACTATAGGTTAGGGTTAACTTTAAATTATTCTTTCTAGCTTACAGAGGATACATAGTGCGGAAAGCTTACGGCCCTTTAATAAATAAATCAACAGGACAAATTGATGAAGAAACATCTTCGTTTCTAAAGAGGTTTGCTATGAAATGGAAGAGCCGTTCCATTTTCCAAGTCCTTTTACAATACAGAGCAGTGCGGTATCAGGACTTAGTGCATTTCTCACAACAGGTAAAAATAACTCACTATCTTAGTCAATAATTAGGTAAAAAACTTAAACCACTGTTTAGAATAATTATGACGTATGCTCCAGAACTCCTTTGTCTTTTTTAAGTCATATTTGAAAAAAGTAATTTTAATTATAATTGAAAGGAAATATAAACAAGCTTACCTTAATTTTCAGGTCCACATTTACAATCAAGCAGTTTTAGAATCACTGACAAATACGAGCATTTCAGTATTACTGGATCGTGTGGATCCGCAATCCAATAAAGACTTCCTAGGATCAGGGCCACCTACAGTCTGGAAACTGCCTTTCCGAATCGACCAGTTGCAGTACTATGACACGTCATATATGTGTGATCCTTCCGGTAAAAGCAGGTAAGTTTGATATTCTTCAAATTACTCAAAAAATAGCAAAACTGTACCACACCAAATCGGATTTTTAACACTTACTACTGTTTGTACGCTAAAATAACGCTTGATTTCACAATTTGCGTTCTTGTCTGTCAATGGTCATTCTTTTCAGTGATACATTTGCTAATCAATACGACTCAGACCACGAACAATGGGATGAACCCCTAAAACGCCGCTTCACCTCCGTCGAACCAACAAAGACCACAGCAGGAACACAAACTCTGATCACCGTACCGTTCTGCAGAGATCCCACACAACCCGTGGCAATACTGCCCCCAGATGACAGACCAAAAACCATACGGACGCCCTCTTCAAGAGAAGATGTGAACAGACCAACGGTCTACAAGAAAAAACCAGGCTATACTCCGAATTATTACCAACCCCCCGCGCCATGGACCCCACGTGATGACACAAACATTCTAGAAAGTAGCGTACCAGTATTGCGCAAAACGAATTTCAGCAGAAGTCTCTATGGAGTTGACCAACCTGACATGAAAGATCCAATCAGAGAACTTCAAGCTTTGGCCAAATCAACCAATGACGTGAACGATGAGGATGACCCACCATTCAACTTTCAAGCTATGTTGAAGAAAACGCCTAGAAACAGAGCATCTATGAAAAGACACGGGGAGAGAGAGAATGACATTTTAGAAAACAAGACCGCTCCTCCAAAACATATTCTTTCTGGCGGTAAAAAGTCTCCAGCTCCAGCACCGCCAAGGTGCGCAAATAAAGAATTTGTACGAAGAGACTCCAGAGAACTCATAATGTCTGCAATAAAGAAAAGAGATTCCTGTAACAATTTGGCTAATGCAGTGGATAGCAAGCACAGTGGGAGAATTGTTCTAGCGCCTGGGATTACTATAGAAGGCACAGTTACGGATTTATAAAAGGAAAAGCAAATGTGTTCTGTAAAAAATATATTTAATCTCCATTGCGTTGGAAGTCCGCATACATCCCTTATTAATAATATTATGGCATAACACTTTTAAGTTTTAAAGCCATACAGTTACAATAATTCATAAGAATTTATTATTTTCCATATCGAATCAAATATAATTTATTTTTCAATAGAGTTAAGTATATCGAATACAAAATAAAATTACTTCGACTCATGGCATATAAAATACACGATGTTACTTAAAAATACACATCTTAGGAAATATCACGTTATTAATATAATATCAAAATTAAATCCACTTAGCTTTAAAATTTCTTAATCAAACATTTGCTTTGGTAACTTATTATTACTTATGAACTAAAGTGGTCAAGTTAGATCATTTTATATGTCATAGAAGATGAGTAGAAACAAAGCTAGAGACATGTAAAAAAATTAACAACTAAAACTAATGTAGTTAATAGACAACGTGTGAGAAGAACGATATAATGGCTATATGCTTCAAATAGTTCTATGATATTCCCATTGAAGGAACTAACAGTTTTTGCCAGTAGTTCTATTTTAGCAGTATCTTCAGCTCTTGTAAAGGTACTACAGGGAAAAACAGTCGCAACTGTACCTTCAAAGGAACTTTCAGGACAACCAGGAGCAAAACACAATTTTGCTCTAGTGTGCTTCAATAATATCTATACATAAGTTTATTTACTTACTATGTCTTGTTATTATTTATTATGGGCAAATTTATGTATAGTAGAAAATAACTGTTACAGGTTAGCTGGTCAAAGAAATTTTCTTAATAGAGGCCTGTTCGTTTTAAAACTTCATACATTCTTGCAAGTCATATTCTAATAGTAATTTCCATGTTTTATGTAATAATCGTGAAGCTCTTTATATTCATTTGTACAGTTTGATATGTCCCCATTTTCCTCATGTAATAGATAAAAAACTGAGCATTGTTAATTAATACCTTAGTTTTATGATCACAAAGTTGCAACTGCCTTACATTATTTCGTATAGAATATGCACTCATATATAAACAATAAAGATACAAAAATATGCGTTTCATTTCGTTCACATTTTAATTTAAATCTCAACATTTCTTTAGGCATCTTATCCAAATATTATATTTTTATATAAATCTTCATTTCCTTACAACGCATCCTTCCTTACGTTATTTCCGAATATATCTTATGATTCATTTACATCTGTGCCACATAAGCGTGTAACACACAGAGGGCGAATGCGGGTCGGGTAATGGCGGTGTCACGCGCCCGCGCTCGGTGTTGAACCCGCCGCGGAACCGACCCGACCCGCGCCCGACTTGCATTTGGTTTTTTTTTTTGTTTACGTAAATATGAAATGACACAGATGAAAATGCACAGTTAAATAACTTAACTAATATTGTTTGTCGATAATATTATAAGAGCATAGAAAAATATGTGTGTTTCTCGCTCGTCAGATCGGTAATCCGAGCAAACGGTCCAATGGGACTTTTTACGCGTTTGTCACACCAGTCTAACGAATTATATTTTTTGCTTCCATTCATACGATCTTATTAAAAAATGTAAGTCTCCATTTTTTTTTACTAAGGCGATCACAAATTTAAGACGATTTACATATTTACTTATTTAGAAGTTTTCAACTAACAATACAGTGTGTACAAAAGTCAGTTGCTCAAATGGGACAGATCAGACGAGCGGGAAACATCAAAGAATATAAAATCAGCATTTTATTTCTACGTATACGCCTAATACTTAAGCTCTATTTTCAGTCATTTAAAAAGTTCACACACAATTTATTGCAAACTAGCAAATTACTAGACTTCAGTTCCTTAAACTTTTCACATTTTTTTTTAAATATATTCCCCGAAATAATGACAGTCTTCCTGGTCACGCGACAGCAGTAGGAACTGCCTTCTTTAGCTTATCAATAAGGTTATCCTGAGATAAATAATAAGAGTTGATTTATTCAACACATGGAAGTATGACTGAGAAAAGCTTTCGCTGGCGCTTGCATAGTTAAAACAAATTATATGAAAAACCAACAGCATAGAATTGTAGATAATTGATGTTGTTTTTGGTTTTTTAATAATTTTTTGAATTGGCGGATTCCGATATAAAAATTCATAGCATTTCTTCAGACGCCATCTATGGGCACAATTTTGTACTTTGAACTTGAGAGCTTTCACTCAAATATTAAAGAAAATTAAAAAGGACCGCTCATGTGCAATGCTCAATTCAAACGCATCACATCAACTTTTGAATGCTTTATTCAGCGCTGTTGGTTTGGGATTTTTCCTCCGAAATGTAATTAATTTTAGTATAATGAAAGTAGCCTCCCCGCACGACGCGACGTACCATTCCTGTTCTGTACGTCTGACGCATGGCGTAGCCTGGGAAACAATCAGCGAGTACCTTACGCCGATCGGCAAATCCTTGCTTGGCAAGCATTATAGTATGCCATCGATAGGATAAGAAGTTTAATAAATTCAATTATAATGAAGGCAAATTTTAAACTGTGCTTATACATAAATATGGATTTCGGAATGTACACACGTAATGTAACAGACGCACTCACTGTGTGAAGATGGGATACAATTAAATAATCATTGAGTGCTACCATTCACTAAAGCATGGTTCTATATCTATCAAAATTCAGCCACGAAATTTCTGCACCTTCGAATTTTGTCTCAAACTGAGATTGCTATTGTTTGTCATGGAGTTAATCTCCCTAGTGAGCGATAATTGTATCCCTGTGGCGTAAAAGTATTCAGATTATATTGTTTTCTTAATTATTTTCCAAACAAAGGGTTAGTATACATAGAAATTATAATTATAATGAAAAGTAATTAAAATGTACAATGGACCCTACAAGGACTAATTCGTTTCTGACTTTGTATTGAGATCACCACATTTAATTTACTTATACAAATAATGACGTCGATTCAGGGAAACTAAAATTAAACTACATTTAATACAGTCTATGATAAATATCAGAAATAAATGACAGAAAATATCGATAATTTAGAAATGTCAAATTTAGGCGATCCTCATAGACTATTCCATGGTTTTTTATTAAAATTTAAACGGTCTGAAATAAAATTATACCACCTTCCTTTTCCCTTGCATAATAAAGACAGATGCACACAACGTAACATTCAGTTTGTGTTTGCCTGAATCGACCCCAATGTCACTTCAATTGCACACATAACTCAAGGTAAATAAGTCATTTCATTTATCTTGAAGAAACTAATGGCTTTATGTGATAATTGCAAATTGATCGCTATCCACAGCAAACATTATTGTGACTATAACAATACTTGACAGATTTAGGAATCATTGTTTTAAACACAAATGACCATTGACTGCAGTAACTAGCTTGACTGGTGGACAATGTCTAATAAAGACAAATTACTGTTGACTGCAGTTACTGTCTTTGCTGATGCACAATGTCTTATAAAAACAAATGACCGTTGACTACAGTTACTGTCTTTGCTGATGTACAATGTCTTATATAGACAAATGACCATTAACTACAGTTACTGGTTTTGTGGTGCACAATGTCACAAATGTTTGTTGACTGCAGTTACTGACTGCCAGTGCACCATGACATTTTTCGTAATTTGACACTTTACTTAAGAAATGCGTGCAACAAAAGAGATCAAATATTAGTGTTATCGGCAAAACATGTTTATGTAAACATACTAATTATACGTAATTAAAAAAAAATAACCTACGTGCAAATATAAAAAGTGTTTAATATATACTGACCATGTTAATAATTACGACGCATGAAGACAATGCCACTACTGACCTTAAAATCAAAATTAATTATGAAATTAAAAGCTATCGATATTGTACTATAAACAACATTCATTTCTTGTAACAGGGCAACTTTAAAATTTTGTAAGGTTTTGTTACTGTTTATCATGAATGTAATGATGCAATTTGTCACAAGTGAACTTGATTTCTATTCATAGAGAGCGTGCCTGATTAGTGTCCGGTAAGGTTTTTACGCACTTATTATTAGTGCCTGCCTAATTTTTGCGCCCTTCACATATTTATTACGTAACAATGTGAAAAAATCTTCGTAAAATTGTCCCTAACCGTAATAAGGTACTGTTTCCACCGAAAAAATTTGCCGTAACAATGTGTGTTTTTCGGATAACTGAAATATATTTAAGAAAATTTTGGCAACAATGTTTTTTTTTATAATTTTAAAGACTTTTTTATTAAAATACATGTTACTTAATAAATCTCCTAAATTCCTAAATTGACTGCTTTTCTTTACACTCAAACACACATTTTATTAAAAAAATATCTTATCATTTAATTATTGCTTGCTTTTTTGCGTTTGAATTTTGCTTTCGATTGCATTTCCTTGCATAAATTTATTTATAAAAAAATCTACTTTAGAGCTTTTCTTTATAATCAAGGCCTTTTTCTTCCATTCTAAAAGTGAAAAATCATAATTTTATATGAAAAAACCTGTTTAATATACCTGAACATATCATTCAGTACGGGTATTTTAAACCCTTCCTCGTTTAATGTTAAATATGCACTATAAAAAAAGACGAAATTAACACGCCGACGAAAACACGTCTCAAAAATATCTTTTGATACAAGGTAGAACCATTGGTTAAGAACCAAACCACACTTTCATTTCTGACAACGCTTTAAGACATTACCTTTGAAAATCCCCAGTCTCCTAATAAGTTGTCTATAATAAGACACACATTTGTTTAAAAAACAAACTCAATATTAAACCACATACCCTAATTAATCTTCTCCGTAACACTTCCATTACCGTCCATACCAACTTGTCCGAGCAACTGGGTAACACTGGGTTCATTTGAAGTGAGAACAGCATGGGCCTCTACCATAACTACAAGTGAGTTTCGTGCTTCTTCGTGAGGAACTCCATGGGTGCGGGTTGCATGAGTATACCAGGCTCCCGTTGAAGGTAAAATGGATACGCACCACTTACAAGACAATCTGAAAAGGGTGATTTTTTTTAATCAGATACATTGAATAAAATGAGTAAATAATAAAGTTGTTAGTTTGGAAAAAAATACATAGGCGATTTAGATCTGAAATAATTCAAATTCATACTCAATTAATCTTTATTTCATAGGTAAACAAACTACATTTGCAATCATCACAGTAATTAAAATCTACTACTTTTATTCGTAAGGCAGACTCCCTTGAGAAGAATGAGTAAGAAATTATGGAGCCTGCTCTTTGTAAAGAAACAAAAGAAATTGTATTAATTCCAATGTGAGGCAAACACAAACACCTAAGGACTGAGTAAGTTGATTAATCACTTTTATTACGACATCGACAGTACAAAACTCCACAAGCCCAGATCTGTTTCCTACATTATCTACGTATATCTATATACATATATACAACAAAATTATTTGAATAATTACATGAAAGTTATATTCACACATGATTATAGCATCTTCATCAACCCATTTACACTTTCCACTACTTTTTTCAAATTTTATCACAATGTTTTCCTTCACCGAAAAACTCATAACAATATATATATATATATATATATATAAAATTATATTAATAAAAATTAATGTTGGTATATTTGTTCCACTATTGTTTGTTAAGCTGCAACTTTATGGGTTTGTTATAGCTACACTCGTAAAAGTTTCTGAAGCATTACATCCCTCAGCTGTGTACAGGTCTCCTCTAAGAGCAAACAGTTTTTTCTTTCAGTGGCCTTGTACGCCTGGCACAGTGTACTATAAAATGTTATCTAACAACACCTGCAAGCATACATGTAGTATAGATGTAACAAATTGTAAAAACCATGTGGCAATATACAAATTAAGCCTACTCACCTATTTGTTATATGCCGTGATTTAACATGTCTCCTCCTGTAACCCCAGCTGTTGTACACCCGCGGACAGAACGGACAGGGAAAGGAAGGGTTTGCATAGCATGTGGCTTTATCTGAAAACAACATAGGACCAGAATAAACTCAATGTTATTACTGTAGTGAGTAAAAGATAAATCTATCAATATTTTATATATAAAAAAATAAGCAAACATCTTATCATACACTAGGCAAGTAAGGATGTGGTCATTGTAATACATTGATAAGAGTAAAATGTAGTTCAGCTAAACCTATTACATATTAAGTTGGCTATTAACTTTTAAATTCTAGAGTTTTACGTATAAATTCAATTTTTTTAAACTTAAATCAGTTAATTTTGTAATAGTATTTAACTCCCTCATGCCGCATTGAGTAAAGCATATCTAGTTATTGCGTTAATGTTGCCTATAAAAATGCATTTCCCAAGAGTTGGAGACCAGGTGACCCTTTAGGCATCAGTTTCCCACAATATGTTTATCATAGTTTAGTTTGTACTTTTATTATATAATGTAGTCTGTATGTAATGTAATGTGATTGTACGGTTTACAACCGCACATTTTTCTTCCGCTTACCTTGCGCTCTACTTTGTGCCCTACTGTCCGTGGCCTACTGTCCGTGGCTTACATACATTACATGGGCACATAAGTAGGCAAGTAATTTTAGTGTTAAACGAGCATTCATTTCATCTAGACATCCTGAGTGTTTAACGAACATTCATATGTCTTAACGTAACAACAACGTAAGAGATACACATCCTCAACGAGCCTTGTATTTTCTTACTTTATTAATAAACTTTATACTTTTATCATCTATCAATTTAAACAATTAGGCGTCAATACTATAGCGTAGTATTGGCCCCTACAGTGATGAGAAAATAAAGAATTTATTATTCATATTATTATTATTGATATGTAAACAGATTAAATTTTTGGAAGGCTTGTATTGTTTCATATATATAAGTTAACTCAATACAGCTTATAGAAAACATTATACACAGTGTCCTTTTTTATAACTATGTACCTAGCAACATTACAAGCAGGAAGAAACACAGAAATAAAACTAATTTAATAAATACTTGCACACCTACCTGATGTTTTGGAACATTTGTTATAAAGCAGTGCAAATAAACACACTTGACCCCAATTTCCAATTGTTGAATGAGATGATATGAACTATGACAGTATGCATTCATCTTAAAAAATGCCTATTCACTCTAAGCCTTAAATATAACCCTAAATTGTAATTTTTGAACAAAAAGTAAACAAACCTGTTTGGTTAAAATTCTAAAGCAATCACTCCATAAATGGAATAAGTAACACTTTCACATATATGTATTTCAAAGATTCCGACTTGATATATCATCACTTTTTGCAACAATATTCATTTCAATAGCATCGTAAAATCGTATTTGAAAAATGATAGTCCAAAAGTGAGGTTATTATTCATCTATACTTCTATGACTTGCCTACGGCTGCATAGTGCTGTTTGAAAAAAAAACATTCTGTTCAATCAATTAAAGTTTAGTAACTGATTATTAAATTGAACATTTAAATCGCAATCGAACGTGTATCTAAGTGTAAGGATTTGAAGGATTGACAGTTTAAATATGCTTATATAGGTTATGTAGGGAAAACCGCTAGTAAGACTCAATTTAACAAATCGATTCATCCAATTAATTAATCGTTTTGTAGTTGGCGTTACAATTGGCCATCATTAAGCTGTCTATGGCCGAGTCAGTGATTTGTTTACTTTTTGTTCAAAATGGATTGAAACGAAGTATAGTAGTGTGTACTGTTCCTTTGGTATACACATTAGGAAGGAGGAAACAAAGTGTTTCATGAGAATGGGTGGTATATCAAGAACATTTATGAAAATCAATACCTTTACAGTTCTGAGCTTCACTGGACACGGAATTTAGGTTCCCAGTAGTAATACTTAATGACTCTACAATTGTTCCACTCTGCAACACAGTTTCGACTTCTTTGTCAATTTCAATACTGTCCTTATCATCATCTAGGGAATCTGTACCATTCGCCTTTTCACATAAATTCAAGCCTGGTTGAGTACTGCTAACTTCATTTATCCACTTTTTGAGATGTTGCTCATTTGAAGCAGTGTGTGTAAATTTGCCTGTCAGTATCTCTGGGCTTACAAGGAATTTTTTATCTACTGGGTCATCAAGCAGAGCTATATCTGTATCATTTGTATTCTCTCCTGAATAGTCTGTTAAAGGAGAGTCCACTGGTTCTTCTTTTGGAACTATATTCTGTAATAACACATCAAATAAAGTATTAAATAAAAAACAATCTTCTTTGTAACTTCATGTGCTTTTTTCAGTTATAAATATGTTCAAATGACCCAATTTATGAGAGCTGGGGGATTGATGGTAACTTATTTATGAGTCCAAGTATTATATAACAGTTACATTATAGAAAGTATATAAATTAAATGCTTACAGTGAGGTTAGGGCAGTCCAAACTCCCAGTGTCAAATTTAGGTACAGATAGGGCCATTTTTTTAATTTTATTATTGTTATCCTCTTCACTCTTTTTACGCTTCTTAGGCTGAGTTGCGGGTTTCTGTAAAGAAGAAAAGAATTAAAGCACTTTCTTCTAAAAGACTATTCATGATCACCACACACATTTGCGCAAATGTTAACAATCATAGTGATGTTTTAATAGCAGTACAGCTCCTTGTCCTTGTTTGTCCAGGGAAGTACTGCCACCTTACCTATTTCTACTGCCACACAGTAATGTTAGCATTACTGTGTTTCGATTTTGAAGGGTGATCATTGAGATTTAGAGCTCTGAGTGGCACTTCAACTACAATGGACAGGCATATCGCACGACTTGTTCGTCCTGTTACTAAGTATTGTGAAAAGAATGTTGCTGACGCATAACAAGGATATGCTACTATGTGTACTATGTTTATAAATCGCAGCGTTATCCCTCTTACCTCGTCATCACGTTTGGTTTCGTTTCCCGTAGACAGCCCGCATATTCTCAACACTTCTGCAGTCTTTAGTAGCATAGGCAAGAATTCCTCAGTCACATTCACCTCGCCGTTGTACATAAACGTCAACAAAGTCCGCAGGGAGGCCGTGTTGATGTCATGTAGCACTATAATTGGATCTTTGTGGGGGTTTTGCTGCAAAAAAATCGAGTGGGCGTACAAAATCAACCCATACAAAAACGACAAATCATTGCTACAAAATCTAGTATTAAAGCTTCAATACCTGGAATATGTTCCTGAAAACTGAACTATTCGCTGAAAGAATCACTTTATGAGCTTTGAAACTATGTCCTTCCGAAACAAGTGTAACATCTGATAAGCCCTCATCTTTGAACAACTCCTTCACATTAGACAGTATATTGTTCTGATATCCATTCCACTTCAAGCTTATCTCTTGATTTGACATCTTTTACAGCAATAAAGCATACACAAAGCTTGTAAAATTAAAATAAATGAAAGAAAAATAATCACGAAAATGCAAAACGCAGAATGAAAGCAAACAGTCGATGTTACTGCTACAAAAAAATGCAAGTCTTTTACAGATCACTGTTCATAATAGTTACAAAATGAAACTAGTATTAATTAATACAAATAACTGCAAGTAACTTTTATAATAAATTTATCTGAATTAGTATGGAAAAATACCGAATATTGAATATGGATATAATAAATTAAACATTGTTGAATTAATAATAATCTGTGTGTTTGCTCTTTACCATTAAAAGCATAATTAATAAAGCACTGCTACACGTAATATTCAATATGGAGCATTCAATCATTTGTTTCATTTGTATTTTTTAAATCGCAACACACACATTTGTGCTTATCAACCATAGACCGTAAATTTCATTCATCATTACAAACTAATAAATATTTTTACGTAACTGCGTGAGCCTTTCCGACAACATGACTTAAGGATCATTATAAAATTTACTTGAACATGAATTTAATTTTAGAAAAGATAATTACCATAATTTTAATTAATTTGTTTACCATTCATTTTATTCCGTCCTTTAGGATTAGTATGAGTTACGTTCTATGATAGTATTTTGCAAGCGCTTACAATGGTGAGCATTTAATAGTAGTTTAAAAGTAGCGTAAATAGATGCTCTTAGCTGTTTATTTGATACTACGCTATTTACTCTGTGCCTTCATAGTATTACTGATATCCTCTGACTTCAACGACTTTCAGCTCCTAGTTCCCAACAGTATTTTCTGGGGAAAATGAAATACCCATAATGTAAATAAAATATTTAGTCGAATAACACAAGGACGATTGATAGTATGGCGGCATCGGCAGGCATTATTTTCTTCTCTTCTATAACCGATTTTTAAAAAAGGAGGAGTTTCTCAATTCGACTGTATTTCTTTTTGTATACACTTGGCATTTATGAACCGATATTTTATTTTATTTTTTTTTTATTTATTAATGGTAAACTAGAAGTATGTACATTTATAACGACGATTATTAAAAAAAAATGGTAATGAAAAGCATTAAATTTAAAATAACTCATTTTATAAAAAAACATCCCTAATAATTGTCAAAACAGGTCAATGCCTCAATAATCCTAATAAGTAAATAACATTAGGGATCTCAATACTAAGAAGTATTACTAAATTCTTACATTGTCGTCACAGCATTTATATAAAAAAAGTATGAAAAATTAATATGCGGAATTATCCTTTCAGCGCAGAATACTAAAAAAATCGACCTCAAAAGTCCGTGGAATTACATCTATTTGCCAAGTTTTATTAGAATCGGTTACTGGAAAGTACGCGAAACCGGATTCATCCCTTAGTTTGCCACCCTTACAGGTGGAATATTTCCTTCAAAAACCTTCTTTCCAACAAAAAATAAACAAAAACATGCAGACGAACTGATCAGCACCTTTTTTGAAGTCGGTTGAAAAGAAACTAGCTGCTCTTGAGTCGTCGTCACAAACTCATTTACAATAGAGGGCAATGTATACGATTTCATAATATAATATTCCGTCTAAAATTCAAAACTTGCCATTTAAAATTATAGTGAAATAAAAACTTTATACTACACACTAGGTTACATGAAGCTTCAGCATACCTACTTTGATGACAAAAATCTATGATAAAGATTAGTGACTAGTTCTTTCAAGTTTATGTTTTTATGATGCCAAGTAAAGGGACGAACAAGTCCTGCGCCTGGTGGTAAGCGACATTCCCACGTGTCCAGTTGCAGTGCCACGCAGAGATTTAAATCACAAAGCTCATGAAGTATGTACACCGTTACCCTGAGATATAAGTTGACAAGTCTCATGTGCCAGTAGCTTCACCAGCACCCAATTCGTAAATTATTTCTATCCGAATTTTTAAGTTGTAAATTGCATACCAGGCGACCTCCAGACCAAACGGATTACAGATCCCGTCTTACAAAATAAAAATTTCGAAACATCATTTGAAATAAACAAACAAACATTAAACGTAGGTAGCTACCATGATATGACCCCGTTATGTATGATTAGATATAAGAACCAATTATAATAAGCTGATTATTTCATTAATATTATCTTCTATTGAAGGTAAAAATTTAACCAATGTATGTGTTATAAATACTATATGTATAATTTGTTTATGACAACATCGATTCGATGAGCGCGATATGATAGCCCAGTGAGAGAACGGTCAGTTCTAATCCCTCTGGCGGCTTGTAGGTACCAATGATTTTAATTTAAATATTCCGTACATTTACTGTTTCTACTTACTCCGGAATGCTCTCTTATCACACAAGGTCCAAGTGCATATCTATAAGATTATTCACGTTTTCGTGAATAGGTACTCTCCAATTTATCCGATATCGTGGCGCTGTGTTATCGTTAGAGTGTCGTAGTAGAAATCACCTTGACGTACGGATAGTACGTCAAGGTGAAGTACGAAAATAGTCCAGAAGAAAAGCCTGACATTTGCATGAAAGGCCTGACTTTTTAGAAGCAGATTCACACGGTAGCAGAGACGGAATGTCGCCTGGGCAACAAATTTTTCGTGGAAAATAGAGTTTAAATTTAAGTACATAATTACGAAGTGGATATTTTACTTTTTATTCTTTTTCTTCAAGATACCAAGTAACGGAACAAACAAGTCATGCGTCTGGTGGTAAGCGATAAAGCGACACGCTTGTACAGTTGCAGTACAAGCGTGTCGCTCAGATCTTTAAATCGCAAAGATCTTAGGGGCTTTACCACTGCGCCCTTCACATTGAGATATGAGTTCACATGTACCATTTACCTGTAATTTCACCAACACCCTTATCCTTCGAAACCGGAACACAGTAATGCTCACATTAATGCTGAAATAGGTAAGGTGGCAGTAGCATATTAAAAAAATAGCCTTGAAACTAAATTTTTTAAAGTTACGTCATATTAGTTACTCAAACGATGGCAAAATTACGATAGTTTTATAGGAATGGGCTATCGCTCGGCGTCGCTGTTGATTTATGACTTCGGGTTGAAATTTGATCGAAAGCTATATAGCACAAATTATAGTCAGTTAGATAATACCGGATATTGGAATTATTAACACGTGCCTAAAAGTGCTTAGGTTTTATTGGGACAGTTAGAGTGTTAAAACAAATATAGATAACAATGCATTTTCTACGTAATGCGGTGGCTAGAAATATTTAAATCGAAGATAGTATAAGAGTTTTGACCCACATAAGATTTTAAGTTTTTTAGATATAAAGTACCAATTCTTTAAAGTTATGTCCCGCATTAATCAAAGTTTCAACCAAGAAATGAGAAGTTAAGTATCGCTACATGGATTAAAAAAAAAAATATTTTTTTCATCTCACTAAATCGGGTAAGGCTTTCTTTCTCATTAGAAATCTGCGCGCAAAAGCGTTTTTTGCACGCTAGCGTCGAATAGGTTTTTGAAATTCGAACTTGACGATGTACTGTGGTTCACCTAACTTTTTCTTTCGATGAAAATAATCTCAATACAAAGTATTAAAAAAACCTTAGAAAGAAAAACCGACTTCAAAAGTACGTGGAATTACATCTATTTGCCACGTTTTATTGAAATCGGATTCATCCCCTAGTTCGCCACTATACGGAACTTGACACAGAAGATAATAAAAATCGGTTCTCACTACTCAAAGTATATTGAGAGAAAAACGCCTTGAATTGGAGAATACCTCCATAGTGGTCCCAACAAAAAAAGAATCATCAAAATCGGTTCGCAAATACCGGAGTTATAGCGTAACATACATACAAAAAAAAACAGTCGAATTGCCCCCTCCTTTTTTGAAGTCGGTTAAATAAAAGATAATGACACATTCAACTACACGATTTGTCGTACATTACCTACTTAGTTAGATAATTTATATCCGTTGGTATAGTTTAGTCTTATTATTGTTGACATTACATTCACTATGGTAACTAATTGTGTTTATTAAATTATTTTAATTCGTCGAGGAACTAAAATAATTTCAATAATCACTTAAACACACAAAATAAAAGTACAAGCAAGAATAAAAATTGATGAGGTGTAAATTCAGAACGCATCCGAAAATAAACTTTTTTTTAATTAAAAAAAATTATGTTTCATAGTTACAACTGAAAAAAAATTATTACAGTTCATATCAATAAAAAAAAGAAATGACAATCATTCATAATTTGTTTAAAAAAAATACATTGTTGGAAATCGCTTCACTTTTATTTCTCCATGAGACAACTTTGCCGACCGATTGGGTGACAATTTTGCCACTATAATGATTTTTCATTTTTCTGTTGAAACGAAAATAGTCAATTAACCTTAATGAAATATGGAAAAATGTAACAACTAGGTACTATTAATCACTAAACGTAGACGAAAATAAAACATTATAACTTGATATGAACCAGTATAACTAAACTTCACATAATACACGAACACATTGTAGGTAATACAAATTTAATCTAAATTTCGATATCTTTACTACTATCTATTTAGGTACATCACAAAACAAAAAAATCGTGTAACGGTTCTTTCTAAAATTAACGACTGTTGCACAGCACTTTCTCTGAAAGCTGCATGGATTTCGCATGAAACCACCGGTTGTATACACCTAGTTGTCCGTGCTCCACCGATGTGGTACGCTTAAATGATGTGAACGTGTTAAAAACATCTAATTTACACCGATCATCATAAAACTGTGTGTCATATCAATCAAATTATACGTAGTTCGTCTCGTGTTCTTCAGTTGAAAAAAATGCTTACTTGTTCCTTAGGCACAGGTCAATGGGCAGAATAAATGCTTAGGTAAAAAAACTTAGCACTTGTTCCACTGAACTATATTCACAATCAATCAAAAACATGAAACCGATTCAATCAAACAAACTTGAGTCTTATCTAAACCAAATAATTACCAATCTATATTTAAGCAACTACCACAATTACCAGTTAGTCAACTACGCTTTGTCCTCTGGTGTTGTTGGCTCTTACAATAACAATTTCCTTACACGTTTTGTAACAATGCAGCGTACTAACTTAAGAATTATATTTTGCGCTTTTTCAATATTCGTTTTGCAAAGTTCTGCTAATATTGAACCAAAAACTGATCCAAATATCCTGGAAGACGCTAAACTGGATACAGTAAGTAAATTTGTATTTCCAACTCTTGATTTGATTGGTGTACAAGCCTTTTATAATGGAATATTTTACAACTGATAGGGTAACAAAATTTTGTATTTGTACGAAACATATGTAGTTACTTTATTATTGTTAGTCTATTATTAATTAGATTACTATTACAAAAAAGTTGTAATTATATGATAATAATACAATGCTTATTTTAGGTTTTCCAGTCGACTATTGATTTTGAATGTACATAATTATGTTACTCGATTACTCCGACATTTGTGAACCGACTTCGATTATTCTTTTTTGTTCGAAAGGTACAGTGGTCCCACTCAAATTTGAAGAAAATATTCCACTTCTATAAGGGTTTCACACACTTTCCGTTAACTAATGTCAATAAAACTTGGCAAATAGATCTTCGCTTATTCAGGCGATTATTTTGATTCTTAACACTGATCAATAGATGGCACCAAATAAACCCGCAGTGCTATTGTAATAATATTCGAAAAGACCAACAGATGGCAGCAATTACATTATTGTCAAGGTTATGTCTCTTATTCAGACGTTGATTATATAATATCAATACATACATACATATACTTCACGCCTCTTTCCCATCGGGGTAGGCAGAGACAACAGTCTTCCACTTGCTACGGTCCTGACATACATCTTTCGCCTCATCAACACGCATCAATGCTTTCATACACGCTCGTCGGTTAAGAGTACTCTTGACCTGGCCCTTCTTTAGGATGGCCTCAATTTAGTCATGTCATAAGTTCTCCTTGGTCGACCCGTACCAACTTGCGCGCTCACACTCGCCTTACAAATCTGTTTCGTCACTCTTCTTTTATTCATTCTCTCTACATGTCCGATCCATCTAAGCATCCCTTTCTCTATCTTTGTTACTATATCTTCTTCCACGCCGCAACGCTCTTTTATCACACTGTTCCGCAATTTATCCATCCGAGTCACTCCAGCCATGCTCCTCAAAGCTCCAATTTCTACTGCTTTAATTCTACTTTCATGCTTCTTCTGCCAAACCCAACATTCACTACTATACATACGTGTAGGAACCAGCACCCCCCCCATGCACAGCCAATCGTGCCTTTTTAGACACTTTCTGGCTGCCCATGAAGGTGTGCAAGGCATCATTCACCTGATTCCCTGCGTTCACTCTTCTTTCAATATCTCTTTCACATTTTCCATCACACGTAAACATAGAATCCAAATACACAAACTCTTTCACTTGTTCCACTTTCTCTACTTCAATCAATATCGCACAATTCGTCATATCTTCCTCTCTTTCAAAAACCATTACTTTTATCTTTCCCACATTAATATCAATGACATTATAATAACATCGTAAAGAAGCTGAATCTGTGGTTCGTATTCCAGAACTCTACTCAATACTCAAGTCAGGACTTAAGTATTGCAGTGAGCACTGAAAATCATACTCAAGTCCTTGCCATTAGGGTCGTATTTCCAGTGCTTGAAATCATTCTCAAGTCTGCTCAAATCCTGACTTGTGCATTGAGTAGAGTTCTGGAATACGACCCTGTAACATTAAAATTTAAAAGTAAAAGTCAGTGCTACGACGTTACTTAGTTTCGGTAATAAAAACAAAGAAATGCCATATATACAATTTATTGCAAATTAACAAATCATAATGTATTGCGAAAATTCGATTTGTTTATTTTTTCAACGACAGTTTACACCAATTCACATAATTGTAAATTAATTTTAATTGAACACTACAAAAATGTTGTTTAAGTAGCTTTTTATATTTTATACTTCTTATTTAGTGCGATATACCCTATAGTCAATGGACATACCTCAAATTTTCGATATTCAATACTTTGTATTTTTTTTTATCCAAGTGTCGCCATCTACAGTTTTAAATATGTACTAAAGTTAATTTGTATGAATAATAATTGATACCCCATGACATCGAGTATATAACCAGAAATAGAGACGAAAGTAGGGTCATCCATCCCTAACTACTCATCGGGCAAATGGCCCTTATACGAGTATCACTTTTAAATATCAACTCTCGTTTGCACTGAAATCAGAAATTAGAAAGCTGAAATACTACAGCGGCAACAACTGACCTATGTGTACGTCTCCGTATATACAAAAAATATTCTGTATTTATTGTAATAAAGACAATATCTCTAACTACGGGGTTTGTTACAAAACAAACGGAACCACATTTCATCGGTAATTAAATACTATGTAATTTTTCAATTTTCGTCCATTATAGCAAAGCTAAAGTTAAACTGGTCGATTTGAAGTGAAACAATTGACGACACCCGTCAATTGTTTCGAATTCGGGCAGGCCAATCGGAGCGTAGTTGTCACCGTAATGATTTACCAAAATAATTTTCAAACAAATTAAATGACATTTCGTCTTTATTTCTGGTTATACACTCGATGCCCCACGATGTTACTAACATTATAAACAACAACTTTTGTTCCGTACGTTGAGTCCACCAGGATCGTCGACCCCAATCCCCCAGGGGATCTTTGTGAGCTCTGCAGTTCATTAAAATCCCCTAAGTTAAATGTATGTAAAGTTGAAATCACATTGCGACAATCAATAATTACTTATTGTACCGTTGGGTGATCTTTTACAAAACATTATAGTACCTATATAAAACATAAACTTTTTTTTTTTTTTTTTAATTATCTTATACTTTTTGGATCTATATCTGGTAGTAAATTAAAGGGCAATTTCGTAACCTGCATGGCATTCCGCCGCGCAGACAGGAGACTGCTCACACACCATTCTGCGTATGGCCCACGTGAGTCTTGCAAGACGCATTGCAGGATTGCAGGGTTGTTTGCACGCTGCCACTACATACATAATCCTGCATTACACGGCGGACGGCAATGCAGGAATAATTAATAGCCCCTTTTAGTAGTTGCTCCTGCGTTTCGCATCGGACTGGATATTTACGCTACCGTTTTCTTTTGTTACCACAAAGTTATCACCATTTAAATTTTTTTTTTGTATGTAAGTAAAATTTGATTATTAAAGGTAGTGGAACAAAAGTTGTTGTTTACGATGTAATATACGTATACAGGGTGTAATCGTTAAATGTGCCCAGGCGATTATTCCATAAATATAGGTGATATCAAAAAGTTTTAAACTGCTATCGAAAGTATAGTTAGTAAATCGACTCGACGATAACTTATTTTAAATAAAACTGGATATATCCAAAATTTTAACGTTAAACACTCCCATACATTTAATATGACATTCGTAGGGAGGCTTTAGTAGACCTACTTTAAGAGGTAACAATAAGTTTTACAGATAATAAAACTGCTATAAATAAAGTAATAAAACTATTTTTCGATTGAATAAAATATAATGGCATAGTCAATTATTTGGTCAAGTGTAAGTTGACCATGAATAAAATTGATCAATTTTTTTTTAGTACAGATTGACTCAGTTTCCTGTAATGATCATTTTTTTGTATGGGACGAAAAAATCGAGACAGCAGAAGTTGGTCAAATTTAATAAAATGTCTTTTATACTTTTCATACTTATATTTATGGAATAATCGCCTGGGCACACTTCACGATTACACCCTGTATAGTCCTGTGAAGTTATTAGTATTTTAAAAGTAACCCCGCGGGTTACTATAAAAATACAGCGTTAGTTTTTAGCTATCACTGTTTCATAATTGTAGTAACTGGAATAGGTACCCATTAACCATTTTTACTTTCCTCCAGTTCTCCCTCATAAGGAAGTATGGATATCCATGTGAAATACACCGCATATACACTGAAGATAAGTACATATTGGAAGTCCACAGAGTCCCTCACGGTCGTAACGAGACTAGTGGAGGGAAGAGACCCGTAGTGTTTCTGCAGCATGGATTACTGTCTTCGTCTGCTGAGTGGGTGCTTATGAGTCCAGGAAAGGGACTTGGTAAGCAGAATCTTTAATATAAGTACTAAGCGTAAAAATATATAAATAATAATAGTTGTCGTATGTACTATGTGTTATTTGTAAATTACTAACAACCTCGCAGCTCTATATTAGTAACATAATTTTTTGCTAGCAGTAGAGCTCGTTGTGAAAGAGTTCGTCCTGGGTAGTACTGCCACCTTACCTATTTCTGCCGCCAAGCAATAATGTTAGCATACTGTGTTCCTGTTTTGAAGAGTTATCATGCTGGTGAAATTACAGGCACATGTAATTTGTCATCTTATGTCTCAGGGTAACGGGCGCAGTGGCAGTGCCCCTGAGATCTTTGCGATTTAAAGCTCGTAAGTGGCACTGCAACTTTTTTTTTTTTCATTGTCCAAAATACAGGATAAAATACTTATTTACTAATTACAAGCTTCGCTTACAAAAGCCCTTCCGGCTTTATCCGCGGCGAAGGAGTTCAGTCTATTTAAGCAAAGATAATATACAATAGAGCAAAATCTTAAAAAAACTAACTTAATTACTTCTAGCCAGGTACAAAAACATCTCACTTACATGTATATATAATAAGAATTAAGCGGGATTCGCTCTGGGCCTTTTGGAGGGAAAAGTGTCGTTTTTATGTTGACTTTCAATTATTTTGTGAAATCTAGTTTAAAGTGGAATATGATAGCGCTATTGTGCCTTAATCAAAGATTAAAACGCGAAATTATACGAATCTCGAACTAAAATACCTGTATCGGCCCGTTCTAAGGAATCCCGAGTCAATCCAAACACGCCGCCTCAAATTGCCTATCCTCTTTGTGGCGGCCATATTTACAGAAACATAATTAAACTAAGATATGGCTCAAAAGACTTCTATCCAAGCCAAAATTATTAATAAAAAAAAAGAATTAAGCAATTTACAAAATAAAGTTTACATCTTCAGTTTTCATATTTTTTTTTTAATGTATGATTTATTTATTAACTGTTACGGACAGGCGTGTAGCTTACCACCAGGCGCACAACTTATTCGTCCCGTCACTTAATATTATAAAAAAAAATTAAAAAGTCATAAATAACTTTTGTTTCATGTGTTAGAATAATTCACCAAATTTTACATTGATCGAAATAGACCGCTCTAAACGGTGATAACACTATGCAGTAACAAAAGAAAGTGTTCGTAGTATAACCAGTCCAATGCAAAACGCTGTAGGGGCAGGGATTGTCAAGGAGAACGCTTGCGCTTTTGTACTTGCTACCTAACTGTCAAAACATACAGATCTCAAAAGTGTCGGAGAGTACAACAAATACTTCGGCAACGGTTTCGGTGTGCGTTTACACCCCGGCTTCCATGGTCTGTTTCGTAATTATGTGCTAGTACTTTATTTGCCATGACGGTACAATCTTATCTCTATAAAAGACCCGTACTTGGCAGCGGGACGTCTCCTGCTTCTTATGGAGTCGATGGTTTTTTCAATAAACTTATTTTCACTTCTCATGCTCTTAAAGTTCGTATTTATGCTGGGTGTAGGCTGCATAAAATAGGATTTCATGCTCTAGTGCATAAAGTAGGATTATAACCTCTAGTGCATAAAATAAAATCGTCGTTTAACATCGAGGCAATGACGCCTGCGCCAACAGCCACGCACACTAGAACTTCATAAAATAAAGAGTTACTTTTATTTTTTTAATCCGTGTTGTATATCTAATGGTTGTAATTTTACATTTAATTTTAATTAAATAATCGTTTATTTATAATATTCAGAAACACTTTGCCTCTCCAATTCTCCTTAGTCATCATATTTCCACTAGTTTTTAAGATTTTATATATTATTTGATTTTAATCCATATTCACATGTTTAAGAAACTGTTTGCTTACTTTTCAATAGTAATGTTTACGAGCTGAATCTTCATGCTGTATGTACATATGTTAGGTTTACATCCTAGATTAAAACCATAAATTGTAACATTTATTGGAGTACCATTGAATGTAAACTGTTATGTGCATCAAATAAATAAATAAATAATTTAATCGCAACCGAAGTGAAAACCAGAGTGTATAACTCGTTCATAAAACCATTTTACCCTCGACTTGAGTATCCATATACTCGTCTCGGGTAAAATGACGCGTTTTATGCACTTGTTGTACAATCTACTATTTTGGTAAAGAAACATAATAGATTATGTTTCTAAAAGTCATGAAACAAACGTTATTGTTTATGATATTAGTAACACAGTCCTGCCGCAGGTTTAATTTTCAGCCCATTTCCAAATATGACTGCCTCCGTGGTCGAACGGTTACCATGCCTGTCACGCAGAGATCCTGGGTTCGATTCCCGGGTCGTGAGAAATATTTGACCTACACAAAGTTGAACGGGAATGGCATGACAGGATGATGAGTTTTGCTTTTTAAACGTTAATTATTGTCTCTGGCTGACTGGCCGACATCTATCTAGAGCGAGATGGAACTACGTACTAAATCATATGAAAGAAATAGACAGATGTACTATCCTGGGAGCGTTCAAGCACCGTTAACCGATTGTGTTCAAAATGAGAATAATTATACTTTTTTTATTAATTTTATTATTGATTATACTTATTGCGTTGTTTTGTAATATCGGCAACTTTTCAAACATACTTTACAATATATCGTACGACAAAATTACATGTCACGTCTAGTCATAATCATTGAAAAGAATAAGGCTAGTTTGTAATTTGATAACATAATTGGAACATATCTTGTTTTCATTGATTGCATTTTTTTTGCAACGTAAACTGCATGGACAGTGAATTGTTTTTGTGAGGTCATAGTACTTAGTAGAATTTTTTTTTCTTCTTTCCATAAAGGAAAAGGCAAAGGTTTTACACCATACAGCCAAGTCTTGGTACATTATTCTTTTTTGGTACATAAAGTAGAATTATGTTTCTGTAAATATGGCCGCCACAAAGAGGACAGGCAATTTGAGGCGGCGTGCTTGAATTGACTCGGGATTCCTTAGAACGGGCCGATACGGGTATTTCAGTTCGAGATTCGTATTATTTCGCGTTTTAATCTTCGATTAAGGTACAATAGCACTATCCTATTCCACTTTAAACTAGATTTCACAAAATAATTGAAAGTCAAAATAAAAATGACACTTTTCCCTCCAAAAGGTCCAAAGCGAATCACAGGCAATCCAACTGCTATGGACAGGCGTGTAGCTTACCATCAGGCGAATGACTTGTTCGTCCCGTCACTAGATATTATAAACAAAAAAAAATATTTTCTATTCAATTTTTAATTTAATTTAAATTGTCGGCCAACCTCCAGTAGAGGAGAGGCACTTTAAGAAGAAGAAGAAGAATATAGTCCTGCGAGGTTGTTAGTGTTTTACAAATAACTGTGTATATCGCCAACACAACAGTATATAGGCCAACTACAACATTATTATATTTTCCACTATGGGCCAAGATTTGATGTCAGAAATAAATCATTACTATTATTAATATTATAATAGTCTCGCTCAGGTGTGTGCAGATTTCCTCACATACGGTTTTCTCCACCAAAAAGCTCATGGTAAATTTCCAATTAAATTTCGCATATCGCTCTGCTATTACAATAGTGTTGTAACTCAAAATATATGAAATTTAATATTATATCATTACTGAACGTAAAATTTGATTCTATAAACGTCAAAAAAACCGTCGTTAGAATATTGTAAGAAACAATCAAAAGATACCTTCTTAACTCAAAATGAGACATACTTTATGTGAGCTAGTTCTGGCCAAAATAATCCTTATTCAAAAACATGAAATTATTTTTTCCATTTAATTTTTTAATATATTTGTGAAATTGTTTGTGTCTATAATAAACTACAACATATTAATTTTAATAATTTTTTTGCGGGAAGTGAGTAATTCGTTTTTCATCGATTCTGAGAAAGTCCTCTTTTTGAGTTAATACACTATTGTATTAACAGTGAGATATAAATTCCGAAAAATTCAGAGGTGCAAGCTCGGATTCGAACAATATACAATAACAAACCACTTATGTACATTGCGCAAAATAGTTAATGGTGGATTTGGTGCCATATTATAATATAAGATCTGCATAAGGGTGCCAAGTCGTTCAGTTCGCCGACCTCAATTATTTGCTAATCAAGCTTTCGTAAGTAATAATGTTTCTGCAAATACTCCAACTTACCGAATGTGTAGAACATAATATAATGATATTTGCTGTAACCATGATATATTCCGCGATAGCCTTCAGTCTGTCACTAAGCGGCTCGTTTGACCTATTCTTCTATTTTAAAACTTTTCTATATTGTTATTATTGTTTTTTGTTCATAAGATCCCACTATTTATACTTTTCTGAATGTTGTGTACTTATAACGTATAATTACAATGCAGATTTACTGATGTTTCTTTTTAGATAATGCTGTAATCTGTTTTCTGTAATTTGTACCATGACAATAATAATATAAAATTAAACTAATATAATAAAATAAATTATAAAATTACAAAAGTGCACAAGCATACATTTTTCAAAGCGCTGTCATTTCTTTCTTTCCAATTTTTTTTTATATTTTATTTTCGTCATGAATAATGATTACCAGCTACAATTTGTCGGTATATAGAGTAGTCTAATAAAATTGATATCATCAAAGATATAATTCAACATATAGTAATTTTACTTAACACTGTCAAACCTAAAAAGATTTATCTCAGTATATTAAAAAAAATTACATAGTACGAACAAAACATGAAGGCACAACATAACGGTCAAATGTGTGTGTTAAAAATGTACTAAAATTGCTCTACAAAAAGTAACACAATATGTAGCATTACATTTAGCACTTTCCTTCCAGCTTACATTCTAGCAGACTCCGGCTACGATGTGTGGATGGGCAATGCCCGAGGGAACACCTATTCACGAAACCACGTTTCTTTAAAACCTACATCATCCGCTTTTTGGAAATTCAGTTGGCACGAGATCGGTTACTATGACCTTCCAGCTATGATAGACTATACTTTAGCCGAAACTGGGGAACAAAAGATACAATATATAGGATTTTCACAAGGTACCACTGTATTCTGGGTGATGACATCGATGAGGACAGAGTATAACGACAAAATAGTTGCTATGCACGGGTTAGCTCCTATTGCTTTTGTTGGGAATATAAGGAGTCCGCTTATAAAAGCTCTTGCTCCGTTCACTAATTCTTTAGAGGTTAGTAGGATAAATATCTATACAAATATTATCTTAATATTTTAACTTCCTATTCATTAATAAAAAAATGTTTTATTCGAAACAATAACAAGATTCACACAATATGTTCGCCAAGAACTACAATAGATATAAAACTGTGCCGCATGCATTGACCTACCAACAAATGGACGTCGGGTCTAATACAAAAACCACGAAAAAATTGTCCGAAGTTAACCTATACAAACGTAGTGACACGTAACGAAATATAAAAAACTAAAACATTTAATTTAAATTGTACCGTCAATGCAGTACTGCCTAATTTTGCTTGCAACAATTTAAGGGCCCCAAAAAGCACCATATTCAGCTTCTTCTGGAAATTTAACAAAATGCACCATATTTAGCTTCGACTGAAAAATACTTGAACACAAGAGTAATGGAGTAGCCTTTATCGTAAATATGAATTAATTTTTATATATGATGTCGAATTTTGTACAAATTCACTTAAAGGAATAATAAAGAGTTGGGCAGATACATACATACAAATATTACTACAAATGTCAAAATAAGCGTGTACTATAAGAAATGTACAGATATTCCAACTAAACGTAAACTCAAATATCTGTCCGTTCAATGGCCGCAGGTATTTATTTTCAGCCCATTTTCAGATATAATTGCCTCCGTGGCCTAACTGTTACCATACTGGACTGCCATGCAGAGGTCTCGCGTTCGAGTCTCGGGCCGGGAGAAATATTTATATGGCCTACATGTATTACTATATGAGTACCCATGGCGTCCGCGATACAGGGTTTCCCTAGTGTGGGGAAATGAGAGTGAGCGTTGTTAATATTATCTATATTTAGTAGCAGTAGATCTCCTCATGAAAGGTTCGTCCAGGGAAGTACTGCCACCTTACATATTTATAAATTTCAGGCACATGGGACTTGGCAACTTATGTCTCAGGGTGATCGGCGCAGTGGCAGTGACCCTCAGGTCTTTGCGATTTAAAGCTCTGAGTGGCACTGCATCTGGTGTGGACAGGCGTGTAGTTTACCGTCAGGCACACGACTTGTTCGTCCCGTCACTTGATATTCTATAAAAAAAAAACTCTGCCGCCAAAACAATAAAAGTGAGCATTAGTAATAGTAAAAAAAAATATTGTACTAAGTACTTGTAAAGAAAATTATGTAACTAATTATAGCTATTTTATCGTGTGCGTCTGCGAAAAAAATGACTTTATTATACACTTAAACCTTGGACAAAAGTATGCAAGTATACACTAAAATATTCAAGTGTATTGCTTATCTATTACTTATCTGACACATCATTCTTCACACTATTAACAAGGTCATTTCCTCAATACAATCATTTTTAAATAGTTCTAAACGCTGTGGTAATACTAACCAGTGTTGGCAAATAAATCACGCTAATAATGATATTGTTATCAAATGTTTAGGTTGGAAGAGCCATCTAATCTTTTAATAGTACGTTGTGATCGGTAAAAAGGACGTCTACTGCTCATCGACAAGCGCGCTTGAAGGTTAACCATATAACGGTCACGCATTACCTAATTAGAGTAGGCTCAATTGTGATGGCGTAATTATTTTTTATTGGTAATTAAACTCTTTTTTAGGAACTAAAACAGCGGGGACGTGTTTTTTTTAAACAAACCAGCGTTTCAGGCCATTACAGGTCCCATGGTCACTGAGATTATATTAGTCAACAGTCTTACAGCAATTTGCATCATCATCGTCAACTCATTTATACGTCCCATTACTTCTCCCAGGCTAGGGTTTAGGCCACAGTCCGCCATGTTGGCCCAATGCGGGTTGGGAACTTCCCACGTTTTCTGAGAGTTGTGAACCTTCTTCGACGTGCAAGTTTCATCACGATGCTTACCTTCAACGAAAAGCTCATGGTAAATTTCACACATAAATTCCGAGAAACTCAGAGGTGTCACCCCGGAGACCCGGATTGAACCTAATATTAGCCTAACATGGTTTCTTTTCTTCATATGTAGATCCACAAAAAGTTCTATTTCCAGTGTGTAGCAATCGCGAAAATTAAAGAACTCGACGTATTCAAATACAAATATTTTTTTATTCAAGTAACCAGATTCATAATGTGTTAGTAAAATACATAAAAAAATAAATAATATTAATTATATGTTATCCTAGGGTTAGTATTTTAAAATTTTAAAATTTGATTACATATTTTGGGCCATAAAGCCCACAGCAGTTTCTAATGTAGTGGCAGTCAACCCTGTCCCCTATCGCAATGAGAACGGAGTTGGGGCTGACAAGTACGCGGATCACCAGAGACGCGCACCTCTTGCGCACAATGGCCTCAAATGGCGGCGAACATCCCTGATGCGCTATAAAAACGGGGCAGCCCCATCAACACCCGGAAGGCGCTATTATATTGAGTCCGCAGGGCTCTGTAAGCCCTTTCGTGTAGTCTGGCTACAAACTACACGTGTACAGGGAGGTACAGTACGAAGAGCGTCACTTTTACTTCACCCGAACACCTTGCGAAATTATAATAATAATAATAACGCACATGCTCAACATAGCCCCGCACTACGGAAACCCTGTGTCGCAGGCCATGGACACACACATAGACAACCACAAATTATACCCAAAATCACGAGAGAAATAATGTAAACCATACAAATATTTCTCCCGGCCCGGGAATCGAATCTGGGACCTCTGCGTGGCAGTCCGACATGGTAACCGTTCGGCCACAGAGGCAGTTTATAGTACTAGTAGTTTAAATTATTAGTATAGTATTGAGAAATTATTACTATTAGAATAGATAGAAAGAAGAAAAATTCCTTCGATCTGCCACGATTCGGACCAGCGTCTGTTGCCACACCGGGGCCTCTTACGAATGGAGCTGTAGCCGAGTCAGCCTGTCTTACAAATTTCTTTGTATTGGTTTCAATTCAAAGGGTGTTTTCGCTGTGAGCTCTCAACTCTACGTATTTTATATTTTTCAGCGTATATTCAAAATATTGGGCCGTAACGAAGTACTGTCAAATGGAAAGATCAATGAATTGGCTGGACAATCTTTTTGTATTGAAGAAGCTGTAACTCAAGTCATTTGTACAAATCTATTGTTCCTAATTTGCGGCTTTAACGAAGACCAGTTGAATGCTGTAAGTATATACCTAATCACGGTTTAAATTCAAAATGTGTCATTATACTGCTATAACTTTTCGAAAACTTAGTACACTATTTATTTTTTAACAGACTTCAAAAAAAGGAGGAGGTTATCAATTCGACTGTCAAGGACAGGCGTGTAGCTTACTATCAGGCCCACGACTTGTCCGTCCCGTCACTTGATATTATAAAAAATATATACTTTTTTTATATGTTACGCGATAGCTCTAATTTATGAGCCTATTTTAATGATTTTTTTTTGTTGGAAAGAGGGTTTGGTCCCACTTAAATTTGAAGATATATATATTATAGATAAATATTCCATGTCTAATGGTGGCAGACTAATCTGGTTTCGCGCATTTTCCGGTGACCGATTTCAATAAATCTTAGCAAATAGATAGAAATAAATAGATAGATAGAATAGTTCCACGAACTTTTAAGATCGGTTTTTTAGTAATCTGTACTGAGATTATTATATTATAATATCATGATTGTTGTTACTACCCCGATATTCATATGTGTTTTTGTCAAAACACTGCACTTCTTGGTTATTATTATTGATACAAAGATCGAACAATGCCAAGAAAATTTCTATCGATCAAACTGACCCACGCTTCGACCCAAAATGCTTCTTTGTGTTTTGTGTATTTGATACCTGATGTTTGATAGCACGATTGGTTGTGTGAAGAGTAAATGTAAGAAAGTGTTTGAACCATTATTGAGGCCTGTTAGTTCAATTCTGTAATGTTTGTTTTTTTTTTTGTTGTTTCTGTGTTACTAGGTACTTGGATTACTATCTGTTATGTTGCCGATATTAAATAAATAAATAAAAAATAACAAATAACTTGAATGCACTATCAGAAGAAATATCTTTTGCTAAGGCTTGTTATTTCGCAGTAAATATGAAAAATTGCTACCACCTAGCACTGTACAGTCAAGAGCACGACGTGAGCTTGGACACTTTGAGCATTGGATCATTCTTATCGCAAGCTGCGACATAGACTTAAATTTAAATCTGAAGCGTCCCAGTAGGATTTAAATTATAAATTAAGTTGTTTTCGTTAACGTCGTTTATTGACAATCGGCTATAAAATAATTGAAAATTTTTGTTACATTTTGTATAGAATTAAGCAGGTACTATTTATTTATAAATTTCTGACTAATTTGGTAAAGGAAAAGTGTCAAAAGCCACAAAAGCATTATCCTTTAAACATTGTTTGGTTACTCACTATCATTATTGTATTGTTGTTTTCCCCTGCATTGTACCATTTATATGACGAGCGGCTATGGAGTGGAATTCCTGCATACTGATTTTCTGAACGCTATATAACTTTTCAAGGCGAGGGTGAATAAAATATATATTATTTGTAAGATGCGAAGTCAAATGCGCACTTATTTTAAACATAAAAAAGAACAGTAATAATGTCATGTGAATACGATTGCACAGAAGTCGAAAAATTTTATAATATAATAAGTAAATAATAATCTCAGTATTGTACTGAAGAGTACTGTACTGAGATTGAGATTGAGACTGTAGTACTCTTTCCAACAAAAAAGAATCATGAAATACCGGAGTTATCGTGTAACATACATACAAAAAAAACATACAGACATGCGCACCGCAACTATATAACGCTTACAAATGGCACCACATTCAAATTTCACAATAATAAGTACCTGTACCTGAGTGTAAGTACATATATCAAAAGTGTCTAAGGATCAAGCACGTTTTTGCCAATTACTGAAAATTAGTCATTTTAATTAATTTATTTTTAGCACCGATGGATTTCTTTTGCCAATTTTTTTAATTTGAATGTGAAAATTAAATTTTATTTATTTTTTTATTTATCTAGTTTGTACAAATTACACTTACAGTAACTAAACATGTAAGTCATAGTCACAAAAAAGGACACAAAAAAAAGAAGAAGAAAGAGAAAGAGAAAATAGACCAAAAATCCATTGGTGTTAAAAAAAATCATTAAGAAACCCCTTAGACTATTATATTACATATTATATTCCTTTATTTTTTTTATCCTCTAAGAGAAATCCTTAGAGGTTCAAAAAAACAGTCTCAGTAGAAACCCGACGCTTTTGACGTATGTAGTTTTTTGTATCCTCTTAGGTGTAGTTGATACAAAATCTTCTAACACATCTTCCCTTACTTTTTTTCCATTCTCTAAGATTTTGACCGATTGTTTCTGACGTTCCTGATATTCGGCAACTTCAGAGTGGAACGTCAGACTGGACTCAGGTTGGCTAAGTAGTCAACTTTTAGCATGACACGTTTGAAGCACTTTAGAGGATGAGAAAAAAAGTTATTCATATCTACCTTTTTTATTTTATATTAAATTTTTGACAGACGCACATCTTTTTGAGATTTTTTTATTACAGACGATGCTGCCAGTGGTGTTAGGCCACACACCAGCTGGTGCCTCAACCCGCCAACTAGTGCATTTCGGACAGTTGTACAAGTCCAAAAAATTTGTACAATTCGATCACGGCTGGATTACGAACAAAAAAATTTACGGTAGTTTCAAACCACCTGCTTATGACCTTAGTAATATACGCACCCCTGTTTTCCTACATTATGCGGACAATGACTGGCTTTCCACACCTCCGGACGTTGATCAGTTATCCAGGGAAATTAAGTCTGTTTTTGGAAAATTCAGAGTTCCATTTTCAAAATTCAATCACCTAGACTTCGTTTTCGCAATCGACGCCAAGAAACTAATCTACGACAGGCTCTTGAACATAATGGCACAGTTTATTTAAATAAAACATTATTGGTAATGATTGTCTTTTAATAAACAACTTTAATATATATTAATTACCTCAAAGAGCTAGGTGAAGAATGCCAATTTTTAGACTTGCAGACGGCTACTGTACGGAATGACGCTTCGATATCAGAAATATTCGAATCCGTGCACTTTTTAGTTTTACTTGCGAGTTTCATCTCTCTTTTGACCATCTCTCCTAATGCTTTTTGCACTGTAAAATTATCATACTAGTTGATTTTGAATATCATGATGTTTTATTACCATGGTTTTTATTTATTTTGTGAAGTTATTTCACTACAGGCCTACCGCTAAACTGAGTCGGTTCCTGAGGTAGGTGCGCGGTGCCGGAGAAGTGACATTTCACGCAATAGTTATGTCGCGTGCACACGGGCTGATTTCAACAAGATTTTTCTGACAATATTCAATAAGAAGTTGATCCTGAACAGTGCCTAGCAAATTAGTCAATTGTTGTTATGTGAAACGATAATAATCTATTTTATTGATAATTGAAATAAATAGACAAGCCATTTGACATTTCTTTCAATCAACTTGTTATTGAATATCGTCAGAAAAATCTTGTTGAAATTATCCCGTGTGCGACATAACTGTTACGTAAACTGTCAGTCCTCCCGCACCGCGCAGTTACTTCATCAGGAAACGACTCAATTAAGCGGTAGACCTTTAGTTTGTTATAATTAATATACAAGAACCTAACACAAAGAAAAATTCCTTCCATCTGACAGCATTTGAACCTGCGCCTGAATGCCAAAAAGGCCAGTCTGCAGACTTTACGAATTTCTCTAAGTATTTATACAGATCTTTGTGTTGATTTGTGTATTTATACAGAGTTTTTTTCGCCGTATACGACACTGTGAGATTACCATAAGTGTCTTAAAACATAACTGAATATTCACAATTTCTATGCAGTTAATTGTATATTTCGCTCCCATGGTGTAATAAGACTATATCTGCAAAATGATAACTTTTCAGGAGAGAGATTTAAAGATTCTACGAACGAAATCAACGCGGTGTCACACGACATCGATTTGTTCTCTAAATGAATCCGCACAGGCTGCGTATTGTAAAATATAATTTGATGGTACATATTAAATGAGTTTGTTTATTGTTGACATGTTTGAACCTAGTTAGGTAACTGCACATTGTATTAGGAAATACAACTGTAATGATAGTTGTAAGAGATTAATAATCATAATTGTTGCTTTACTATCGCATTAGGTTAGCTCACGTAGCCGGGGCATCTTTTCATACTTCGGTTCACACAGCGAAGAACTAAGCTAACCGACAATATTTATAGGCCCTGGGTCTTTTTGGGATTAAGTAAATCTCCTAGGTGCATCATCAACAATTGACGTTGAAAGATACCAAAAATATTTCCCCCTCACTATTTTGATTATTTTTATAGCCTATGACACTCCCACAATCATGACGAATCTAACGACACCTCAAGTGTCAAAATCCATCAAACCGTTTAGGCTGTACAGCGTGAAAAAGAAATGAATATAAATACATAAACACACTTAAAAAACATAACCCTCCCGCAGTCGGGTAAAAATGAGTGAGGATGCAAATGGTTATTTAAATATTTAAGGTATCTAGTACATTTTACCCACTATATAGATATTTCTCAATAGAAATTTAAATTTGTCTAAGTACCATCAGATTCTAGTACACCCTTACCTTTAGTTAACAGACAAACAGGATCTTCCTTTTTTACACGAGGACCGTGCGGTAGTACTTCTTGCAGAATTGGGTCATTTGTTTTATGCAAAACTTGGAGCAATGACACATGTTGGTAGGTCTACAAAAATCTTTACTTTAGTCATAATTTTCTCAACATAGAAACGCACAAGCTTAATCATTGGTAACTTAAAAGGCCTTACGTCATTTTTGCAGTTTTGCAACGTAATTATCATTTCAGACTCTGCGTCTTTTGCCACTTTACTCGTCTCATACACACTTTCTTCAAAATTGTGCAAAAGCGAACGTGGATTTTCATTTACAGGCAACAACTTAGGACAGTAGGAAGATTCCCTCCACTTTCCCTCATCACAAACTTTTTGCAGCTCACGTTTTAGTGAAAGATTTTCATTCATTAATTTTACCATTTCAGTTTGTTGTGCAACGTTCTCACTTTTCAACTTGGTTATGCTAACTGAATAATTACAGGTATTACATGCCACAGAAGCAGTTTTAACACTAACTGAGACATACCTGCAATGTTTCGCAGTGTTTCCATCTTTCGATAAATTACAATAACATTCATTGTCTTTATATTTCAGAAACTCACAGTGGCAAAACTGTACTCTACTAGATTTTTCAGCAAGATCAACGCAGTCTCCTTCCTTGCACGGAGGTCTGGTAATATAAGCGCCATTATCAATGTGTGATCCTGTACACGAAGCGTCACATTTTTTTCGGCTGGAGCTAGAGCTGCAAGGCATCAGCGATTTGACAAATAATGCCTGTCGCACCATCTCTTGTTGCCAATTCCTGGCAACTTCTCTAGAACTGTCATTTACGCAATTATCCTTACTGAAATTTGAAGTTTTCGATATATTTAAGTTAAATAATTTCTCTAGTAAAACCTTCCAAAACAGCTTAATACTTTTTAAAGCTTCCAAACATCTATCGCACGGCCAATGGCTGGTCTCGAATTCATCCTGAAAAAAAGATGAAAGTTACAGAATTCAGATTTTATTATTAAATTAATAAAGCTGAATATAACAATTGCGCTACTGAAGTGTCCTTGGCAGTTTTTCTTATTCTTGTTTTTCACAATTCTACAAATTTGTCCGCAAACATTTTCCTCATTTCTTCCTTATTTAATATTTTTGCTCATAGCGCACGCATAACCTTACAAATTGAATGTTTTTTCTCTGTTGCATGGCGCCCTTTAACCTCAATTATCTCAGGTCACAGGTCGACATTCAAATTTGGGTTCAGTCATGGACTGTACAATTGTATTTTGTATGCAGCTTTCAAATATCATGCATATCTTTTGAGGAACGGTCGAGTAATTTTATTCGGAATTTGTGCAATTTGAGTGGATGCCAAGGAAAGTTTTTTTTTTATAATACCAAATACCAAATGACAGGATGAATAAGTCGTACGCCTGTTCATAACAGTTGCAGTGCCGCTCAGAGTTTCAAATCGCAAAGATCTGTGGGGCACTGCCATTGCACCCGTCATCACCTTGCGACATATATTAACAAGTCCCATGTGCCTGTAATTTCACCAGCACGTTCAAAACCAAAACGCAATAATACCATAGACATCATTGACCTACCAACAAATGGACATCGGGTCTAATACAAAATCCACGAAATAAATTTCCGAGGTTAACCTATAAAAACGTAGTGACATGTAACAAAATATAAAAAACTAAAACATTTAATTTAAATTGTAACGTCATTGCAGTACTGCCTAAATTTGCTTACAACAATTTAAGGGCCCAAAAACACCATATTCAGCTACTACTGGAAACTTAACAAAATGCACCATATTTAGCTTCGACTGAAAATTACTTGAACACAAGAGTAATGGAATAGCCTTTCTCGTAAATATTAATTAATTTTTTTTATATATATTATTATGTCGAATTTTGTACAAATTCTCTTAAAGGTATAATAAAGAGTTGAGCAGATGCATACATACAAATATTACTACAAATGTGAAAATAAGCGTGTACTATATGAAATGTACAGATATTCCAACTAAACGTAAACTCAAATATCCGTAATTTCGATTTATAACAAAACCGTTACGCTTTCGAGTAATTTTGATGCTTTTTACGTAGACAAAATTAGCTTTTGTTTTGTAATCTTCGTAAAAACACATTATGAAAATTCGAGCTAATGTTATTTCGGGCAAATGTATTTTCTGACTTCTGATAAGTAATCCCAAGCCGTAAAACGAGTACAACAATATTTTGTTAGTTATTGCTAACGTGTAATAAAAAAATCATTTTAAAAATAGGATTAAAATCAAAACAACTCGACAGTTTGTTTGCTCTAAATATTTCAATCGCTTGTGGTTCGAACAATTGAAAATGACCAAAAAGTTTATATAAGCTTCTTGAAACTGACGTAATGGGTCTCTTTCCATCTTTTGCTCATGTAATGAGTAGAAAAAAGACCTTAGAGGGTGGGAAAAAAATAAAAGAATGGAGCTGCCCTAACTACGGAATGAACGTGCATACCTAAACAAAAATTGAACGAACAAATGGCGGATTTCTTTAGTGTCGTACCATAATCTATCGATAAGTCATTATCGACATGCAAACATTTAATTAAAGTAGATCAATATTCCATTTGGGAACATTTTAGTTTATTATGAGAGTATCTGCGGGTGTCACATAAAATTTTGAATTTATTGTTTTGCATTTACAAATACTCAAATATTACGTAAAGTGAATTTGCACAGAAAAAAAATTGTAATTTGAGAGTATATAAACAAGAGAAAACTTTGAAATATAAATCCTATACATTTCCAACCTCAAGATTCATATTTTCATAGAGAAATTTTTAAACAGATTCCGAATAGTGAAAACTTTTTTGTATTTATGCATTGGTATAGAATTAATATCAGTGACTGATTTAAGTGAATCTTTAATACTTCCATTTAATTTTGGAAATAAATGAAAGTAGTAATATTATCAATAATAATGTTATTAATCATACGTTTATTTGCTTAAAACATGTTATAACAGGAGATGTAACAAGAGACAGTGTTAGTATAAACATGTTTCGCGTATATTAAATAGCATGCAAATGTCTGATTATACAATGTCAATCAACTACTATTAGTCGAGCGCCTTCGATTTGTGCAGAAAAATCGACACTTTTCCGAAGTGAGACAAGTAGTCACGAGCGACTGCGAGTTGTGACAAGACACGTCAAACGAGCTCTGTCGCTAAGGGGTTAGCGCTCGCTTTCACTCGGTCAGCTAGCCGAGTGACACCGAACGATGGCAAGGCAAGGCAAGGCAAATACACTGCTTATACGTTGGTATTGGCCTTCACACGGCAACGTTAGACCAACATGGTCTTTGTGCTGCTGGCTTTATAAAATAAGAATTTTTAGTAATTAGAGTTGTCCTGAGTTTACCTACAAACTTGAAATAGTAAAAATAATAATAATAATAAAATAATAAAAACCTCGTAGTGAATTATTTTAATAACTGAATATCGATAATATGTACGCTTCCAAGAACAACACTATTTCAAAATAATCGTTAACAACAATCATCAAAATATACAAACAAACAGGCAATCTGAAGAAACCAAAGCAAAATTTGGCAAGATTTATGAATAAACTACATAACACACTTAACACATACAATGCACACACTCACATAAAATTAAATAGTTTTAACTACTATATGACTATTTATATAATATATGATTTACATATTATTTACATTACTCACAAAACACACTCTACACAGACAACTCACACACTCACACAAAATTTAATAGTTTCCATATATACAATCTCAGTCTTCTTATCAGTCTGCCATATACTATCTTTATATATCGTCCTATTACTCGCTTCCGTTATATTATGCCATACCAATTCACTCTGATATTAAAGTCTTTACATTATTTATTTAACATTTGGTGAACTACAGGATATTAATTCTGATTTAGAAGACATTACTGACGCTGAGGCTGGGAACTGTATGATAGAAGATAGTGCACGATTTTCCCTACAGTATGGTAATTCTCTGAAACTTCTATGTCAAAACATAAGAAATATAAATCGTAACTTTGATGGCTTATGCACTTTAATTCAGCGAAGTAACACCCCATGAGACGTAATAGTACTTACGGAATGTTGGCTATTAAACTCACCTCCTATACCTACTCTCCAGGGCTACTCTTCCACCAGCATTAGTTTCCACACCTCTCAGAATAAGGGAGTGGTTGTATTTTACCGTTCTCTTCTCTCAATATCAATAATTGACTCTGTTTTGGAGTACGCAAATTGTTTGACAATGATCATAGATAAAACCACAGTCCTAATAGGTATTTATCGTCACCCTTCTAGGTATAATATATCTAATTTTCTTTCTTCTTTAGATCAACTTCTGAACCGTTTCACAACATATAGTAATATTGTACTCGTAGCTGACATAAATATTGACATTTCCACGAGGTCAAGTGATCTGCGTGTCTCCGACTATCTGACTATGGTTGCCTTCCATGGGATGCTCCCTGCTCACTCTCTCCCAACTCGTAATAATTACTCTTGTATAGACCACGTTATTTTAAAAACAAAATCCCCAGCCTACTGTTTTATAGCGCATACATCAATCACCGATCATGATTCTGTTTTATTCTTCCTTAAAGCTAAACCTTCCATAGCAAATTCTCAAAAAACAAAAACCATTAAATTACTTGACTATGTAAATTTAGAACTTGACCTTTTAAACCTTGATTTTAAACAATTATATAATATGACAGAAGTAAACCTAGCTACTTCCTATTTTCTTAACTCCTTAAACCATGTCATGACAGCAAATACCCTTATCAAAGTTGTCTCAAATCGTAAAACACTTAAGAAGCCATGGATGACTCTGGGACTTCTAAGGTGCCTCAGAAATCGTGACCAGCTACACCTGAAAGTCAAAAAATCACCAAAAGATAATGTCATCAAGACCACCTATGCGAGATACAGAAATTATTGCTCGACAATCTTATATAAAGCTAAATCTGAATATGACAGGGAGCAGTTACGTAATGCTCAAAATAATAATAAAAAACTTTGGAAAGTTATTAAGAACATCTCTTTCGCTTCCAAAGAGAGAAAACTTGCGCTTAAACTCGTATCTGCTAGTCCTGTTAATTCAATAGACAATATTAATTTATATTTCGCTAACATTGGACGTAGTTTGGCTGAAGGTATCCCCGCGAGTCCCATTGAGCATTCCTCTGATTCGTGTTCTATTTCTAGTACAAACACATTCGTCCTGTTACCTACTGATGAGGTCGAGGTGGAGGAAATTGTGATGAATCTTCGTAGTGGCTGTGCTGTGGGCTATGACGGCATTTCTGGCTCCTTTTTAAAAAAAATCATACATATTTTAGTTTCCCCAATAACGTTCCTATGTAATCTTTCCTTTAGTACCGGTGTCTTCCCCGAGGCCTTCAAGCTCGCTATAATTCATCCGGTGTTCAAGAGTGGGGACATAGGTCAAATTAACAACTACAGACCTATTTCAATTCTGCCCACCCTGTCTAAAATTCTAGAGAGACTTATAAATAGTAGACTGATGAATTACCTGGAAAAAAATAAATTGTTGTCTACCTCTCAGTATGGTTTCCGGCCTGGTATTTCTACAAATAATGCCGTATCAGACCTAACTAACGAAGTCGTTGCTAAACTTGATAACAAGCAGAAGGTGATGGCTGTTTTCCTCGACCTCGCCAAAGCATTCGATACTATATCAGTTCCACTACTCATTACTAAACTGGAAAGGTTGGGTATTCGAGGACTTCAGCTTGACCTTTTTGTAAGTTATCTTGTTGATAGACGATAGTATGTTAGGATTGGAGATTTAAACAGTAAGGAACTTCCGATCACCTATGGTGTGCCCCAGGGCAGTATTCTCAGCCCTACCTTATTTTTAGCGTATATTAACGACCTCTGTAACATGCAATTAAAAAATGGTTCTATTTTTACATATGCCGACGACACTGCCTTGATATTCTTTGGCGAATCCTGGGAATCCGTGTTTTACTATGCGCAATTGGGCTTTAATTCAGTTTCTGCATGGCTTTCTCAGAACCTTCTCACCCTTAACGTGGATAAAACAATGTGTCTCCCTTTCTCTCTTTCAAGTCGTGGTCTTCCATCCGCCACCTCTTTCACTGTCACAGCTCATTCGTGTCCTTCCTTTTCTAAAAATTCCTGCTCTTGTCCATCCTTACTCCGCACTCACTACATCAAATACTTGGGTGTCCAGCTAGATAGCACACTTTCTTTTAGCTATCGTATTGGGAGTCTTTTCCTACGGTTACGTAAATTAATTTATGTTTTTAAAAACCTCAGTGTCGTTGCTGACGTGAAAGTTTTGAGACTTGTGTATTTAGCTCTCTGTCAATCTCTCACGACATATTGCATAACAGTTTGGGGTGGATCTTCCAAGCAGCAACATCTTCGGCTGTAACGAGCGCAACGTGCGATACTCAAGGTGGGATGGAACCTTCCTTTCAGATATCCAACCTCTGACCTTTACAAAACCTGTGAGGTCCTTTCAGTACGTCAGCTGTTTATCCTTCACACGGCTTTAACCAAACACATTCAAGTCTCCTTCGACTCTGACAAAATAAACACTATTCGGCGTAAATACACTGTCTGCCCTTCGACTACAGTTTCCACTAGTTGTGCACAGCGTCATTTCTGTTTTTTGGGAGGCAATTTATATAATAAGATAAACAGTATTCTTAATGTGTACCCCTTATGCAGAGCGAAATGTAAAAAAATTATTACTGACTGGCTGATCGCACACAATAGTTATGACTCGACAGAAAAACTATTAACTATACTAAAATAAGTTATATTACACATATATACACCCCAACGCGCACACACATACACACACGTACACGCAAACAAACACACGCACACAAACACACACGCACAGAGATTTTTCTATTTGTTTTATTTTCTAATTAGCTATCAATTTTATTTTAATCTTTAATTTTCATTATTTTTGTTAAATTTTATTAGTGTTACTTTTCTGATAAACTTTCAAAAGGGTGTGAACCTGGTGACATAGGTCCCCAACCTAGTACAGACTCCAGCTCTCACTAAGGTGCTTCATATTTAACATGAAATGTAACAAATCTGCATTTTGTAAACCTTTTTGAGAGAAATAAAGCATTTTGTACTGTATTGCAAAAAAATATGTTTAATTACATGAGTTATTTGGGCTTTTGTGCAATTTATAGACAGATAAATAGCACGTGACTGTACAATGTTACATTCGGTCGATCTTCGCTTTTTCAAATGCCACATTCCGTAATGCTGCAGCGACGAATTTTTATTAATACTTAATTGTTCTCACTGTCAATATTTTTGTCCATTTTATTACAATACATGCGAATAATTCAATAAAACACATGGAAAAACATTTGTTTTCACAACTGTATCATGTACCTCATGTACTGCGAAATGGACACAGTTGGCATTTAAGATGACGTTACGTATTTTCGATTCCCGTGTTTGGCACAGACCAATGTAATGCTATCTCTTTTGGCTTAAGACGGCACGCAATAGTTAAACAAAGACAATAACATGTTTATGTTTTCGACGCGACGTCGAAATGCATCATGTACTTGTAACGTCTGATTTATATATGTCAACATAACATGTCCTTTAGTTTCGATAGTCTTAGAAAAGGACAGTTAACTATTTCATTATTACGTGTGTTTTTGTAATTTATATTTATGATTCAATTATATATAAATTAAATACTATAAAACTGTACAAAATAACACTTTTAAACGACAACTATGATAACACAATACATTTGTTTAGTGAAAATATGATACAAAATCCTGTTTTCACACTTTACTGCAGTAATTTTTACAAGTTATTATTATTATTGGTACTGCATGATTGACAACCTCACTCTCACTTGAACAAACGAAGCTATTGCACGATTGACGCTCTGTATGCAATTTTAACGCCCTACAGGTGCGGACACTTTTTAGCGCGAACCCGACGTCCATTTATTGTTAGGTCAATTATAGATATAGAAAAAAAGGGGAGATATGTAATGACGCTATGTAAGATCGGGTGCCGATGTCGCCACTTTTTAGCTTGTGTGCAATTCAAACTTTACGCTATATTATCTACTACCATAACTTAAAGATTTTGATTGGGTAGAGCTTAAAACGTAAAAATGACGTAACACAATTTTAAAATTTAACAAAATGAAACTTACAGTCACTTGAATAAGAGTTATATTACAATATTTCACTATCTTTTTCATCTTGGTTCAGCCATTCACCATCAGGTGGCGTTTTAGCAAAAATGCTACTAGTATCATCATTTTTCGTTACACTAAGAACTCACGGAGCGGTTTTCACCCGCGTCTACCGTAGGACCGCGGCATCTGTAGACTGTAACAGTTAAGTATGTAAAATTAGTAGCACATTTCACGACGCGTTTTACGTCTGTAGTGGTGACGGTTGCTTGCGGTTGCCGCGGCGGGGTACTAGTAAAACTGCGCAGGACGCGATCACCTGCGCGCTTGGCGGCCGTCGTCGCCCGCGCACTATGGCGGTCGGTTCAGGCGCAATGTGGTGCAGGCGCACGCAGGTGAGTTCTCTATTAACCGCGCGACCTGCAATTAACTCCCATTAACTTCGCGGTCCTTTCCGCAATCACAACGGTTTCGTGCCCGCAACCGCGGCGGCTACGTGCCCGCACAAACTTGCAGGGTCGTGAGTATTAAAATAAAACCGCTGTCTAGCAGCACCGGCGGGCGCGGATGGAAACCGCTCCGTGAATTGTTAACCTAATTAACCTCAAACTGACGCTACTCAACGAGGGATGTGGTCCTACTTAATCAATAGTTGGAAACCACGTTGGCTGTTTTTAATATTAAAAAAATATTCCATTTTTCATACTATATCTACACTGTGGTACTAGTGTATTATTAAATTAATATATTAATATAAATTACTATTATTTTCTTAATGGCGGCCACTAGGCTTGGACCAGTGTCAGTTTTATAAGAATAATATAAAAAATATGGCGATCGTCGCCAGTGTCAATTATCCATAATACGTTACCACGGGTTGGTGAAGCTGTCACTGTCAAGAGTAAATTCCAACCATCAACGAATTTAATAAATTAAATTATGTCGTTTTTTTATAAAGGTTTTGTGTAATTTTCTATATTTGTTTCTAATTTATTTTGCATGCCCATGTAAAATAAAGCCCATTTTATTTTTATTTTTTTTATATACATTTGCTATGGAAATTGAAACAAACTAAGAAATAGTAATAAGAAAACCAATCTTTCGGTTCGTTTTCACTTCCTCGGGGATGATCACAACCGTGAACTAAGGTCTAAAATGGATAACCTACTGAAGCCTCCTTTCACTCGCTCTGAGTATTACAAAAATTATTTTACTATTAAGGCTGCAAATTTGTGGAACGATCTCCCATTTGAAATCCGACATTCTAAATCGCTACCTATTTTCAAAACCGGATTGCGTAAATATCTTTTATCACGGTCCTAGTCTGCAACGTATGTATTAGTAAGTATAAGTTATTAGTAAGTCTAAGTTTATTTAGGTATATTTATATATACATGTATCTACGTAGATATAATATATCATTATTTTTTAAATATTTTGTAAATTACTATGTGTCTATTTAATTTTATTATTTTGTATTTTTTTTATTTTTTATTTATGCAATTTTATTTTTTAATATTTTTATTTTTATATTCGTAAAATTGGCACACTACGTTTCCCGCTCCGATTAGCATTCCTCTAACTCTAAGGTTGTCTGGAAGAGATCGCTCTTAGCGATAAGACCGCCTTTGCCCACATTAGTTTTAAGTTGTTTATGTACTATTCTTGTTCTTGTGTGTGAGCAATAAAGTGTTTATCTATCTATCTATCTATCTATCTTTCGATTTTCCTGCAGCTTCAATCCAACCTTCTTTTATTTTAAACTCATTGGAAAAACTATAAAATAAAAATACTCTACGTTTAATCTACGAGTATAATGGAATTTAAATATCTAAAACAATAATACACATACATTTTTGTTCAAGCAACAGCAACATCCAAATTGACATGAAATTGAAACGGTTGTCCGAAATATGAGTTGTGTTAAAGTTACTCGAAATAAAATGTTTAGTAATAATAATAATAATAAAATAAAAGAAATCAATTTAACGTGAATGCTTTTCGCTTTGATATTTTAGGGACTTTAATTACATAAATCATAGTAAGAAATTCAAACATTTCAGTAAAAATTTATTGTCGATAAACATCAGTCTTCGTAAATGAACATCACTATATTTGAGTCTAGAAATTTCTATGGAGACAAAAAGAAAACATTGAACAATAATAGAAATAGTAACTAAAAATGCAAATAGCCGGTGGAATATTACCTCACTGGTTTAAATTATTTTGTTTTCACTCCAATTTTTACAAGGTGTATCGCTACAACTTGGCATTTTCACGTTTTACGAGAGATCTTGTATGCACAACGATCGCCATGTCACTGTGGCGATGTTTGTAGGCGTGTCACCTCGATATGATCATTTTGATCAAATCGAGGCGACACCAACCACGCCCCCATACCATATCTTCCCTTTTTTTCTATATCTATGAATAATACTCATATTATTGCTTGGCTGCAGAAATAGGTAAATTGGCAGTACTTCCCTGGACGAACAAGGAGCTACTACATCGCTAGCTCCATTGATGCAATTCTATTTGAAACATAGGCCTTTAAACTTACTTCAATGAAAAACTTTTCCAAATCTTCACCTTCCTTCAAACATTCTTTCATGGCTTCACAAGAGTTAGTGATGCTTTCAAGTATAATTTTCGATTTACAATCTGGATGACATCGGGGCGCAGCCTAAGTTTAACAAATTGTTAATAATACCACACATACGTATTAAATATAAACGCTAAATATAGTAGTAGATAGTTGAGGGTTGTAGGTGGCTGGTAGATTATTGTGAGCTGTTGTGTGATTACACTATGTAACAAATTTTCAAAAAGGTTCTATTTCTGGTATAAATAGTGTTGGTTTCTATTTAATTGGACAGCAAGTATGTAGAAAAGAGTAGCTATACCCCTGAAACTTTGCTTTTGTAGTCGTCACATGACGTCTACATAGATGCCTATTTACATTATTTACGGTATTTTATTTTTATTTATTTATTTATACATTTTAGGAAAATTCACGGACAAATAATACAATTATAGTAAACTTAAATATGAGTAATCCAATGCCATTTACGAATTTCCACCAACATGGTATTGGCATAATCTCGCAAAATGTACACATTTCTAGGTTCTTTGCCATCAATACGTCGAATTTTGGTTGAAAAATTCTGTTAATGAACAAATAGAAACCCGAAAATTAATTTTAAAAACATCCTTAATGGTATATAATAAATTTCAACTTTTCGTTGTCTTGCCACAAAAACAAAGATTTTGCAACGAAATAAAGGTTTTTCTAGTTTTCATGTCAGAACCAATTAGAAAATAATGGTATGGTAAATGATAGGCCCAAAAAATGTTAATAACAATTTTATAAATACATAGTTACCCTGCTACGACTACTGCATGTCATTATCCTCAGAAATCCCAACACAGTGCTCATAGGTATAACGCAAACGGGCATGTCACATCTCATCCATTCTTTGAGATAGCGTACCTGCGTTGCGACGTCATGACTCCATGCTCGGACGTCGATGCAGGACTCGTACGATTTGATTTTACCCTCGTTCCGAGCTATCAATAGAAGTTGAGTGTCTGAATTAGTCATTGAATTTTCACAAAACAGATTTTTTCATCTTTCGTCCATGTAGTCAACTGGTATATGCACAGACAATACAGTAGCCAAACAGGACGGTAGATAACATAAAATTTTGGGATCATAATGACCATCAAAGTCCGTGTGTCCCACTGACAATTCACACGAGTATATACTTCATCTATGGTTACAAATTTTGACGTTGCTCATTTCGACAACAAAAAGATATCAATATCAATTGTTGGTTTTAGAAAATTACTGGTGATTTGTAAAAAATAATAAAGAAAAATATTTAAACTATGCCATTCCATTTCAAGCTGCGGCTCCTTCTCGATTTCTGATGACAGTTCAAAATACATATTTGATATTTTACATATTTACCTTTAGTTGTTCAGATATTAAAATCGTATCGTTATGTGTACAATGGACGGCGGGGAAAAGTAAATATATTTGTATTATTCATGTACATGTTTAGACAAGTTTGTATTAATCATAGGAAGAGACTTCGGCGATGTCTTTTATTACAAAGCGCGAGCGCGTGTTCGATCAATATGAATTGTACAATTTGCCAACGCGAAATGAGGGGAAGCTTAAGGCGTACGCATCATGCACGGATGCGAGAGCCTGGTCCCACTTCTCTTCGGATAAGACGGAACACCTGGTGGAGTTCATAAAGCGGAATAATGAAGTCTACCCTGGAAAGTTTATTCCCTTAAATGTGATCATCGACTTGATGATGGGGTCGAAAAACGCCGAGATCCGGCGGCTAAAGCTCAAGTTAACACAATTCGAACAAATGCTAGCCGCTTACGATCTTCTCGAACTCAATTGTGATCAGAAATGTGAGATCGAAAATGCTGTAAGTTTTTAAATAAGTTTATGTTGATGCAATTTCTAATTATACGACTACTTTTAAGCGAGATATAAATGTATCTCTTTTGGAAATAGTCTTTGAATTTTGAATGTTTCAGCACGCTATGATAAAAGCTGCAAACCGGGAATTAGAGGACGTGGTAAGCGCAGTCAGTTTTTTTTTCTATTTTTCTTAGAAACTCACTGTTACCGTTTTTCACTCGAAATACGAGCAAGTAAACGTGGAGTGAACAAGCCCTAACATTGGTTTAAACTTTCACGATTTTCACACATTACTTGATTTTATAATCGGCACTTAACCATGTGTAAACACATTTTATTTACCGCCCAACAAAGCGTTGGACATCGTGGGTGTTGTGTCGGTCTAACGACAACCCTAGTGCACAAATATAGAATAGAATAGAATAGAATCGTTTATTTCATGTTATCAATGTCACAATATTACAATTGGAAATACAATGTCAAGGGATAACTATGATCGTCAGTAATAAAATTATAATAATAATAATGAATATAAAATAAAGTAGTATAACTACTGCTTGTCGAATAAAATAAAATTAAAATTGTTTCAAAAGAAACTATAATGATACTATACACTATACATATAATGAAGACTATGAGCGAGTAGTTACATAAAACTCGACGGGTTGAAGGCATGCGCCTGTTCAATTCCTTCGAGACCACGGAAGAAAAAACAATGGAAGTGCCTTAAGCATCGATAACTATCGAAACTGCTCGCTGTCGTCAAAACGCACACAAACAAATGATAAACACTACGAAATCTTGATAATGATTGGTCTCAGTTTCTAATTAAAAAAATTAACAAATTGTTGATATAATTTAAACTTTACCCAGTCGCTAGAACGTTCAAAGTTCAATACTACCTTTATTGCAAGTTTGTTCGTTTTGATTTTATATTGAAAATTTATTCAACGTGCTGCCAGGAGCTGGACTACGATGAACGATTAACATGTGAATTTATATGGTAAACAGAAAATTGACATTTTTTTAAAATAAGACTTACTGATGATATGAAATACTACGGGTAATATTTTTGGAGCGACCATCATTTTTGCACTCCAAAACAGCAGAATAAGGCATTTTTCTGCGATTTTAGAGAATTTGCGCGAAAGAATGACACAACCTTACTATACAAAGCGACAATGGCGAACTAAAGACCGAGACCTAATGTTGGCACGCGTCAGACGCTAACTGACTACTTCTTCTGTATTTATTGTTCTATGTTCGAGACCACGAACGTTGCAATATGTCCGAAACGTCGAGGTAAATAAAATATCTTTACAAACGATTAAGTCCCGATTTCAAACGAATAATATAAACAAGCCCTGTCGTACATTATACAGGTAACTTTTAAATTAAATCTCTTTTCCACAGGACTTGCACTTGGATATATCTGGATTAACAGAGGTAAACAACGAGTGTTATCTATGCTTTCATAGAAAGTAACTGAAAAGTAATTGCCAATTTTCTTTTCAGATCATAGATTCTGAAGATTTTGCGGTAATTATTAAACTCTATTTGGCAATTACAAATTAATATATAACATTAGTATACTTCTTTAATACATTTTCTGTATTAACTTTTTTTTCAGACTGGGAAATCGAGAGGCGACGAGGTAATAAAAAAACAGCAAGTGTGTTAATTTATTTCTAGTTTATTTTATCACAGTGTTTGTTTATGCGTAATTTATTTTCTTTTAGCCATTTTCTGCAAGGAGTAAATACTCTGAGGTATGTAGGATTACGTACGGACTTAATCCATTTCGACAGGAAAAAGTGCAACTCAAAGTTCTAGCGACTCTTTTATTTGAAATATGTTATTATTTCCACGTTCCAATGAGTTAAGCATGTTAAAAGATTTTTTAAATTTTTTTAAATTAAGTCATTAGGTTTTCACACGTATATCGCTTAGGTTAAATGTTCCAATCACCACGCGATTTTTGTTTATTTTTTTAAAAATTGTTTTTCAGTCTGTTACGCCCATGATAAAAAGCAGAGATGTAAGTGTTATCGAATGTTACGTTTGAAATTAATTTGTTACGTTTGAAATTAATTTGTATATTTTTTATTAAGACACGTATAGTTATATAAGTACCAATAAAGTATGTTAACTGCCTCAGTGGCCGAACGGTTACCATGCCGGACTGCCACGCTGAGGTCCTAGGTTCGTTTCCCGGGAGAAATATTTGTATGGCCTACAGGGAAAGGTCTACAAGGAAATGAAACTATTTGTACAGATTTAAGTCGTGTGTATTTGTTTTTTTTTTGACCTGTAAAGAGCCCGAAACGTTAGTTTGTTTGAAAAAACAAATATACCCTATTTAAATCCGGAAAAATAGTGTCATTTCCTAATTGTAACCATCGCGAAACCTAAGAACGCGATATGGCCTACATTTATTTCTCTCGTGAGTTTGGGTGTAATTTGTGGTTGTCTATGTGTGTGTCCATCGCACCCGTGACACAGGGTTTCCCTAGTACGAGGCTATGTTGAGTGTGTGCGTTATTTTTATTATTATTGCGCGTTATTATTTTATTTTGCAGACTAGCAAATCCGGAGGAGACGAGGTAATAATTCGGTAACATTTTTTTTTAAATGATCTTCATCGAATGAATTGAGACTCGTATCAAATAATTTACAACGAATGCGAATATACTTATTAGGTATAACATTTAAATTCTCCCAATAATATTTGAAAGCATTTCGGACATGAAATTTTTTTTTCGAATCTAAGGTTCTATTCACACTGGCGCAGAGTCGAAGCGTCGCGTCGCATCTTGTTTTTCAAGTAGGTACAACGCATGGCGAGGCGCATCATCGCGCGACGACACTCACATTACCGTGTCCGGGTCACAGTGCTGGACCAGTTCAGAGACTTTGAACATTCGTGAATGACGCTCGTGCTCGACAGTATACATAGTTGATATCGATCTTATTATAACTGCTCTTATATCTGAAGCTGAAGAGGAAGAAACTGAAATTGTATCAGCAGCTGAAGGGAGAAAAAGAAAAGGGAAGGGAATGAACTAATTTTGAAAACATTTAAGCCGCTCCTCCGTGACAATCTCTGAAACATATTTTTCATACTCTTCGACAGCCTCTTCAGGTAATGAAAATCGTTGACCGCGTAACTGGTCCTTATTTTTTGGAAATAAATAAAAGTCACAAGGGCCAGGTCGGGACTGTAAACGGGATGACTCATAATGTCAACATTGTTCACCTTCAAAAATTCATTTATCTATCTTGCCATGTGAGAATTGGCATCATCGTGGTGCAAGATGATACGGCGTTTACGGTTATTTTTACGGAGTTTGTCAATAACGTCCGACAAACAAATGGTCGTGTACCAATCACTATTCACGGTACAACGATTCTCCAAAGCAACAGTAGCCACGTTTCCAGTTTTACTAAAAAAAGAAGCAATCATCCGCTTTGCACGCTTTGCACTTTGCATGCGCGCCACTTTGGTTCGTTTCGGCTCATCTCGAAAGATCCATACGCTCGATTGCTGCTTTATTTTGGGATCGTAACTATAAATCCATGTTTCGCCATTTATTACTATGTCCCACACCAAATTTGACGCCCCTTCGTTGAATCTGGTAAGCATGGCATTGCACCAAGTGACGCCATCCGTCTTTTGATCCTCAGTCAAATTGTGTGGGATCCACCGAGAGCACAACTTTTTCACACCCAAATGTTTGTGTAGTATTGATTGTATTTGGCACATGCCTATGCCTAAAGATGCCCGAATCTCACGGTATGTCACATGCCTGTTTGTTTTGATCATAAGGCGCACAGCATCGATGTCTTTGTTGTTCACAGCAGTAGACGGGCGACCATCATGAAATTCGTCACTGAACTTCACACGACCGCGTTTGAATTCTACAAACCAGCTATAAATAGTCGTCTTGCATGGTGCTTCATCGCCAAAAGCAGTTTGAAGCCGAGCGAAGCTCCGCAGAGCTGTTAAATTACACTAGAAAGTCGTAGAAAATCATACTACGAAAATTTTTATGAGTTTAATCCATGGTGATGTAGAATATCAATTTCTAAAAGGTCGCCACAGTGTAAAAACAAGTGACAGTCAGATGAAACAAACTATTCTACAGCCAAAGAGTTCCATTTTCTATTACTTTTTAAATATTGTTTATGTAAGTGGCTAGTTCCGGGAACTTATAGTGCGCTCTATGTATAGATAGACATTATATCTATTTTTAAATTAAGTAAATTAATTTTTCGTCTTCATCCATTGTCGCGCTCTCATCTCGTCGCAGTTCGGCAATGCTATGTCTGGTGTGGTTGGCGTCTAATGCGTCACTGCGTGCGAGTAACGCACGGCGATACCCCTCGCCTTCAACATGTTACACAACATCCATATTTGCGTGACACAAATTTGTACCTTAATAATAGGAGAATAGATATGAATATGCTATAGGCGAAATACATGACGCGTCGCGACGCTTCGACTCTGCGCCAGTGTGAGTTGAGCCTAAATCGCGTACGTTTGGTTTAGTCAGTCGTGATAGTGGGGCGGGTAAAAACCCAGAAACGTTCGTTTGTTTGCAAAAAAAAATAGTTTCATTTCCGATGCATAGCAATCCTCAAAGCCTTAGGCTCGATAACTCGATAGAATTTATTGAATTGTTTTTAAGTCTATAAACTAATTAGTGTACGTCTTGAAAAATCGTAAAGTCGTGCCTTTTTATTTGGAACTTCGCAGCCGTGGGTGCCAGTTGTGGAGTCGATTCATGAAATAGACCTAAAATGTGTCTGTGATGTTGGCACATGTGAGTGACTTTCTGTAAGTAAGATCATGTTTAGAGATAGAGTTACGTATTAAAATCGTGGTATTGTTTTTCAGCTGTCCACGATCCAAGAATAGTAGAAATGCAGGAGGTTCTTATCAGCAAGGACGCCAGGCTAAGTGCTCTTCAAAATACCATTGCAGTAAGTACATAACAGCTTTAGTAAATGGTTACTAAAATTTGCAAGAGTAAAAAACACGGTTAACTATTTCACAGGTAATGGAGAATGACGTTTGTGAACCTTATTGCATTTACGCCCATATTTACACGGCTCTAGAAAAAATATTTGCAACATTGCGACAGGTTGACAAATACAGATTATATTTAGATCTACTGGTTAGTTACCCATGTATTAAGATGTTTAAAACACAGAATTACAGTAAATTGTAACAATGGACGATAACATTAACTTGTTTTCAGTCGACAGGGAAAGACATTCGTTGCATAGATATTAAAAGAAAAATACTTTTCAAGTTAAAGGTATTAGAAAAATTTTGCGTTGCTTTGATTGCACCCTGTTCTGAGCATTCACCCAAAGACGAAACTTGCAAATGCTATAGAGCCGAAATCTCACACACGCAGACAGCCTTTGCAATTACTTCTTCGGGAGCAAAAAAAGACAGCATAGATGTTAAAAGAGCTCATCTAGTCGCTGATATCATGCAACATGATGAAATGAAAGATATACTCAGCAAAGACAGTATATCGCAATTAAAAGACCCGGAAACAGATATAGGTTTGGATATGTACAGTATAGACACGGAAAATTTGAATCGGCTGAAGAATTTGCAAGTTAACTACGATGATTTGATGTCTTGCTATGAAAATTTAAAGCATGAGAGAAATAATTTGAGTCTTAGATGCCAGCAGTATGAAGATTTAGACAGAGAATGTAATGCTTTAAGAGAGCAACTAAGAGAGTATACAACATTGTACAGTGAAAGAGAACACTACAGAAGACGTTCGGAGGATCTCGATAGTTTAAAACAACAATACATAATATTATCGGATGAAACAGCAAGTTTGGAAAATCAATTAAAGGCCGAAATAGAAATAAATTCGATTAAAACAAATACACTTGAAGGTTTAAGAAACGAAAATATTGAACTGGAGAAAAGATTAAATGACGTGACAATTGCTTTAGAAAAGAAAGAAAATGCTTTACAATGTAAATTAAAAGAAACTGAATGCAAAGTAATGTGCCAAGAACAGCAGATAAGAAGTTTATCAAATCAGATAGATAGACTGCTTGAACAAGAACCTGACAAAGTCAGTTTTTAATTTTAACTACTTTAACTTTTGGTGGTTTTCTTTGATATATTATGTACTGAGTATTCTGTAATAAAATTTTCAGCAAAACGAGGATATCACCAAGTCAATGGCTATTCTAGACGAAATTGAATCGTTGAAAGATCAAATAAGAACATTAAAAGAAGCGTTGCACAATAGCGAAGAAGAAAAACAACAACTGCAAGATCAATATCAGGATCAACTGCAAAATATCAATGATCTTAAAATGGAAATAGAAGAATGGAAATGTAAAAAAGAATCAACTTAAAAATGCAACGGTAGCAATGATAGTTTATACATTTCGGAATACGCTATCACTTTTTAATCAATTTATTTTAATTTTAGGTACTTGTGAAAAAGCGCTTCAACGTAAAGAGTATTTGGAGCAATATACTGATAACTTTAGAGAAGAAGCCCTTAAATTAATGGACGAAAATAAAGAACAAACCACAGCAGTCGCTAATTTAATTAATGTATTAAACAATAAATCACTGGAAATAAACAATTTAAGGGAAGAACTGGAACAAAAAAATAAAGAAAACAACGAATTGTACAACCAGCTTCAAAATACGAAGCAAACATTTAGCAATAACGTACTGGAACTGGAAAATCAAAAGCAAGATGTGCTTTGCTCTCTTGAGCTAGCAAGACAAGAGAGTCAAGAGTTACTTCAGAAAGTGAAGGATTATGACGAATTAGTACACAAAAAAGAGGATTTATCTAAAACTTTGGTATCTCAGGAACAAGATCACATTGAAGTAAAAAATATGTTAATAGATTGTATTGAAGAAAATAAAAAACTTAAACTGGATTTAGCCAATCAAGAGAACGATAATGCTTTTCTTTCACAAGAACTTCAAAAATTAAAAGATGTTCATGACAATGCTCTGGCTATTATTAATAGCTTACAAGAAGAAAAGCGTGCGTATAGATTGTCTTTAGAAATAACTAAAAAAGACAGCGAAACTTTGGAAGAAAAACTGAAACAATATGAAAATCTCAGAGAAAATTTTGAGTCCCTTAGACAATCAAATGAAAGCCTTCAACTAGAAAAACTTGAACTGGAGGACGAACTGAGAGAAAAAGCCAATGAGCTTAATGACACTTTTGATATGGTTGAGTTAACAAAAAAAGAAAGTGAAAAATTACTGGAAAAAGTACAGCAGTCTGAAAAACTTAAAGATAATATGATAAATCTTGGCACTGATTTCCAAAAACTAGTCGGTGAAAAGGAAAGTTTATTAAAGGAGTTAGAAGATAAAAACAAATATTTAGTTATTTCACTACAAAACCTTAACATGCTTAAGGCCGAGAATGAAGAGTTATTTAAAAAATCAAATCGATTTAGTGATTTAGAAGAAGAAATAGGAGAGTCCAAAATGGCTTACAATGAACTTCTAGCAGAAAAGAATTTATTGCAAATTGATTTTGATAATAAAACGAAAGAATATAATGACTTATACAATGCATTAGAAAATAAAATTGAGGAAAACAGAAATTTACATGATCAAGTGAAATCCCTACAAAATCATCACAAAGAAGCACAAAGTAATTTGGCTGCCTTGCATGATGAAACTATGAAAGTTCAAACAACACTAAAATCTGTAAGACGAGAAAGTGAAGTTTTAATGGATAAGTTAAAACAGTATAATAGTCTGATAAACGAATACGATAAATTGAAAAAAGTTCACGACCAAATTTGCAAGGAGAATGAAAAATTGCTTTACGACTATGAGATGCAACTAAAGGATTTAAATCGATTGGAAGCGGAAAACCGTGAATTAAATATTTACAATGTAAACCTGACAACACACAACGAAGACTTAGAAAGAGCTTTAGTAGACGCACGAACAGAGGTATAAATTTTCAGTACAGTTTACAAGGATACTTATTGAAGGAATAAGAAAATATTATAATTCAAGTTAGCAAACCATAAGGCTGAATGTAGTTAACGTCACCATGTTGTATAATTGCAATAATATCTCGCTAAAGTTTTCGCTGATTTTATCCAATTCCAGTCAAACGTAATTATTCACGTAGCAACTTATTCTGGATAAACAGCTTGTTTTATAATCAAACTTACCGCCAATACTTATCAGACGCAATCGATATTCTCGCAGTATATCTGTACATAGAACCATTCGTAATCGAGAATTCGCGCGGTACAACTTTATTACGACTTCAACTGTTTGTAGTAAATATCACAATGGCTGTAGCTGAACAAACAAGTTGTTTTTATAAGTAAATTGTCTTTTTTAAATCCGATTTCCTGTTCACTCATTTTCTTATATTCCACAACTTTTTATTATACTTTTTATTAGTTTGTATATTTGGGTTCCATGTTTACGTGTGATGGTAAATATGAAAGAGACATTGAAAGGAGAGTGAACGCAGAGAATCAAGTGAATGGTGCCTTGCACGCCTTCATGAGCATCTAGAAAGTGGCTGTGCATGAGGGAGTGCTGGTTCCTACACTTGTGTATGATAGTGAATGTTGGATTTAGCAGTAGAAGCATGAAAGTAGACTTAATGCAGTAGAAATGAAAGCTTTGAGTAGAAATGAAAGCTCTGATGGATAAATTACGGAACAGTATCAAAAGAGTACGTTGCGGCGTAGAAGAAGATATAGTGACAAAGATAGAGAAAGGGATGCTTAAATGGTTCGGACATGTAGAGAATGAATGAAAGAAGATTGACAAAACAGATTTATAAGACGAGTGTGAGCGGGCAATTTGGTATGGTCCGACCAAGACGAACTTACCATGACCAAATTGAAGTCATCCTAAAGAAGGGCCAGGTCAAGTGTACCCTTAACCGACGAGCGTGTATGAAAGCATTGATTGATTGCGTGTTGATGAAGCGAAAGATTTGTGTCAGGACCGTAGCAAATGGAAGACTGTTGTCTCTGCCTACCCCGATGGGAAAAAGGCGTGAAGTTTATGTACGTATGTATTTTTATTATATTCATCTGTGCATTATCTTCTTCTTTTGAGTTTTCGTTTTGTTACCATAACCTCAAATTGGAAAATATGTTTCATAGATAGATGTATTTTTTTATTATTAACACTTTATTCTAAATCATTTACAGCTTGCAAGAAAAACTAGTGAACAGCCGGCGTACTTGGATGTGAAAAAAGAAATAGATGAAATGAAAGCTGAAAAACTTAACAGTCATCAAAAGATAAGAGAATTATTAGGCCAGCTCGAAGCATCGGTAAGAATTTGTTAAAACTGAAAAATGTTTTTCATTTTTTTTTTGTTATAAAATTTAAATCGTATTTATATTTTCCAGGAGCATATTATTTCAAATTTAAGCGAGGACGTAATAGAGCGTGATGATAAAATAGCGATATTACAGAACCATATCAACTGCCTAGATGATGAAGTGAGAAAGTTACACGAGAATTTGGCAGAAGTTGTCAATGCCGGCGAAGGAATAAAGGAGAGTGGTGTTCAGAAGATTGATCAATCCATAAGTCTATTGGAAGCTCATCGTTAGTGGTCAAAATTTTACCAAATGTGGATAACGTTAAATATAGAAAATTATACGATTCGAAAAGTTAGCCTTTGTCCAATGTTTTACATCAGTTCCGCTCATAACTAACACTTTATTTTAAGGTTATCTATATTTCACGTAAAGATCCACATTAATTCATTTTATCACACTCATAACGTAACTTCTAAACAATTTTGCAGATTCTAAAGCAACGCACAATATGAAAATGGAAATAGCAAGACTTCAAAATTCCAATACAGACATGGAGAAAGAATTATGCAGGGCCAGTGATGAATCTATCAGAGCTAAACAAAGTCATACTGCAAAAATACTCCACTTACAAAATGAACGAGAAATAATTGTTACTGATATTAAACAAATAGAAATGACTAGTATTGGAGATAGTGCTTTAACACAAGATCAGTGCAGTCTTGAAGAAATCTTAAGGTCATTAGAGAGGATTAAAAAGCACATAGAAGATAAAAATTCACAATGTGCCGCCTTGGAACAAACCTTACTCAAAGTACAGACATCTTCCCAATTGCTTCTTAGTAAAGCTGATGAAGCAAAGAAAATAATTGAAAAAGAAAAACAAAAAGTTATTCACGAAAAGGAAGAAGCTATTGCCGATAGACAAAACATGGAAAAACAGTTGCTACACCTAAAAGACACATTAGAACAACAAGCCAATCACGACAAAACTGTTATCAAAGACTTAGAAGGGGAAATATTAAATCAAAAGTTAATATTAGATAAAATAAACAGTTCAACACATAATTATATAACTAAACTTGAAGAAGAAATGCAATCTATGCAAAACTTGTATCAAAATTCTTTAGCCAAAATTAGTGAATTACAAGATAAATTAAACAGTGCGTCAAGTGAAAAAGCTAATGTTGATAATATTTTACTTAAACTTCACGATGACTTGAAAGAAAAAAGCAAAGAAGTAACTTCTCTGCAAATAGAATTAAATGAAATAAAAAATACACCAAAAACCGATTTTAAGAGTCAAACTGGAACTTCAATAGCTAATTTCTTGAATGAATCTATTCAAACTGACAAAATGAACTATGCAGACGAAATTAGATACAACGATCCGCCGGATCCGCAAAAAATAGAGGACGTTGACGTTATGAATTTAAGAAAACCAATAGATTTACGTCCGAAACAAATTCCACAATCCTTTAATGAGGTACAAATATTAACAGCTAATATTGAACCAACTTTTGATTCAGTCAAAAATACTTATTTAACCTATAAATTGAAACAACTTAGTACTTGTCGTTTAGAACATTGTTCTATCTCTAGTTTTGAGGAAAATCTCGCTGGCCAAAGAGTGGTAGATATTTATAGCAGACAATCTGACATGCATACAGATTCATCGAAACTCGTGGCTAATTTAGACGAAGACAATTCCAAGCAACTCACATTGTCTACTCTTGGTTCAGATGTTTTAAATAATCCATTCGTATCAACATCTGAGAAATCGACAGATAAAGATCTTTTTCTTATTTATCACGATAGTGATGGAAGTCGCGTCGACGAAGTATTCGATAATAAAGGTACATGGTCACATGCGGCAAGCTCCAGTCAGCCTGAGGTCAGTATGAGTGAAATGGCAAAGCGGTCTATCCGTCTTAATCAACAAAATCCGAATGAATCACGCGACACTCTCAAATCCGAAAATCAAAAACGTCCTGATGAAGAATCCTATGAGGTAAATCCTGAAGATGGTGTCAGCAGAAAAGAACTTATGATTCAACCTAACGAAAATCAATTGAATAAAGCAGCAGCTAGGGACAGTCAATACAAAACAGTTGTGGGACCCCCTAAAACAAAAACAGTTAGGTATTCAGGTGAAGTTACTGGGTTGCCAGAAAAAGAGCCAAATAATGAGATGGACTCTGTTGGTGCCAAAAAGCAATTAGATGCTCATGACTTTAATCAATTTAAAACAGATTTATTACATAAAAAATCATTACCGAGAGATTATGTTTACGCAGAAGACGTTAATCAAAGTAGAGCTATATTAGAAAATGACGATATAACCATTAAAGAATTGCAAGAATCTATTCCAAGTAAACCAAAGTATTACTCAGAAGTAAGCTCTAGTAAATTTCCTCAAGATAGTAGTCAGACTAAAGACTTAAACCATGGGACGCTATCAAGTGATCCACAAACTTGGCCTTTAAGAAGTGATCCTAATATCAGAGATACAGACAAACACAAGTCTGATCAGAAACGAAATAATTATTCTGACGAAGAGAATTTCGAAGTTAGAGGTATAAAAAATAAAGATATATATATTAGGGACGCAGAGAACCAAATCTCAGATCACAGAAATAGAAATATCCAAAATGACTTTTCTGCTTTTGACGCAGAAGACATTAAACCAAACCCAAACATAAATAAATATCGTAACAGTTCCGAACGAAATCAAACGAATCAATATTTTACGGATAAGGAACCTGTAAAACATATGAAACTTTCGTCAGACTCTAATAAAGATGATAAATCGCACCATCAATTATCTAGAGTAGGGGCAGATGTTTTGATATTTAAAAACGAAAACGTTAAAAATGACAGTCCTGTCAAGTCTCGACTTGGTAGTTTTGGTTTAGAATACATTTTAGACACAGTAAAACAAGAATTAGCACCTAATAATAACGAACCTAATTCACAAATCAGAAGAACCCGCAGTGACGACGCATACAATATGTTCAGAGATGGTGGTGTCAGTGAATCCAGTCCAGGAATGACAGCTGATAAGACTGTGTCTAGTTTTAGCGGAAGCCCCAGTAATAGAAGCCCATCTAAATCTGTTACCGAACAAAGCGTGATGGTCAACATAGACCCAACAGAAGATTATGGAAATAAGATCCGATTCTTGAGCAAAACATTACAAACTATTGAAAAAGATTACAAGAAAAAAATAGACGCCATCAAAGTACAGTATGACAGTCACATAAAAAGCATAATAAACGAACACAATCATGGTGTCAAAAGTATACAGAGCCTTCATGAAGAAACATTAAAAGATGTCATAAAAATACATGAAAATGAAGTAGAGAGTTTACGAAGTATGAGTATTGAGGCCATGCGGAAAGCTGAAAAACTTGAAAACGAAAATCGATTACTGAAATTCAAACTACAAACTTGTAAATGTTTGCCTGAGGTAAGATAGATTACATTTGATCTATAAATTATTTGTTATTTAAATTGAAAAATTATATGACGTTGGTTACTTATTAGGAACAAGCCAAAATTTGTACACCCGATACAAATAGGAAGAAATCCCGAAACCGTGGTGATATGAAAATGTTAACAAAAACAAACGTTGAGGCTTTCAATGTAAAGCCGAAGATGAAGACGCACGGTCCCTGCACTTGCTCTCTTGACGTTAATGTATCTGACACCATTCGTAACATATTTGAGCAAGTGGATGTGGAACAGAGAAAAATAGCTGAGCATGCATATATGAAGTATATTGCTACCAAAATATTGTCTGCTACCATTGAGGTAACAAATTTTTGCTTCTAGGAAACTTACTTCGCGTTATTCATAGATATACGGGGCTATTTTTAATTATATGATATTATACAATAATAGCAATGTCGTCTGAAGAGGTTGTGGGATAATCAAAAATGACCCTAAAATTAATAGGCCAAGTTAAGTATGTTTTCAGGCATTGGACGCACAAGAGTTATCATTCCTTCACTTCAAAGTGTGCCGAGCGTGGAAAAGTAAAATAAGCAAAGAAGAGGCTCTACAGAAAAAAATTGATTCTTTAGAGAATGAACTAATGAATAAGCAGCGACACGCACAGCAACATAGTAAGTAATATTAAGTTCATGTATCTACTGCTATATACGTTCCTCCAGTGGGAACTAGTTTAATCATCATCATCACAGGCACAATTACAGCCGTACTAGATGTGACGGACAACATACTTGCCGAACAGGATTCTGGTCGAGGTACTATCCTGACCCTGTTGGACTTTTCACGTGCTTTCGATAGTATTAATGATTATCTTCTCCTCGCGAAGCTGTCATATTAGGGCTTGAATGATTCTGCGGTGCAATGGTTTGAGAGTTACGTTGGAGTACGCTCGCAGGCGGCCAGGTTGTCTAGGCCGGACGAAGTCCGTATTGTTTCCGACTTTCTTCCGGTTAATCGGGGGGTCCCGCAAGGATCTATGTTGGGACCAATACTGTTCATCATCTACATTGCTGATTTACCTAGGGTGATTAAGCATTATAGGTACCATTGTTACGCGGATAACGGTCAGCTATACATACCAGTATACTCAAATAACCTACACGAAGCGCAATCACGCATGAATGATGACCTGAGAGCGATTGCTGCTTGGTCTGCTGAAAATGCCTTAATTTTAAATCCCATTAAGTCTAAGTTTATCGTACTTGGCAGTAAAAATCAAATCAATATCATTATAGATAAGGGTCTTAGAATAGAGATCGCAGGTAGGGATATCGCTCGAGCTGTGGAGTTGAAAAATCTTGGCATCACACTAGATGGTCAACTAAGATTCGAGAGTCATCTGTTGGGACAGAATAGAAACTGCTTTTACCGCCTAAAAATTTTGTACAAAATACATAATTATGTAAATGAATGAGTACGTAGTACTCTCTGCGAATCTTTGATCATTTCCAGGCTCAGTTACGAAAACATTGTTTGTGATCCTCGTCTGTTAAGTAAAACCCAACGGCTGATTCAACGCCTACAGAATGCATGCTGTAGATTTTGCTTTTTGATTCCCTCCGGTAGCCACATCACACCGTTCTTTAACAATGCGAATATGCTGAACATGAACTCAAGAAGGCAGTTGCATTTCGCGTGTATGTTGTTTGGCGTGGTGAAATTTCAGGAACCTGTACAGAAAATTAAGGTTCTCCGCATTTCACGACTGATAATCCCAGCAAATCCGTACTGTCTCTGTTGGCGGGTCAAATTCATCGTACTGTGGCTTTTACGGGAAGTTTTCGCTATCACGCCACAAGGTGTTGGAATAATATTCCACCTCCACTTAGGCTTCTCAAATCTAAGTCCACCTTCAAAATGCATTTAAGGGAACTTATTTATGAGAGACAAAAACTGGATAATTTGCAGCGCTTTGTATAGCGCGGGCTTCTGAAACACCAATTTGTAAAATTAATATTGAATATATATAATTAATTTTCGTCCTATTTCTTTGTATTTTCTTGTTTTTTTTGCAAGTTGGTTTTTTTTAATTTCATGTTTGCCACATCAGTACGCTCCCACCAACCAACACGTTAACACTGGACATGCAACTACACTCTGCACGACTTACACATTACTTCCACATTGCTTTTTGCTGTTGATGCACCACACTGCGTTACCCTCTAGGCGATAGCTGAAAATCAGTGCGTTGCTTTTGAGCAACACCCGCACTGAGCTATGGCCTGTTGGGCTTGCTGCAGCACTAACAACTTTCTTTTAAGTAATTAACAGATATATGTTGTTTGTTATGTATATTTATTTGATTTCCTACTTTTTTGTTATTTTGTTTGTTTTGCGTTTTTTTTTTGTCTTTTTTCGATACTTGTTGTTTAATATTATTGTGTGTACTTGTGGAAAGTCAATAAACGTATTCTATCTATCTATCATCAACCCATTGATGAGCACGAACCTACTCTCAGGCGAGAGGTTCGGCCGGATTTCTGCTGGCCCAATCTTCTTCGACGTGTAGGTTTCCCCACGACGCCGACGTTTTCATTCGCCGAAAAGCTCATAGTAAATTTCAAATTAAACTTCACACATATTAAAATACAGAGGTGCGAGGCAGGATTCGAATCCACGGCCCTCTACTTGAGAGGCGGTAGGTCAAACCATTAGGCTACCACGGCTCTATAACTGAACTAGTTTCCTTTATATAGTTAGTTCCTTTATACAGGTAGTTTGATCAGCAGGTCAGGTTTATCCTGCTTTAATTTCCAAACGGTGTTGGCTCAGTTGCAGAGTTGGACCGCAAAGTTGCGGAAGAGCGACGACGGCTGCAGGAGGTGCGTGAGGCCGTGTGCCGCAGCTCGCACGAAACGCCATACGGATCTTTGCCCACCGGCGTTTCGTCCACAGGAGCTTCGCCCACCAGCACCATCATCGTAGACACCATCTCACAGACACGCGCAATCATCGAAGACTGCGGGTAAGGGCTCAACATGAAAAGTACAGATTTCCCAATAATAATGGAAACAAATCACAATGTCTATACAAATGCTCTGATTTGGCATTCACGGCCTCCTGCGTGCTTTATGATGAAAGTAACAATATTATAAGATATTGTTAATTGTATCTATACATATATATATATATAATATATATGGTGTTATATATACTATATTATATTTATTATGCATATATATATATTGTATATTAATAATATGCCAGTGTTGTGATAAAAATAGAACTGAGAAGATGCTTGCCGAAACAGTAACGCCTTGCAAATTGAACTCATATATCGCACTATTGATAGGTACTTTAGTATATTAACTCAAAAAATGTATTAAATTTTTATGGAATTGATATTCAATTATTTTTGTGAAATTACTCCAATAATTTGTGATAATTATTAATACAAAGATCGAACACTCAGAAAAAATTCCTTCGATCCGGCCGGATTCAAACCGACGTCTTCCAGCATACCGTGCCAGACGCTATACCAACTAAGCCACGGAACGAACCAGCGAACCTCTCGAATTCTTCTAAGTGCTTGTTGTCGTGTCTTTGTATTTGGTTTCGGTCCATGGCTTAGTTGGTATAACGTCTGACACGGTTTGCTAGAAGACGTCGGTTCGAATCCGGCCGGATCGAAAGAATCTTTTCTGAGTGTTCGATCTTTATATTAATAATTATATCAATGAAAAAGTGTATTTAGAATAAGTGTGTTCAGAATCGGTGAAAAATGATTGTTCACTTCCCGTGAAAGATTAGTAAAATTTATGTATAAAATAAAATTTACTACAAACATCTAAACAATTTCATACTTTCCAAGTATATTTAAAAATAAAAGGTAAAAAAAGTTCATATTTTTGAGTAAGGCTGTTTTATCCAGAACTAGCTCCGGTAAAGTTTGTCTCATTTTCTTACAATATTCTAATGACGGTTTTATTAACGTGTAGAGAATCAAATTTTACGTTTAGCAATGGTATGATCTTGAATTTCACGTATTTTGAGTTACGACACTATTGCAATAGGCAGTGCGATATATATATTTTAAACACATTTTAAAACATTGTCAATGTGGGTATCATTATTAGTGTATTGTAAATTAATAAAAACATGGGCAAAGTAACTATTGATTAGAATACCGTACGGCAATCTTCACGCACCTGTGACTGACACGATCACTGAAATCGAGAATCGATGTTAAAACACATCGATTAAATTATCGGAAGTAATATCGTGGTGAGAAATAAAATAACTCCTTCTCTTTTTTTGTTTAAAATAAGCGTGTGTTTAAAACGCGCGAACTTTTTTCCAACCTGTTTTACCTTGGTTATTCCTCGCAAAGCAACACTGCTGTATTTTGGGTTAAAGGGTGGAGCGAACTTAAGATGTAGCTGACAATTAACACGTTGCATCAGTACACCGTTTTCCCCTTTAAAAACATAAAAATAATATTAAGTGTTAAAACTTCTTGGTTTTCGGTTTTTAATAATAAACACCCCAAACTATTTCATAAGTATATTATTATTAGTATTTGTTCTTTTATTATTTCACTTCATCTTGTCACTCATTCCTGTATGTTCATAATAATAATAACGCAAACACTGAACATAGCCCCGTACTAGGGAAATCCTGTGCCGCGGGTGTCATAGACACATTCAAAGACAACCACAAATTACACCCAAATCGCGAGAGAAATAAATGTAAGCCATACAAATATTTCTCCCGACTCGAGAATCGAACCTGGGACCTCTACGTGGCAGATTTTAACCATTCGGCCACGTAGGCAGTTAAATAATATACATACTATATTTTGAGTTTTTATGGCCACACGCCAAAATCGAATTGTGTTAACTTAAGCTTGTGAAAACCCTCGCAAATAGACGGACACTAGGTGGTGCTGATCTCACGCATATTTTTTTCTTGATGTCGCTAGATGTGGATGCAGTAGGACAATTGTCGACATTGGCGAAAGGCGATCGGCTGGTGACCTGGTACCCGGGTTGTCAAATTCACCCATTCGATCTAGGGGAGCACGCGTGAGGCAATACGAGGTTAACAGGGTATGTTGCCAATAAGACGCTTGCCGTAGCATATCTAGAATAAAATTAAAACTTGCAAACCTGTCTTTCTTCCATAGCTTCATTCGTCACTTTTAACAACAAAGTGATAAAATCACAGGACAAGACAGTGAATTTTTAATTAGCAAACGTCGTCGCCTTACTACGGCAATTAAGAGATACGGTGGACCACAATTCAAATATAGTATAATAAGACCAAGTAGGGCAACCTTGCCTGTTTGGCGCATCAATGCTTAAACTTCACTCTATCTATGTCTATCAAACCGGTCCTAAACTCTATTTACCTGCAGCCAGCTACTGAACATGAAGTATTCGTAATAATAAAAAGTATGTCAAACAAATAGTTACTGAACGGATGAAATACCCGCTGCACTAATTAAGACTTGTGCCAGTGAATTATCCGGACCAATAACGTCATTAATAAATCAATCCTTTGAAGAAGAGTGTTTTCCGTCAAAACTCAAAGTAGAAAAAATAAACCAATATTTAAAAAAAGCGGTAAAAGAGACGATGTCAGTCAATACAGGCCTATTGCATTGCTACCAGTCATATCAAAAATAATTGAGAAACTAATGGTTAATCGATCGACTCAGTTCTTGGAGAAATATAAGTTGCTAAATAATAATCAATTCGGTTTTCGTAAAAAACGTTCAACTACGCTCGCGGTAATTAAATATATTCAGGAAGCGTACAACTTTATAAATGATGGTAATTGGGCAGTAGGGTTATTACTCGACATGTCCAAAGCTTACAACATGGTATCCCATGAAATACTATTACAGAAATTACATAACATAAGAGGAAGAGTGTTTAGATGGTTCCAATCCTACCTACTGAATAGACAACAATATGTGGAAATCGAATATTGGGATAAGGACACCAAATCTATCGTTACATTGAAATCTAACACAAAAACCGTAAATTGCTCTATGCCCCAGGCAGTGTTTTGGCTTGTATCTTATTCATTATTTACATAAATGACCTACCGGAAATATTGAGCATTTGTGTGTAATGTATGCTGACCACATATGGTTACTATTTAAGTGTAAGGATGATGACCCTAGTATTGATAATATAATAAATTCTTTTAATTTGGTTAAAAATTGGCTGTTAGACCACAATCTCAACATTAACCTAAACCTGGACTTAAAAACTGTAGTTACTATGTTAAGCATTGAGGAAGTTGAAAACTTTAGGAATAAACATTGATTCCCATCTACTTGGAAAACGCACAGGTGCATTACAATCAAAATTATCATCATTTACCTACGCATTAGCACTCCTGAAAACGAACACTAATTACAAAGCGGTTGCGACCTATTACGCCTACGCCTACGCATGGCTCAAATACGGCGTCATGCTGTGGGGTAGTAGCACGAATAAAGGAGATATTTTCGTAATGCAAAAGAAATGCATTCGAATACTCATGAATCTCGGCCCTCAAGATAGCTGCCGACCATACTTTATTAAAGAAAACTTTCTTATTTTCCCCTCACTATACATACTCGAATCAGCATTATTCATTAGGCAGCATTTAGAAAAATTTAAATACATAAAGAGTTTGAGAAGGAGTAATCAACTGGAACTCCCCAAATTAAAATTAGAAATGCACAAAAACAGCCCATACTATCGTGCAATAAAAATATACAATAAAATACCGCCTGACATAAAAAACGAAGCAAATGTTAATTTATTCTTTAAAAATTTAAGAAAATATTTAACGAATGAAAGCTATTATAAAATTGAAGAGTACATAAATAAATAATTAATTAAATAATGTAAAAATATTTCAACAATTACACTCCAAATGAACACGATGAATCAAACTATAAATATTTAATAATTAATTGATGATGAGTTTATATACTTACATGTAATTTGACGAATTCATAATATTAATTAATATATTCTCTCGACCTTCTCCATGACGTTTTTTGCTTTAATTTTAGAATTCATTTTGGCATCAATTTTTAAATTTTGACATTTTTTGTTTACGCCGCTCATTCCTATTCTAAAATTTTTAATTTTTTATGTTGTTTCATTATATTTTCTTAAATTGTATTCAATATCTTGACTTGCAGTGCCCTATTCAGGGTCGTAATGTAACACATTTGTAACACCTCATTATGTACATGTGACAATAAATACAAATACAAATGCAAACATACAAGCCACGCTGCTATGTTTGTATGGAGTTACCCTGCTTGGTCTTAATCTACTACTATTCATACTTGGATAGCTTGACCTCTTTAGCCACGTGTATTCACTATTAACCTATTGTGAATTTCAAAAAAACGTAATCTCTATTCGTAGGCGGTGCTGGCAAAATTGGATGTCGAAGAACGTAAAGAAAAGAAGTTGTACGACGAACCTCCAACTCGTCTTCGTCGCGCGCACGATCGCATAGCAAATCGAAAGAAATGACATACGATCATAATTATGACCCGTGGATAAAGGATTCGAGCCTCGAGAATATACGAGTGCCGAATCTGTAAAATTCAAATCTTCAGGTATCTAAAGTAATTTATAAATTCAAAAGGACCTTTAATGACTATGAAATGCGTGTTCTGAATTAAAATAATTAGAATTTGGAGCTCCTTTAATACTCGTAACGAAACTACCATGAAGTGGTGTCGGTGTGCTACTGTGTTTTGTTACTGAAATGTTTACTTTTTGAATTTGTTTTTACCTTTTTTAATAGTTTTTTTTTATAATTTATTATGTGAATACTTGCCATAAATTCCAAAAGTTGTCAAAATAAAGTCGTTAAATGTAATCGTTTTTATTATTGTAATACTTACATTTAAATACAAAAGTTTAATTTACGTCAACCTTTTCCTCTTAGATTTATTAATAAATGATGACTCTTTTGTAACCGACCTAGAATAAGTTTAATTCTAAGTTCGACCACAGTATGCGGGATTATTAATGTTAACTGCGGGCGGTCTGTAGATTGGGTTTTCTGCCACGTCAAACCCATTTGAAGCGGCCTCTTCGGCAAACTTTCGGTATTCGCGTTTGTCATGCAGATCGACCAGTATCTTCCACGCGACCAGGGTAACGATACCGATAAACAGTATGATAGCCACAGCACTACCAACGGGAACTAAAAAGAAAGGTTTTGTTGGTTAACACGTTCCCCGTTTAACTAGAAATCAGAAATTTAGCCCTCACGTGCAATTTTTTTAATTTGCAAATACATTGGAATTGGTATATATCAGTACATTTATGGATGGAAAAACCATTTCCATACGCCTCCTTCCCATTGTCTCAATTTTCTTAAGTGTCCCACATGTGTTACAAGCACGTATGAGTCCTTTACTTGGTGCCACATACATGGTGCATGCACATACTAGTTCTTTGCTTAATGCATCACATAATTCATGCACGAGTTATTTTGACAGATGTTTTAGTTAATACATTTATGGATAGTAAAATCGTTTCCATAAACCCCCTTCCCATTTTGTCATTTTTCCCAAGTGCCCCACATGGGATACACGCACGTACTACTTGGTGCCACATATATAATTACTTTAGTTGTGCAAAAATTAAAAAGCCGGGTACTTTTGAATTTTTGATTGTTGTGTTTTTTGACATTGTTTATTTCATTGTCCTTTTACTTTTATTATCATGTGCGATATATGCAAGTCGATAATAAACTATCTAAGTTGTAATAAAATATCGAGTTCTTCGGTTTTCGAGATTGTTAGACATAGGAAATGTTGTGGAAATTTTTCCAGGTTTAAATCGCGTACATTTGTTTTTTCAAACAAACCAACGTTTCGGGCCCTTTACAGGTCCCATGGTCACGGTTGACTGTGAATAATGGGAACGGTGGGGTTTCTTACTAGTCAACAGTTTTTTTATAAAAAAGAAATGGCTCGCACTTACTCCAGATATTTGCTACAGGTGCAGGTTCTTTCTCCTTTTGTATCAGAATTAATGTGCTATTTTGTTTATCTATGTATTTGAAGAATAAGGTGCTACCGTCTTGCAGTACTTTAGAGCACGGTTTTGCTTTCCTATGTTCATGTGCTTTGATTTCCGTTTGATTTAATTTCATAATTTCACGGTTGAGAAGTTGTCCCGCTTTTTGATCACAAGACGTCTTGTCATGATCATAGTTGCATTCCGCATAGTCGGCTAGTTCATCGCATCTGTTGCAACCCTCCTCGCAAATGTTGCAAAATTGTCCAGTATAGTTGTTGCCTTTTGAATCCATGTCAGTACAGACGCAGACTCCGCATTTACAGTAGCCATGTCCATTGCATACCTGTCATAAATAGACATACATTCATACGTATACTACACGTCTTTTTCCCATCGGGGTAGGCAGAGACAACAGTCTTCCACTTGTTACGGTACTGACACTCATCCTTCACCTCACCAACAGGCACCAGTCATCAGCTCCGCACTAGGAAGACCCTGTAAAGTGGGTGCTATGCACACACATAGACAACCACAAATTACATCTAAATTGCAACTGCCTCAGTGACGAACGGTTACCATGCCGGACTGCCGCGCAGAGGTCTTAGATTTGATTCCCGGACCGGGAGAAATATTTGTATGGCCTACATTTATTTCTCTCGTGAGTTTGGGTGTAATTTGTGATGGTCTATGTGTGTGTTCATGGCACCCGCGACACTCTGGGAAACTCTGTCCAAGTACGTTACGGCTACGGGTTTCGTCAATCTTCTTTAATTCATTCTCTCTACATGTTCGAACCATCTAAGCATCCCTTTCTCCATATTTGTCACTACATCTTCACATCACACTGTTCCGTAATTTATCCATCAGATTCATTCCAGCCATACTTGTCAAAGCTCTCATTTCAACTGCATTAATTCTACTTTCGTGCTTCTTCTGCCAAACTCAACATTCGCTACCATTATTTTATTAAAAAAAATTACATAAGAGTAGCAACCAGCACCCCCATGCACAGTCAGTCGTGCCTTTTTAGCCACTTTCCGGCTGTCCATGAAGGTGCGTGCATTTTACTACCATTCACCTGATGCTCTGCGTTCACTGTCCTTTCAATGTCACTTTCATATCTTCCATCACACGTAAACAAAGAACCCAAACACACAAACTCTCTCACTTGTTTCCACTTTTTCTCCTTCAGTCAATATAGTGCAATCCGTTATATCTTCCTCTCTTTTAAAAACAATTACTTTCGTCTTATATTAATTTTCATACCCTTTAAAGCATCACAAATAGACATAAAGAGACAAAAGCTATGCCAGTAAATTATTCAAATACTCAAAGACACTCTCAGCACTCAAAGACACTCCAAAGCACTCGCAGGCACTCAGGCTCACGCAGGCAATCAACTTCAGGAAAGACTTGAAAACATTTCCACTATATCTGGTGGAGTCGCAGCCTTACAATCTGAACAGATTGTTACATTACAGGCGAATGCTCCCGGTGAAGGAGGCTACCGAATGTTACAAGTGTTGCGCAACGAATGCTCGGTTCTCCTTCCTCACCGCTGTAATGTTCGCTGTTGAACGTAACAACGTTACAAGCGAATGCTCGCGGTGAAAGGGGGCGCCCCAAAAGATTGAGAAAATTTACAGCCCCAGATCGACAAATTGTTACATTCTTTGAACTGTGAGATAAGTAGTAGAGTTGATTTGAGTTTTACCAATATTCGTGCTGTCGCATAATGACTAGATTTCCAAATACAACTCTTCAGCCTTTACAATTAAGATCTTCATTGTATATATAAGTCTACACTTACCGTGTTGTAAGGACCAGTACACGGATCTTTATTGGTAGAGCAAGTGCAAGCGCTTCCAATCCAGCCTGGATGACAATCGCACGTACTGTTTGCTAAGCACGTACCGTGGCCTCCACACATTTTCTCATGGGGCGCCGGACAATGATACTTAGCAATTTCGCAATATGCGCCCATGTAGTCAGAAGGACAATCTTGACACTCTCCGCAACTGTTAATGGTAAAAATACTTCGTTGGATCATTATCCAAAGTGTCTTATACTCCGAGGTGGCAGAAGGTAAACGGAAGCATGGTAGTCAACACCTCCGCTATGTTTTTTTTTATAATACCAAGTGACGGGACGAACAAGTCTTACGCCTGGTGGTAAGCGGCACACCCATCCATAGCAGTTGCAGTGCCACTAACATCTGAAGCGCACTCCCACTGCGCCCGTCACCCTGAGACATAAGTTGACAAGGTCCATGTGACTGTAATTTCACCAGCACCCTTCCCCTTTAAAATCGGAATGCACTAATACTCACATTACATTGGGCAGGGGCAGGGCTTCCCTGGACGAACGAGCTCTATGCTTCCTTACGTTACTACGTTACTCATGTAAATACTTTTAATTTAGTAATAAAGGTACAGTTAAGAGCACATCAAGCTTGACACTTTGTACTTTGGATTAAGAGTTGGATTTAAGTCATAAGTGTAAAGCCTGACATGCTCTTGACCCTGTACCATTCGGTAGCGATCGCGACCACGACACAACACCACGCGACCTGCGACATGGACCTGTTACTGCGACTTATTGTTTGTATGGATTAATATGAAACACTGACGGATGCCAGCGATCGCGTCGCGCGACAGATGAGCGTGGTGAGTCTTAACTGTTAATTTAATTCAACTGTTTGGAAAACTTAACCTTTACTGTTAGACGTAAAATTCATTTTGGTAATGACTTCCTTATTGCATCATTACGGTAGCATTCCGGTGTTGGCGACCGCGACCTACGACTATGGTCGGCGACCGCGTGATGTTTATTGTGAATTTATATCGAGCGAGATTTGTATGATCAACGCAATCGACTTATAGGCGTGGCTATCAAGCGACCGCGGTCCTCCTGAGCAGTACCGCCGCGCATCCCGGCAACGTCTCGTTCGAACTCTTAGTATAGTAGATTTAGTGTCTGAAAACCCACCCTAAATGATTCGAGAGATACTGAGATAACATATTAGGAGAAAATATGTACATGGGAAGAAATTGGCAAAATGAGTGTGTCGTCTTTGTCTTCCTTTTGGTTATGGATTAATTGTTTGACACAATCGTACTAAGCACCAGAATACAACCCATAGTATTAAAACTGCGGGAAGACTGGCGATCGGTCGCGGTCACTTGGATCCGTAAACTATTGGGCGCCAGGCGAGAGGCGACCAGGAATGCGGCCACCAGTCGCTGTCGCCGGTCGCCGTGATCGGCAACATCGGAATTCTACCTTTAGTGAATAACATTTGAAAAGACTTTTTAAGGCACTTTAACTACATTACATAAATACAAACTTCCACGATAAAGCTGGAATTTATTTACACTTTTCTGTAGAATGTTTAAGAAGGCCCTTAGAACAAAAAGGTCGGCTAGAGGATCAGGTATCTTAAGGCATACATTATACTCGTCTTAAATTATTAGGCTTTTCGCTTGTTGCCTCACGTCCAAATACTTACGATCTTTTCCTGTTTCTGGTGGACCGTGTTACTGAAAACACAAATTATAACTCACTTGCACAAGGCTCGTCCACTGCAAACTTGGGTGTCACCTTTGTTTGCTTTACACTTCTCAATATCCTCCTCTTCTGAAGAACTCCCTGTACATTGACATTTCTCACCATAACTGCAAAAAGATATTAATTTTAATATCAAAAATAGGTTCGCGTTTGTCCACATTATCACCAAATACAAGTGAAGAAAGAAATTATATTGAAGTATTAACAACACTGCCAAGAATAGTATTTTAATTTTTCATGTTATCTAATTATTCTGTAACTGTCGATATATTTGCGTAATCATTTAAAATATATAGAATGTAATTTATGATGTTAATTAATCCTAGTAATTTAAATGAGTACTTCAGTTGTTCATTTCCTACCCGTGCGCCACATTGTTCGATCGAATCGGCTGTCTCTTTGAGAAAGACAGAAAAAGCGGTTCGCGATAGGGAAGTGAACAATTCTAGTTCTCCTTCATATTATGAAAGTGGTTGTGAGTGAGAAACTATTATATTCGGCGAGTATGCTGATATTATACTAATATACTTGTTAGAAATTATGCTATATCTCTGCTGCGTATGTAATTGGATGTTTTGCCAAATTATTTATAAAATATATAACCCTTGTTCGCCATTATACTCGATATGATACCAGTAGACATTTGGAATACACATTATATTTATATTTACTGAATTATATCTAACATGTACTGCCCACCAAGTTACTCGAGTAAATTATCTTTGTACCTAATGTTGAGCTGTTTCATTTACATGCATAAAAAAAGTGATTTATTAACACGAGGAATAAGCTCACAAATATGTTTAAGGGGCATCTACACTATACGCTTCCGTAATAAAATCCTTGTAGATGTTAAACATTTGTCATCTACGGAGTTTAAACTATCAGGTAACAAACACTTCATTTCTGTAGTACTTACATACTTGTAGTACTGGTGAAGATGAAATATCCACAAAAGTGTTAAAGTATGTATGTGATATTATTTCCCCTCCTTTAAGCTACATTATAAATCAATGCATTGAACAAGGCATATTCCCAAGAGAGTTAAAAACGACAGTAATAAAACCTCTCTACAAAAAAGGTAATAAGGGCGAATTGGGGAACTATAGGCCAGTTGCTTTAATTCCAGTAATGTCCAAGATTTTCGAAAGAGTAATATTTAATAACCTATACTCATATCTTGAAAAAAATAATATATTGATAGACCAACAGAAAGGCTTCCGTAAGAATAATTCATCAATTTGGCTATCTACGAATTTCTTGATAAAATATATTCTAGGATGGACAGAGGTCAGCCCCTTTCATCATTATACATGGATCTAACCAAGGCATTTGATTATGTAAATCATAACACGCTTTTGCATAAATTGTGGGTATACGGTGTAAGAGGCAATGCCCAGAAACTAATAAAATCCAACCTTAAAAATAGACTTCAGTCAACACACATTAATAAAGTATGTCCCGTATCCAAAATTGAGAAGTTTTATGCATCATCACAGTACAGTCATCACATAGTAAGTCAAAGAGTACCTCAAGGTAGTGTATTGGGACCATTGCTATTCTTAATATACATAAATGACATTCCTAAATCAATTAACGACCCTATGATATTGTTTGCAAATAACAAATATAAATACAAGTTTGAACTCTATTATTGAATGGCTTAAATATAATGATCTAGTTATAAATCTTGACAAAACTAAAGTTATGAACTTTAAACAAAGATACAATAAACCTATGCAAACTAGAGGGGTCTATGAAAGCCAGGAGGTCGGTGAAACAATGACAATAAAGTTCTTAGGTTTATATATAGATAATAATCTAAAATGGCAAACACACCTAGAATATGTATGTGGTAAGATACTAAAGTTTTCTTATGCATTGTTTAGGCTATCGAAAATAGTAAATTTAAACGCTCTAGTGACCGCCTACCATGATTATGTAGCAACCACCCTTAGGTATGGAATCATTTTTTGGGGAAATGCACCGCACATTGAACGCATATTCAAAGCCCAAAAGAGATGTATTCGGGCTATATGCGGCTTGAAAAAAACAGATAGCTGTCAACCACATTTTAAAATTTTGAAAATACTGACTACCATGCTTATATGTATATATTTGAAATTTCACTTTTCGTAAAGCGTCATCTTCATTTATTTTAATTCGTCACACGAGCCGTTCTCATAGACTGAAAAGTAGATCATGTAAAACTGCTCTACTTCAAAAGAGTGTAATAGTAATGGCTACGAAGGTATATAACAAACTTCCACTTGAAATTAGGAATTGCAACGAATGTGCAGCATTTAAGAAGTTATTATTTAATTACCTAAATGATTGGACATTCTATAATATTGAAGATTTCTCATAAAATTTACATTTCATATTATTAAATTTGTTATTGATTATTTTACTATTGTTAATATGTTTCATTAGTATTAGGTTGCATTAATTGGACTGCATGATTATAATATTATTACAAGTTATTGCATGAGAATGACTAAAACTAAGAAAACTTTGTATGCCATAAGGCGGATCACAGTGATTCAAAATTCATTCTTGTAACAACTTTATAACCTGTGTATCACAAAGAAATAAATGATTTGATTTGATTTGATTTGCTTATAGGGGTTACGACAAAATCCAGTTTTTTTATGATACAAAACGGGACGAGCAATTCGTGTGCGTGATTGTAAGCGACGCGCCTAGCGCCTGTCCATAATAGTTGCAGTGCCGCTCAGCGCATCTTATGGGCACTACCACTGCGCCTGTCACCCTGAGACATAAGTTGACAAGTCCCATGTGCCTGTAATTTCACCAGCACCCTCACCCTTCAAAACCGGAACGCAGTAATGCTCACCCACATTACTGCTACTAAAATTGTTTTAAAAAAAATTATCTATTTGGTTCTTTCAGGTTTTTCTATTTAAGATATTTTAAAATTAATACGATAAATGATAAGGTGAACAAATATTTTTACAAAAAAACAAAACCTGGATTTCGTTATTCATTTTTTTCAATAGGCGTTTACCAGTTACATAAAGTTTGCTTACCCATGAAATAAAGATATTTTGAAATTGAATTTAGACACTATACAGGATTAACAAAGAACGAGAAACACGTAGAAAATTTTACTACTCCGTGGTCGAACATGAAACGTAGCTCTTCTAAGGCTAGGCATTCTTTTTAATTAAGCAAATGAAATTTGTTCTACCGCTTTATGAAATTTACATTTTTTTTTTTTCAATATTAGTCGCTGGAGTAGATTATACACAAACTTTAAGTTGTCTAGGAACTTGATTTTACATATTTCTATTTCGTCAACTTGTTTTGTCCGCGTTTTTGGAACTTACCATGGTCCCACTTAAATGTAAATTAAAGTAAGATACAGTCTTACCTGTTTGTATTGCAGTAGCAAACACCACATTGATATGTGCCATTTCCACTGCACTCACTCGAGTTGGCCTCCCCGTGTCTTTCACAATCGCACTTACACAGTATTTCAACATCAACTTCCACTTTGGCCTTCAACAATGCTGGGCCAATTTCCATTGTTCCCTCGAAATTGTCATCTGGACAGCTATTCATTGTAAGTGTAACATTTATTCCAAAAGGTTTCTCGTACATTATTTTACAATTATCTTTCTTGACACGACACGGAGGATCAAGTTCAACGTTTATGAAAGATGGAACAGACGTACTAGTCATCATAAGTTCTTCTGTTAAGTTCTGTAAAATGATAATATGTCTATGTAATTTCTGAAAGACAAATAGATTTATATACTGAGTAGTCAAGTACTGTTGGTGTTTATCTTACCTTATATTGCGTCTGAATTGTATCGACAATCTCCGATTTTTCCTCTGCAGTGTTTTTCAATTCAACAATTCGTGCATTATCAATATTTGTGCCTAAAATTTCGTACGTGTTTTTCACTTTCTTCAATACAGCAAATAAAATTGCGATTTCATTTTCTTTCGCAACCTTATTAATCTGACTCACAGAAGGATAATCATACAGCAAAGATTGGTCTGTCTTGTATGTGTTATTAGTGAGATGACATTTCATATCGTTGGGTTTGTATGCCCCAACCAGTTTACCATCGCCTGCGCTATGGTAAGGAGCGTCTGTAGACACTACTATCAGCTTCCAAGATTTTCTCCAATTTATCTCCTTACAAACCATAGCCTGCATCAAAGCGTCCAATGTAGCCTCTTGGCTGTCATAGTTTCCAGAAGAATACGTTTCGTTAATTGTTTTTATAGTTTCTACAAATTTATCTATGTTGTTACTCATGGGAAGATCATTTCTAAAAGCGTAAGCTTTATGAGTATCAGGACTCGGACTGCAATCATGAATTTTCTATTAAAATTAAAAATTATGAGGCATTCAATTTATATACATCCTAAATAAGTAATTAATATACAATATATTCTTAGGTTTTCGCGATTGTTACACATAGGAAAGGAAACTATTTTTCCGGATTTAGATCGCGTATATTGTTTTTTTTTTCAAACAAACGAACGTTTGGGGCCCCTTCCAGGTCTCACGATCACGGTTGACTGCCATCTCAGTCCAAAAATTGTTTCATTTCATATAATTAATATCAATTTAAACAAAACCAAATTTTACTTACTTGGCAAAAGGAAAGGCATGTTTTTCTATAAAACTCCCGACACCGAAACGAACATTGTTGGTCAACTTTGTTAACGATTGATAAATCATCTTTGCTTCATTAAATAACGTTGTCATATGAAAACGCATTGTGTACGAATTGTCCATTAGAAAATACACATCCAAAGGATAGTTTTTTGCGGGCTTATAATACAATTTAAACTTTCTCGATTCACCTGGACGAGCTTTGAACGAAACCTTTTGTGGTCTTAATTGTACGGGGTTCTCGGTTGAACTGGATAATTCGTAATTTTTTACTGTTGGGTCAAAAGTAGAGAATGGATCTTGGAACTCTTTGCACCATTCGTTATTTCCATCTTTAAATGTTCTTGACTGACATCTTGAACCTTTGTGGTCTTTCTGTAATACAATTTGTAACATTTGCACGCCTGTTACGCCATTATTCCACGAATAAAATTCAAATCCAAATTTTAGTATTTAATCTGAGTTGTAACCATAGATATAGGAAGTTGTAACCTTCCTTAGTTCGATTTTTTATTCGTGTGGATATGCCATTCTTCCACAAGTATTTGAATAAATATTTACGGAACAATTTCATTGAAATTTTCTTTAATATCAACATCATCATCCCATTTATACGTCCCACTGCTGGGTCGGACGGGTCTCCTCTCATACGAGGGGGTCTCCTGGCCCAATGCGGGTTGGGGACTTCACACGTTTCCTGAGGGTTATGAACTTTCTTCGATGTACAGATTTCATCACGGTGTTTTCCTTCACCAAAAAGCTGGTGGTATATTTCAAATTAAATTGCGCACATTAATTCTAAAACTCAGAAGTGCGGGTCTGGATTCAAACCTACGGCCTCTGCCTCTGCTTGAAAGGCGGTAGGTCAAGTAGGCTACCATGGCTTCAATATAATAATTCGTAAATTATATTTTTAGAGTTACTGATTTTGCTTTTATTCAATGGGAACATTGTTATAGTATTGTTACATGATGACAATCGCAGGTTTTTCGGCGTGATGAAAATCAACAACAACCAAACAAAAAGTCAACATCAAAGCTTACAATCAACTGCAACGAAAGTAAAAGACGCATTATGCAAATGAAGCTTCATACTTAATATTGTTGTATACAAGATTTGGTCCAGTACTATTTATTTGACAATATTTGTTTCTCGAACGAGAACGAGATTAGATCCACTGATCTCAAAGTTACAAAATGTCTATACTATACCCCCTACTACTATAACCCCTGAACGTCCTAATGCCGGAGAACTCCCCATCCTTTTTATTTATAATATCAAGTGGTTGGACGAACAGTCGTGCGCCTGATGGTAAGCTACACGCCTGTCCACAGCAGTTGCTGTGCCACTCTTTAAATCGCAAATATCTGAGGCGCACTGCCACTGCGCCCGTCACCCTGAGACATAAATTGACAAGTCAATAATGCTGACATGATTGCTTGCCGGCAGAAATAAATAAGGTGACATGTAATTACATATATATTCGGCGTTAAATTCCAGTTTTAGCCGACTTCAAAAAAGGAGGAGATTCTCAAATGGATAGTACTTTTTTTAAAGAATGTTACGCAACTACTCTAACATTTGTGAACCGGTTTCGATGATTCTTTTTTTTGTTGGAACCGCTTTCCTACGTATCTCAGTAGTTATCCCAAGTAAATTTGAAAACAAAATATCTGAGGTTGACAAATTAGGGAAACGAATCCAGTTTGAATTTCATCCACTTTCCCTAACCGATTTTAATAAAACTTGGCACATATATTAAGATGATTTCAACTCAAGTAGAATATTATGGTCACCTAGAGCTAAATCTGATAATGGAAACGGCACACAGATGGAAGGAAATCCGGAAGGGAGGAGTGTACTGCAGTTGCCTTGTATTTGGGCTCATATGATTCGTTTTGATGAGACTTCCATCTGCGATACAAGTCATTAAGGAGGCCGCGGTAACGAACACAGCGATAGCAAATAAGCAAGATTTTGAAGTCGGTTTTTTTTAAGTTATATTATGTGTCAAAAGTCACTTACATGAGTACACCAGACGCAATTTAGTTTGTTGCCGATACAACGCCCACACGTCTTGAAATCTGTGCAAGTTTCAGCTTCGACAGTAAGAATACTGTGACATAAAAACAAAAATATAAATAATAATGAATTCATTGTGACCACCTTTAACAATTAACAGTGAACTATAGGATCATCGCTTCTAGAATGCATGTTCGTGTACACATATATCATCATCTAAACCACAAGGAAGGAAAATAGTGATGTGCTTTCAGTATATATTATTTTAAATACATGAAAACATATAAAATATCGTGCGTACTACGCTTCAATTCTATAAGGCCGCAAATTCGAAACGGTGCTATGAGGAACCGCTTAAGAAAGCCGTGCCAAAAATGGTTTTTGTACAAATCAGGGATGGTACATATTATGATATGCCTAAAAAATAGCTACGAGAATAATCTACATGAATAAACATGATTTAAACTTCTACCAGCTACTATTTTGTGGCAGAGAGTAGTCAAATACAGTAAATGGAAAAATGTTAAATTTGTTTTTTGTTCGGTACGAATTCATAGTAACATGGCAATAGTAATTATATAAGTATTGTACGATTTCGGAAAGCTGAAAATATGTACTTTCTTATGGAGTACATAAATTTTTTGTATACATACCCATCAACGAAATGTTCCGATGATATGCAGTTTTTGCTTATCTTTAATTATCAATTGGAGTTTTGACTGTTGCCGATAAACGGTGTTATTTCATAGGAATACTAATATAATTTAATAGGATGAAAAAAATGCGATTTCCTTGCACAATATTATGTTAATCTGTCAATACGTGATATTAAGGATATTTTGTTCTTATCACGCAAGCGATGTTATGGCTGTTGCCCGCTAATAACCTTAGCCCTCACTGACCTGTGTTGGCTGGAAGAGATATCTTTTAGAGATAAGTACACCTTTCCTCACCTTCTGTTATACCAATATTTCTGTTGTATTTATTTGGTGCAATAAAGAATATGTATTATATAACATATATAATCAAAATTAAATAACAAAACTTAATAACATAGGAAATTTATTTAAAAATGTAAGTGTACTCATTTTAGTGCAGCGGCCGTTAATGGGTTAATATAAATTCACATTTATTATATTTTTTCCTTATTTTTGTGTCGTGGTTCATAATTTAATTTCTAACTACCAATTACAATGGTCGCCAAATTGTGGCTTTTTTTGTTAATGCTAAAATGTTGTGCTTTTGTAGCATAGACTTTGCGCGGCGATCACAAAACTTGTGGCGTTTATTGTAGATAACAAAATAGTTGTGAACTGAGCTATAAATATAACTTACCTTTTTTTTTTAAATTTAAAGTTACGATAGGACATGGTAGACACGACTTGGAAACTACTTATAAGAATCCTATTGAAATATGTACAATGACGTTTGCTGTGATGATGATGGATCATGCCTTTTTTTTTACTTGTTTTTTAACCGACTATAAAAAAAGGAGGAGGTTCTCAATTCGACTGTATGTTTTTTCTTTTTTTTTTGTATGTATGTTACGCGATAACTCCGCCATTAGTGAACCGATTTTGATGATTCTTTTTTTGTTGGAAAGAGGGTACCTCAATAGTAGACCCATTTAATTTTGAAGAAAATCATCCACCTCTAATGGGGGCTGTTCACGCATGATAATTTATTTTTATAAATAGCGCCTAAGTTTTATTATAAGGAGGAATAATTTTAATGGTTGATTTTGCTATTCTCCAAATCAAGGCGTTTTTCTCTCTCAATATACTTTGAGTAGTGAGAACCGATTTTTATTACCTCCTGTGTCAAGTTCCTTATAGTGGCGAACTAGGGGATGAATCCGGGTTTACGCACTTTCCGGTAATCGATTTCAACAAAACTTGGCAAATAGATGTAATTTCACGTACTTTTGAGGTCGGTTTTTTTAGTACTCTGTTCTGAGATTATTATAACATCATGTGACGAGACGGACAAGTCATGCGCCTATTGGTAAGCCACACGCCTGACCATAACAGTTACAGTGTCACTCAGAACTTAAAATTGCAAAGATCTGTGGGGAACTACCACTGCACCTGTCACCCTGAGACATAAGTTGACAAGTCCCATGTGCCTGTAATTCCACCAGTATCCTTACCCTTCAGAACCAGGACATAGTAATGTTGACATTACTGCTTGGCGGCAGAAATAGGTAAGGTGGACGATGTCTGAACATGATCTTTTATTAGAAACTAAAGCGTATCTTTAAGTCATTGTGTTAAAGTTGTTTTATCAACTGCTAAACAACTCTTTTATGAGTAGGCAGAGTTCAGAGGCACCAACTTTTCGACTTCGAATCCTTATTCGCAGCTTTCGAAGTTGAGGTACTAAATCCATACAGTTCCAACCCCCATTCTTTGCACAGAATCATATCTTAAGAAACAATGGCAACATGGAACGTCCGAAGGTCAGCAACTTCCTTATCCAACGTTGCATACAAAGACGCAGAACCGTTCATATTTTAACTACTACGTTGCATCTACTT